>NC_136492.1:36679763-36734763 GCF_053919585.1 Euprymna scolopes
ATTTTTTTTTTATATTAATATAAAAAGAATTTACTTATTTACTGTTGTTTATAAAAGGGTAAAATCGATTTTTCTACCTCGCCGACTGTTGTTTGTTGTTTAATTTATTTGGAATCGTTTATTCGGTAAAGAAAAAAAAACCCACAGAAAACAAACAAAAAACATGTCGAGTGTTACGTGAGATCGAGAAATAATGTCCGGTATATCACATCTTCTTGGTAATCGCTAAACAATAGAAAATTAAAGAAATTACTGAGGGAGATTTGGTTTTGAAAAGAAAATAATAAACTTTAATATTTTTTAAAATATAATTTAGGGGGGGGGGTAAAAACTATATCTCCCTCCGAAAAACAACCAACAAAAAATGAAATCAAAAAGATTCTTGATAAACGATAGCGGAGTTTTCAATAAAATTGATTAATAAATTTATTTAGTGATTACTTTTTCTCTTAATGATTGATTTTAGAATTTTGAAGTAAAAATTAAAAAAATTAAAAATGAGTTAACGAGAGATTGTTAGCACATGGCATCTCTCGCGCCAAAAAATATTTCGCTTTTAATTTATTAGTTAATTTTTGCAAAATTTGACAGGACGACAATAAATGTTGATACTTGATAAAATTATAATTTTAAATAACGTATGAGTGTATTTGGTATGAGAGAAAACAAAAACATAACAAAAAAAAAACTATCATAATTAAAATCCAAAACAAAAAGTAACTAAGAATCTAATCGCTCCGTTTTTTAATTTTTTGGTTTTGCCTTTTATTATTGTTTTTATGACTCCAAAAAACATCGTTAAAATAAGAACAAAAAAAAATTGTAATTAACTTTGTATGAACATAATAAACGCTTTAAAATAAGTGAAACCACTAAGAACTTAGCCAGTTAGGTAGAAAACGGACACTTAGAAAATCGATTTTATTTAAAAAAAAAAAAAAAAAAAATTAAACAAGTAAAAATATGTTTTTTTAATATTATGGGGGTGCTATAGTCTATTTTAAAAAAACAATATCTCCTTCAAGAATGATCATAAAATGTGTTTTCAATTGATATTTATTCAATAAGGGACCAGTTTTCCTACCTAGCGAAAGGGGACGAGTTTTCCGGGGTCGAGTTTTCCGGGGTCAAGTTTTCCGAGGTCGAGTTTTCCGGGGTCGAGTTTTCCCGAGACGAGTTTTCCGGGCATCCCAAAATAGTTAACCCTTCTCCCCATAACCGTTTTATTATGCAGTAAAATACTTTGTTTCAATAATTATGGTTTAAATAAATATTTATTCCTTATTAAAAGATTTACAGAATATTTTATTTAACTGAAGAAATATTTATTGTTCATACATATATTTTCCCTTATTTTTTTTACATTGTTTAGTGTAGTTTCAGCATAGTTAACCCCCTCCCCATATTAAGAATGGCTTTCAGCATGATTCTTACAATAGTGCTATCAAAGTTTATTGAGAGCTGCTCAATATTCTGGCTTAATGGATCATTTAGCAAGGAATGAAGATGGTTATTCTGGTGTACCAGTTATTTTACCATCTACATTTACAGGAAGTCCTAGGAATCTACAACAGCTTTATTAAGATGCAATGGCAATTTTCTGTGACCTATTCATTACTCACGCGTGTAATCCAAAATGTCCTGAAATATCAAACAACTTGGGGTCAACAGAACTTTCACAAAATCGATGTCAACAATGTCACACAGTTTTTTTTTAAATTCACAGTCTAACTCCCCAGAACCTGCAGACTGACCACTATTCTCACTCCAAGCAGCTGATCAACGTCCCTGTCACCGCCTCAATCATCACCAGCACTTCCTGACAATATCAACAGCATCAGTTACGATCGCATTGACCTTCAATAAAAGTTTAACTAAAGTTCTTTGTTTGTTCTACTTGCTTCCATACATTAATTTTTGTAATATAACAATAAGGAATTTCTTACTGATGTGTTTTAAAAGATTTTAACTACCGTGGAATTTCCACGGGTCCTGCTAGTTCTATATTATTTGAAGAAAAGTATTCTCGTGCTTGTCGAGAAGTGTGTATCGCAGCGTTGTCTTGCTGGAAAATCCAATTTCTTCCACACAGATGTGGACCTCCAGTCCTGATAAAAGCATTTTCAAGCATTGAAATGTACTTCAATGATGTTTGCCGGCCTTTCACTACTTGAAACTTTAGGGTCCCAGCTGACGAGAAAGCACCCCAGATCATTAAAGACCCTCCTCTACAATGCCGAGTTGAAAAAGTCTCTTTGGGCAAATTTTTACCATGCCAATAGTGTTGAAATCCATCTTGATCATCCAGATAAAACTTTTTCTCACTGGAGAAAATTACATTTTCCCACTTCTCTTCATCCCAAGTCTGGTATTTGGCGGCATATTTAAGTTGGTTACCGTTCAAGAAGACGTGGTTTCTGCAGTCGCTTTAAATGATTGAAACCCTTCATTTTCAGATGCCTTCTGATGGGTTTAGGACTACATTCTGCTGCTGTTTGGCTTTTCAATCGACTTGAGCTTCTTCTGATACGGCGATCCAGTGATGGGGTTATTTTTTTGTTCGACCTGGATTCTTATTGATCTGAATTTCTTTAAGAAATTTGTGATGACCGTTTTGCAACGATTCACTTCGTTTGCAATGAATCTATGGGAGAGTCCACCCCTATTAAGCTCAAAGATCCTTCCTCTCTCAAACTCTGATAATGGTTTCCCTTTTGCCATTTATAATTTAGTAAGATGTTTTTTATCCACTAACAAGTTGCTTTTAGTAACATAGAAAGCTTTTCGTATTCATTTTTTCAAAACCAGCCGATTTTATTAAAGTGGTCTTATCATTTTGACCAGTTGAAAATGTTTGTTTTTTAAAAAATAATTATTAGATAAGGGTTAAGGTTTCGAATGAACCAGATTTCATTTTTTCCATCATATTTCCCCTTTTAGCAAATTTTCAACCATTTGTTTGATTTAAAAATCCGATATTATGCGTAAACGCTTACTTTCTTAGGTGGTCTTATGATTTTGACCAGGATTGTATATATATATATATATATATATATATATATATATATATATATATATATATAGGTAGATAGATAGATATATACTAGCATAGGGTGCTCGCCGTTTCCAGGGTGTTTGGAGGTGTGTGTTTTGAAAAAAAAGGTGGGAGTGAGAAGGCAGGCTCGAACCCGTACCGCAAAGGTGGAAAAGAATGGGAAAAACGTGACGTCTTTGCTGTTACGACCACCGTCAAACCGGAAGTGACGTAGGTTTAAATTAAGGCTAAAAAATCGAAAAGAGGGGATTACGTTCGACATTATCGGCGAAAAAAGCGACCCCTCCCTGTAGAAAAGTGCCCAATTGAATGTGAAGATATTAATGTTTTTAGCCAATTTTTCGGTATTTTCGTCTGAAGGGTTAAGCTTCAAAACGATACTGATCTTGTAAAAATCCGTCGCCTCTGTCAAAAGTTTTAGATACCCATGCAAACATACATACATAGATTTATATATTTGTACCTAAAATTTTCGACCCAAATCGATTAAAAAGCTTTCCCTATCTCTGAATATCCTTTATGTAAAAGTTCAAATATTTAGACCAAAACTCGTCTAAGGTAATTTGGTATAGACTGCAGAGGTCATTTTTTTGTAAACTTTGACCCCTATTATGACCCCTTAACATGTATTGTTTTAGGATCTAATCAAATTATTGTTAGATCCATGTCCAAGGAACCTATATATAAAATTTTAAGTGTTTAGACCCAAAATTAGCAGAGGAGTTTGGTAGAGTTCTCAAAGGTCAAATCGTCGAGCTTTGACCCCTTAACTGCCAAATTTCTGGCCGCAAACCGATGACAAAGATTTTCCCAAATCTCAGTACCCTGTATATTAAATTTCGAGTCTGTAGACTGAAAATTGACAGAAATATTGAGTAGGGAAATGAACACAGACAGACAGATAGACACAGACAGACACACACACACACTTTCAGTTATATATATATATATATATATATATATATGGCATCATGTGCATAGGGACAAGATCACATCTTAAGTGCTTCTGTAATTGGTTTCGAACTTGACACCTAAGTTTGCTATATTGTGTCATTAAACACAGTTCGCTCTCATCTCCAATAGTAATAATATCATTGCATAAATAAATTTCTGACGTAATTCCGTAATTTTAAATATTTTAATATGTACAGAAAAATAGTGAATGCGAACATAAAGGAGAGATGAACTCAGAATTTATTGAGAGGCTTATATCTAGTACTTACCCATTGTGTTGTATGGTTTAAGAGTGAACGAAAAATAGAAAGGGGAGAAGAAATAATGTCTTTATTTAAAACGGACATTTTTTTTGTTTTACTTATTTTTCATGCTGTCATAATTTTGAATCTTCTTAAGATATTTTGAAAATGTCAATGACCCCTCTTCAGAATTCCGGTCGTCAAAAAATCACTGACATTTTATTTTCATAATGTGTTAACATTTAAATCACCGGTTGCTGCTGATTATTATTTGTATGTTGCGTTTGTTTGTCGTGTATGAGATCAAGCAATATGCCTGTCCAGTTTATCACCAAGGTCGGACAAATCATTTTTATTAAGAAGCACACATAACGAAATAAAACAAGTATTAAATTAGCTGATGGAGGAGATGCAAAATATTGGACAGCATTGGTTGCTAGGAGATACCCATAGTTTTGCTATTGTAAAGTTTTCGAGAATAACGGAATTAATTTTGGATTTTCTCTTTTTACTTTTTGTTAATTTAACTGGCTTGGCAAACTCAGTTTCCTTTAATTTAAGCAATCTAACCCAAGCGCAATCGCTTACTCAATCATTTAATGTATGGACACACATGTATAATATATATTAATAATATTAGTAGTATCAGTAGTTGCAGTTCTAACTCTGATTTTCAAGTAAGAGGTGACATAGAAAATGCCTGTAATTTTAATAATTCGATTTAATATTAGACTAATTAGTAGACGGAGATAAACAACGCATATCTCTTTGTCTTTTTCTATTCACATCAGAGACGCTTATCAAATTATAAAAATAGAGCGAGGAGAAAGAGACAGGCAAGCATACAGAGTCATCCGCATACATACATATGTATCTATATACGTGTACATGCATATATGCATATGAAATAAAATGCAGTGCACGATCCACTTTAACCAAATACCTGGTTTGAGTCTGTAATCTACGTAATCGCGAAACAATTAGAAACATGAATCTGAATATATAAATAATATTCTTGTAAGAAACCGGAGAATGCTGAAGGTGTTTATTTTTTGTATTTTAAGTGGTGCATTTACGTGAATACAAGGTATTGTTGTCTCTTTTTTTCACTGTTTCTTGCAGTAGCCTTTATAATTCCACAGAAGGAAAAATCTTGAATCAACAAATATTTTGATAAACTGATATTTTTTTTGGATAACGCAAAAACATTGTTTTTGGACAGAAAAACCAATAACACGCAGTAGATATAAGTTTATTAACATTTTTATGAAAATAATGTCCATTGTAACTTGAATATAGAACTAACATAAATGAAACAAATTATTAAATACTTATACTCAGAAGCTAATATTGAGCTGCATAATTCAATACAAGTAATACAATCACATTGTAAGAGACAATCTTCAATTTACTCTTCAGCTCAGCATCTCTTGCTAGACAATGTTCTTTTTTGTGCTCTTTTTCAAATTTTCATTTTTTTACGTGATGTTTCGCAGACTTTTTGGTGAAGAAACGTTGCATGTTGACATTACTGTGAGTTACTTTCTCACATCATCACAACGATGATCATATATCACAACGATGATCATACATCACAAGTATGATCATACATTACAACGATGATCATATATTACAACGATGATCATATATCACAACGATGATCATATATCACAACGATAATCATACATCACAACGATGATCATATATTACAACGATGATCATATATCACAACGATGATCATACATCACAACGATAATCATATATCACAACGATGATCATATATTACAACGAGATTTGAAAACGAAACTATATCAAAAGGTGGCCATTCATATATTATTGCCAGGGCTGCCAGATTGATATTTTAAGGTCAAATTTAGCAAAATATCTCTATCTTTAGATAAGTTTAGCCTTCAAAAATTGTATTTGGTTCTTTTCAAAGTGTAACGGACGGATTAAATAAGGAAGGAAGAAAAAGACAGTTACATGGATTATTGAGTATTCTTAACGACTCCAAGAAGTTTTAGCGTACAGGATATATATATCATGTTCATGATGTCTTTGTCTGGTGATGCAATTAAAATAGGACAGAATTTGCTGCAAAATTCTTGGCAACGTGTTTTGCTTTGGCTTATGTGATAAGAGTATATATATATATATATATATATATATATATATATATATATATATATATATATATATATATATATATATATACTTCTCCACTAAAACGTGATAATGTTCGACCAATCAGTGTTTTAAGAATTTTTCAGCCAACTTCATAATTGATTAACTTTATCTGCACAATTTATTGTAAACAGAGGAATGCCACCACACTTTCGCAGAAATACGCTAAACTATGTTTTTAATGATACGATTAGCCTTTCGTTTGTTAATAATAATAATAATAATAATTATTATTATTATTATTATTATAATTATCATTATTATTATATATTATTATTATTATTATATATATATAATTATTATATATATATAATTATTATATATATAATTATTATATATATAATTATATATATATATATATATATATAATATGGTAATAATAATAACTAGTGGGACCTGTAGAAATTCCATAGGGAACTCATTCATATGTAATATATTCATGTTGGCATTCTTCAGATGTCCTGCTATTATTGTAGCTCTTTTGTTAAAACTACAAAAGTATTTAACCAAGCAACCAGCCTAGACCGGTCGTAAAGTACGCTTAAATATGGTATTTTAATTCTTGCAGATTTCGTATATATTATTATAGAGTTAATGTCCTACCGAATGTTATATTATAAATTTATGATTTAAAAAAATTAAAAACATATATCTATATAGGTTGGGTGCATCAGCTTTAATCAAAACCGAAACCTTATGAAATATATATATCTATATCTATCTATCTTCTATCTATCTCTATATTCCTATAAATTCTTTTTTCTTTTGGGTGTATTGATATTCATATTAAAAACCCCCTTTTCTGCTTATTTAAAAAGAAAATACAATTTTCTTATATATGGGTTGTGGAATTGCATCCATCTGCAAAAGATCTAGCTAATTTGCATATTCTTTTAAACATTCATTTTAATTAATTTCCTATTAGTTTTTTTCGGTTTTTTTATGGGGTGATCATCTTTATTTAACTATTATATGTAATTATATTCATGCAGATATTCTACATGATTTATACTTGCGTAATATTTGCGTAAAACGTTTACAGGAAACACAAAATTGTTTCCATATATATTTATATATACGTATATATTTTTGTTGCACAGATTTTGCCTACCAAACTCCTCCTAGAGTTTTTGGTCTACGGACATAAAATTTCATATATAAGATGTTTGAATCCATACAAAACTTTATATTTGGGTTTTAGCCTGGAAAAATCCGTTCAAAAGTGTGAAAATTAAAAAAAAATGAAATTTGCCAGGTGAAGGTCGAATGCCGCCATTACGAATGCATAATGTAGTTAATATTGGTTCATGTTTTAATTTTTAGCCTTGCAGTAAACATGTTTTCATAGCCCAGTCATTTATGGCAGAGGCAAAATAAATCGTGAGCTGAACGTTTTGGTTTCGATTCTCAATGGTGGCGCATGAGTCTTTTTTTTTTAATCATTATTATATATTGCATCCAATCTATCTATCTATCTATCTACATCTATAAAAGTGTAAATGTCTGTCTGTCTTTTCTCTATGGTAATTAAGGAAGACTATTATACAGAAATACATTACTTTACATATTCACAATTTTAATATATACATATGCACATAACCTTATGGACAGTATATAGGGCCCGAGCAAAGCCGGGCGGAACTGCTAGTATATATATATATATATATATATATATATATATATATATATATATATATATATATATATATATATAACTTGAGTTCCTTCAGCCGCAATCGAAATCGAAACCAAAGTGATGAAGAATTCTTGGTAAAATTATTTATTACGAGAAATGAAAGTCCATAACAATTAAACTATTCGGATGTAATAATACACACGGTATCGTATTAATATATAGATTAGTAATAAATAGTGATATTTACAACCAGAAATAAAATAGGTTTAAGGCTCCTGAAATTCGTACTCTCCAAGGACACTTGGTACTGTGGTTAGAGTATTTCAAAATAATTCAATTATCAATGTGATATACTCCTGAACGTTTAATATTCAATTTTCAGTGTGTGTGAACGAAAAATACAATTACTGAGGACCCCTATCCAGACATGGTTGACGGAGCGAGAGCATGTTAAATAAAAGGGTCTATTCGTAATTCCGTATAGTAATATTCCCGAGTTAGACCGAAACATTTTCGAGTTCGATAAGATACATCTGAAGGAGGTCGGAGGTTACATCGACCGAAATGTTGTGAAAAACGTACTCAAGAGTTGTCTGAAGAATGCAAGATATACAAATAATCAATCCTTATCTCGAAAATTCAGAAACGTAATTCATCCAGTTCTACCCAATTTCCATCATTACCGATCATTACGGTTTGTCTCACCAACCACAACCATTATCATAATCATTATCATAATCATTATCACAATCATTATCATAATCATTATCACAATCATTACCTTACGGTGAACTTCGGGACTTGATAAACGATGATTCCCCTGTAAAATAAGACAGTTTAAAATTCTTGATAATGATTGTAGTTAGGCTATTGCTTGTTGTGGACGTTTGCAGGGGGCTATAAATCGAAACTTAAACGAACATTTGCAATGAAAATTATGATAGAACAAAAATTAACTCGCGACGTCTCTTCTGTGAGAAAGAGATTGCAGGGGAAAAAAGAGCCTTATTAGGATTCGAAACCTGTCTTGAACGCTGAACGCTGTTAAGGCAGGATAGAGTATGGCGAACAGCTCCTCTCCAGATATGATAGGACGTACTCGGGGTCTTTTCAAGTAGAGGATTGTGTCAGGATTTCGATTTTTTAAAACATATATTTTATTTGAATTGTTTTAATTTCATAAGCAACAGCTAATTGTTCATTGTTTTTTGTTTTGTATTTTTTCCAGTAACACGCAGTAAGCTGAATTCTATACTGGAAAGATATTATTTTTTCCGGTAACACGCAGTAAGCTGCATTCTATACTGGAAAGATATTATTTTTTCCGGTAACACGCACTAAGTTGCATTCTATACTGGAAAGATATTCTTTTTTCCGGTAACACGCAGTAAGCTGCATTCTATACTGGAAAGATACTCAACGAATCTCAGATTTCTTAGTGTCAACAAGTGTTCCGAGGTTAACGGAAAATCTTTTCAGAATAGGTGTTCAAAATGAGGTTATAATTTGATTGACAGTCAATTAACCCCTCGAATGTCCGCTGGCTCTGTCGGCTGTGTAGACATTTCGCTGAAACTTGTAAATGTAAACATAGTCGACAACTAAAAAAAATTCAACAAAACAAGAAAAACTTTCAGTTGCGATCGTGCATTGTGAAACTTTGAAAAGGTTACCATTAAAAATGGGTCACTTTTGGCGGGAAGCCTTTGGTTTGCCTTCAGATCGCCCACCCCAGCACCTCGTGACAATTCAAATTGTTTAATTACCTGTCTTTTCCGTTTCTGTGTCAACGCTGACAAGCCACTAGTAAAAACACGTGGACGGCCTTTCGCTTATACACACATACGCAAACACACACACACACACACACACACACACACACACACATACGCACATATGTATATTTACATGTTAAACAATTTAATTATATGATAATACAGTATATATAACCATTTCAATCATGACGCAAACAGAAATTCTGTATACGCTTCTGAAAGTTTATTCGTGTTTATAATTAAGTGATCATTTAACAAAAAATGCATCCAGCCTCACATCCTCAGAAATTTAAAGAAATAAAACAATACCTAAACAGCAATCTTTTTATATAAATTTATATTTAACGATATACAAAGGTCGTTTCAAAGTAAATCCTTCTATTTTAAACTCATAAAGTTAAAGAGCTACGAACACAAATGTGGTACCATTAAAACGAGTGACGTTTTGTGCTCCAGAATTTATTTTTATACATAGTCACTTCTATTCTCAATGCACTTTTGAAATTCAATGATGCATCTCGTTCATAATAGAAGTTGCTCTTTTAGACTTCATACCTTCAGTATCTGAAACGAAAAGATGAAAATTTCATGCTATGAATGCATAAGTTCAGTCATCATAACAATGCAATTTGCAATCTCCTCTAATCTATTCGAGCGAATTAAAAAGTAGGAGGCATTAGTTTTGGGACGCCCCTCGTAACATAAGTTTCTTATTCTGAATGGTTTTCTGTATAAGTCAGTTTGAATATTGTGTATTTTGTAGTTAAATTATCTTTGAAATAAAATATTTGTTATTAATAAAAACTTAAATTGGATCTTTGTCTCGCTGATAAGAAGTGTTTAGAATAATTTGGTTTATAACTAAGAATTTAGAACTCAAGGAGTGACCCCAACTAATACATAAGCACTAATTCTAAACATTTTGCCACGAAATGAAACTGTATTTGTAGATACAAGTATTTATCATATTAAACGAATAAATAATTGAACATAAACACACACACACACACACACATATATATATATATATATATATATATATATATTAAACGAATGCATAATTGAACATAAAACATAAAAACAAAAAAAGAAAGTTAAATGAATGAAGTCTTCTTTAAGAAAGAAAGAAATTGGTTAAAATTAAACCATTAATAACGGGTTTGCATATACTAGGAGGACCCATTAACCGGCGTTGCCCGGTGGAAGTATGACAGATCCAGTACAGAATCGTTAAACCTTCTCCCTCCCCTCGAAAACAAAATCCCCAAAAACTACGGTTGTTTTTGCCGGCCATTGCTGCCCCTGGAAAATAGCGGATACTGGTGGCCGTGACCAAAATGAAATAATCTGGCTTCCATTGTCGTGCATTGTTTTCCAGTGGCAGGTAGTGGAAGATGCTGTCTGTGATTATCATCACTCTTGGTTAATGGCGATTAGTGTTTGTTTGACGCGATAACCTGTAAGTACTGGCTGATTATAAAAAGAAGTATTTAAGGGAAAAACGTTATTACGTACGTATTTTTCATGCATAATATACACGTAACGAATGACATTTCAGCATGTTAACATACACGCATAAGTAAAAATTATACATAACGTCTTTAACACTCGATAATCGCACAAACATATAAACTCAAATTGACTTCTAAACATAATGCAATTCTGCTAAAACATACATAACATCTTTGAAGGCTTGATAATCACTCAAAATTAATCAAATTAAATTCTTGAACTCTTAAAATTTTACTACGGTGAGCTCTAACAAAAACTTTATTGGCATTTTAACACGCATTGCTTGTTTTTCCTTGCACCCTCTGTTCTCCAACCTTCAAAAAGCTATTTGGTCTGATGGTCTGGGTGGTCTGATGGTGGCATCACAGACAGGCTTACGTTTACATGACTTGTATGCTAACTACACTGTTGTATTCATCGGAGACATGGACATTGCATCAAAGGCGCATTAAATGGCTTGAAGGATTTCACCAAAAATGCTTGAGATGTATCTTAAACATAAAATGGCAAGCACAAGTACCCGATACTGAAGTCCTTGTGAGAGCATGTTGCTCTAGTGTTGAGACACTTGTAATCAGATCTCACATGCGTTGGGTGGGCCACCTGGTTCGAATTAAAAATTGTAGGCTGCCAAAATAATTTTTTTACGGAGAGCTGGAAAATGGAAAGCGCCCTCAACACAAGCCTATGAAGAGATTCAGGAACTCTACAAGGAATTTGAAAGTCTCAGAAATCGACATCGACACATGGGAAGACTCTGCAAAGGCCGAAGTGGCGAAAGCTTGTACGTGAACGTTGTGATGCTCTAGAGAAAAGACAGCAGGCCCACAGCAATCTGAAACGAGAACTTCGCAAATGTTGAATTGATGGTCTTAACTATGACATAGAGCTGGAAATGCGACACTTGTGAACGAGTGCTTTTGTCAAAAGCTGGCTACGTCAACCACCTTAAGTCGCACAAAACTCCTGTTCAGGTCAACTTTGCACTTATTAATCCGAATCAAACGATCTGTTTAATATGCAACAAAGTTTGCAAGTCTACTGCTGGTTTGAGAAGACATGTGATTGTTCATAGGAATACCCTTCAACCTCCAGATGAAGTCAACTCAGTGAAAATTGCTCAATTTGTATATCATATCTGCTTAAGATGTGCAAATCTGCGGCGGGAGTGCAGAGTCATCTGAGATGACATGGACGACGAGATTGAGAGAACTCAATTTGACGGCGATCATCTGGAAAGATACAGCAATTCGAAAGATTCGAGCCTGAAAATTAATATTAAATGTGCTTAAACATGGAAAAGTAAAGGACTAGTTGTTAAAACTGAAAAAGAAAAGGTTTAGATATTCCAGTAACAAAATATAATAAATTATAAGTTTAAGTATGGCAGCCTTAAGAATTGATTTTATAATGGTTTAAATTGAATTAAAAAAAAATTCTTATTGATGCAATTTTTTAAGGTATAAATTTAATATATTTTTTACTAGAATATTTTGAATATTTTTTACTAGAATATCTTGATCTTTTTCAGTTTTCACATCTAGTTTTTTCATTTTAATGTTTAAGTTTAGCCATATTACTTTTCATACTTGCATTTTTCTATTGTATTTCATGATTTTTCCAGGCTTTCAATAAAATCCCCCAATTATCTCCCTTTCATGTTTTCATTCTTTCTGTTTCACTTGTTACTTCTCTTTTTCACGACATCAGTGAATTAGTAGCAACACTAGTCGCTGAAGCGACATGGTTGCTATGCAAACCAGTCATAAAACACGTTGTTCCCCTCATTACATATTTTTGCGGTTTTGAACACTAGAAAATTCATCATAACTTTTGTTTTACTGAACGAAAATTGAATTTTTCACAATATAGCCGAGAACGTGATCTATAAACTGTAATAATTGTTTTAAATTTGGTCGAAAAATGAGTGAGCGGTGAAGCTTTAAAGTAGTTCTAAATGACTAAACCTGCCACTTAACCATATATTCAAACAATGCCGTGCTTGAATCAAAACACTATCGTGTTTGAATGATATATAAGCTAGGAGATCCACGACTGCCTCTAAATTGAATGAAGATAAACGAGTGTTTCAAACTCCTATATTTTTATTCATAGAAATCAGCGAAATTGCTCATTTTCCAATCAAATCGATTGATTGTCTGCTATTGGGAGAACCTATTACGGTGTACCAGGCGGAAGCTTCACATGTCTCACGTAGTGACTTAGTCCACAATACATTGTGGTCTACATTGCACTGTAGAAAACCTGTTGATTTTATAAAATTATTTATATATATATATATATATAAATATATTTAAATTTTATAAATGCAAAAGTCAAGTATCATGCTTAATTGTGCTTTAAAGAGAAACATTTATTTTGAATACTCCCATCACCATATCAATGAACCAAATGTTGATTTTATATATCTTGCCTTAATGCTTGTGCGGTAATAATGGCTTGAGTTTAAGTTTAAAATAAAAAGGTGCAATTGTACTTTAAGCAGCAACGTTCATTTTGAACGCGCCCCTGCCATATCAAAGTACCACTGTTGATTTTATACGTCGTCCTTTCCGGCTTGTGTCGTAATAAAACTTCTCAAATGCACTTGTGGTGTTAGGCTGTGTAAAGCATTAACTTTATTAAAATCGTTCCTTCTTCCATCGGATTATTTTGATTATCGATTATTTTGATTATCGATTATTTTGATTATCGATACTCATCGAAAATATTCTGATACAAAACCTATCTGAGAACACTTACCAGGCACATATGGTACCTTCATATGAAATTTTATAAAAATCGGCTCAGGCGTTTTCGAGTCAATAGGGAACGAATTCACAAAGTTTATTTTATATAATAGTAGAGATATATGTGTTTGTGATGGAAATTATGAAAATGATATTCTAACAGCAAACCATCAAATCTCAACAAAGAAGACTCTAAAAGATATCCAGATTATAATAAACAAATATTTAATAGTAAAAAACAAATATTATAATGAAGCATAAGCTACACCATGATATAAGATTAAGTATATTAAAAATGAGCAGAATGAAGTAATGGAGAAGAATGTATCAGGTTGTGCAAATATAATATCGTTTTCTCACATATGTTACTTTTATATATGATTTCTAAATTAATTCATTGATATGTTATAGCCATGATATATGCCATGTTATATAACATTTTGAAGCGCGTTTTTTATTTATTTTATTTTTTGCTCTATCAAATCGTGTTATTCGTTACTGTTTTCAATCTTTTCGTTCATTTTTATTATTATTTTTTTTTTTTTTGCTTTTCGACAGCATGGAAAATATTCAAATCCGCACGATTTCTTGTTTCAGTTCAAACTAGGCCGAAAACCGAATCGGTTTTCAATGACTTCATCGCTTCCAGAACTCCGGATTTCTATTCTAATGGAGTAAATAAACTTGTTTTAATAAAGTTTTTTTTATGAAAAGAATAAGACTCTTTTGAAGTTGTCTGTGTCTGTGTGTCTGTGTGTGTGTGTGCGTGTGTGTGTGTGTGTGTCTGACATTATTTTTGGACCAACCTAATAGTAACAACGAAACCATCTTACGTTATTTCATACAATATACCCATGCGTAATTCAAGTCATATAAATTATAAAATCAATATTACTAGTAATAATAATCCCAAAAAATAATATCAGATATAAGAATTAAAAAAAAGGACGCAAAAATTGTGTATGCTTTAATCCGCCCTACAGCTGACACGCGCAAAATAATTTATCGAAGGAATTTTATTAAATTAATGATAAAATGTTGCCTAAAGGGACAAACTTAAAAAATATTATAAACTGAAATATTGTTAAGTTATCTTTACAACTTGATGAAAACTATAAGTACTGATAGTACGAAAATAGACAAGAAAATTAAGGAGGGTGTTTATGTAATAAAACAAAACACTGATGATGTATAATTTTTACGAATTGGAAGGTTAATGTCTCATTTCTTATATAGTATATATACACACAGACACACAGACACAGACAACTTCAAAAGAGTCTTATTCTTTTCATAAAAAAACTTTATTAATCGAAATAAGAACCATTAGAATCGACACATTTTGCCCACGTATATATATATATATATATATATATATATATATATATATATATATATGTGTGTGTATCTGTGTTTCTGTGGGTGTATCTGTGTCTGTGTGTATGTGTGTATGTGTGTGTGTCTGTGTGTCTCTGTGTGTGTGTGAAGCCATTGATAATAATTGAACGAGAACATATATAGGGTAAGCTGCCGATTTAATGCCAGATGTATAAACCATATAGCATCCAACTTATTGTAAGTAGAAGAAAACAAAGGCATTAGCAAAATGGGTAAGGGAACAAGTAAGAAAAATAACAATGAATACAAATGCGAAGTGGTAATAAATACTCACTAAATAGGTATGGGTCTTGCAACCTTTGCATTCTAGAATCATATCATATAATAATGTCTGAAAAATTACTAAACAAACGACAGGTGGTAGTTTAAAATTGTTTGCGTAAGTCTAGGTATTTCTTTCTCGACTAAATTTGGATTATGTTCAATAGTATAAATTAATTACTTATATATTCTGTTTCTCATTTTTTTCTCCTTAAAAAACGGTCAATTTGAAATATTAAGTTAGAATGAATCAAATAAATAACCCAAACAAAGTAATAGTATGGTTCGCGTGAAAAGGGAATTGTCTCAGTGTAGACCAATTTATGGTCCTATGTGAACGATTATCTGACAGAGTATTTTGCTAAAAAATTGGAATTTTAATGAGAAACATTTTTGAAACGAAAAAAAAATAGCGAATCTAAAAGGAAGGAAATAGTGTGAATCTTTACTGTATATAGTGTATCTACTTATCATATTGAAAATATGTATATCCATTATATATATATATATATATATATATATATATATATATATATATATATATATATACTCTAATAATTATTAAATTATCAAATACCAACAGCCACCAGAGTTTCATCCTTCCGAGAATCATCAATTCAGGGTGTCACGATTAACACCAGTCAATAGATTCGAACCCGGAGACAGTAACCATCCCTGGCTTCATTAACAAGAACCAAATACATTCAGCTACAGTCCGTTAACTGCGAGAAATGCTGTTGAATTTAAACATTTATTTTGCAAATGCTTTTTAACGTCTGTCAGAGTGATCTAATCATTATATGATGATCTATGCATAAGAGCTAAATTAACCGACTTTAATTCAATTGAAAGTGTTCAACGATAAGAAAGGAGTTTCTAAAACGACTATATATATATATATATATATATATATATATGAAGAGAGAGAGGGAGGAGGGGAGATAGGGATCTATATAGATTGAAAGCGACAGGCCGAGAATTAATTAGATTTTTCAAATAAATAAAGCCCTCAATCTGTTGCCGATGAAAGCAGTCCCTCCTATGATTTACCGAGTTACAGCTTGAATACAAGATAATTTCCTCTATAAAATATTCTCTTTGTCAATATTTATCAAAGATAAACACTTACAAAACAATCTAAAATCGTTTCCTCCTGATAAACTTGACTTAGTAAACTTTTATTTAACACCATATAATAGCTTGGTAGCTTTAAATCTGGACGAGCAATGGAACAGTTCGTCCATTATGTCGTTACTGATAAGAAAAGGTAGCTGGCCATAGTTAGTAGGTTTTAATACCAGTTTACTGAACTAGTATCTCCTGAATTGAAAAACCGTTAATTTCCTGATTGTGACTCTATATTTAATGGGTCGAGGCGGAAGTGCGCCATGAAAAGTGTAATTTCCGGATCATCGGCGTAATGAGGAACGCCAGTTACAAGGAATTTTCGAGACTAACTTCTGTTATCAGTTTTAGTCTTTAGAATTAAACGAGGTAGATATCAGGAATGAATCGTCTTACCAATTGTGTTAATTGGGGATTTGTCCAAGCATCATTATAGAATACTTTGTCCGTGTGTACATCCATCGCGCTTCATTTTGAAATTTCATTTTCAGTGTAAGTTCTCACACAAAATGAACGGATCTTAGTTTATTCTTTTATGTTTCTCTATAAAAGACAGAGGCGGTGGGTAGATACGTCATATTTGAAATGTATTTTAATTACTCAATGTGAATTAAATAATGAAACCTTTTACACAATATACTATATCACTTTATAATACAATATTCATACATGAATGATTATATATATATATATATATATATATATATATATATATATATATATATATAAAGTCACGCAGACGGATTGTCGCGATTAATCCCAGAATCAAAAGTCACTACAAAGTGAAAAAGACTATACACAAATACTATGTAATACGATCAAGGAACTACCAGTAACTTTGGAAGATATAATAAGGGAGACCGAAGAAGATAGTTTCATCAAAGAAATGAAACAAAAAAATTAAATCGGATGAATCGGCGGTGGAAGATTATTCTATGTGCAACGAGGTACTGTTGTACCGAAAGAGTAGTAATCCTAGCTACACAACAAAAGAAAATTCTAAAGGATTTTCATACGGGGCACCCTGGGGATACGCGAATGAAGAGCCTCATGAGGTCCTACGTTTACTGGAAGAGTATGGACACTGATATAGAATTCACGGTAAAGTCACTTCAGTAGATTTTAAAAGCTTCTGCGAATATTTCCAGGTTAACCACATAACGACGCCAATCTATCATCCCCAATCGAACGGTCAGGCAGAGAGATTTGTAGAAACGTTGAATAGAGCCATGAAGAGGGCTAAGGGAACGCCCTCAGAAAATGCGTTACAACAGTTTGTGCAAGTTTACCGAATTAGGCCAAATGAAAGGACTCCATCGAAGATGTCGCCGGGAAAGTTAATGTTCGTGAGGAAAATTAGGCCGGTCTTCGAGAAACTTTTACCAAAACAGGTGAAACCGCCAAATACTATAGTTCCTAAAAAGATGTATTTACCTGGTGAAAAGCTATTTTTCCAGGTACACAAACATAATAGCGCGATGTGGGAACTAAGAAATGTCCAGAAAAGGATCGGCTATATTTCAGTGAATAAGAGCGAAGATAAACAGATGGTAAAATTAGGGGATAAAGGATACAAAGAAATATTAGATAAAACGTATAAACAATGTAAATGTATAAAATAATAATAAATAATAAAGTAATAAGAAATAAAATGTTATTAAATATAAAAAATACAAAAAAGATATAAAAATAAGTAAAATATATAAACAGTCAAGTAAAAAAAAAAAAAACGAAATATAATAAAATGAAAATACGGCGGAAGGAAAAAATTAACAGTGGGAGAAAGTTCTTAAAGAGCAAAGGAACAGAGATGTTATCTAAAAAACCCAAATAATGATATCATTACCTTTAGGAATAATCCTTTGTTATATATAAGTGGATGTCAAAATCTTGGGATTATAATTGTGGCACAGTTTAGAACTGAAGTAAAAGAGCATTAGGTAATTTAGACCAATGTTTAAAAGACACATGGATATAAAATATCAGTAGCTAAATAAAGATGAGGAGAAGAGTAATGAGGGAGGAGTGGGGGAAAATATATCTGCTAAAAGCTACGAATAAAGGGAGGCGATTGATATTCAATATTTGGCCGGTCCACTTAGCGGGAGGGGGTGGGTTTCCGAAAGTTTCGATGTGGCCGCTTATATTTAGACTTATAAGTCTTAAGAAAAAAACTGTGAGATTCTCTGCTGTAATAAAAATATATATCAGGTTTGAATGAACCAAATTTATTAAAATTTAATGTTAAATTTGTATAAAGAAATGGCAATTATAGAGGTATTTCGTATGAAAATGTTTTTCTAATGGTGCGACCAATAAAGTGTTTTAAGATATTAGTATACATTTTGGAGGGAAGGGGCGGCGTTTACAGGCACATTTTAATTTAAGCCTTAGAAAATGAATGAATTATGAGTAAAGGCTGTTTGGGAGACGTACTGGGGAAAAATTGAAAAGTGATAATGAATATATGAAGAAGATATATAGAGATATTTTATACCAACATATCATATTGTAATACAGGGTGACCCAAAAGAACGGGCCTCAACTCTAACTAGGCCCCGTTTCTTAGTGTTTCGTCCGAATAATATGAAACTTTGGTCATAACTAGTTTATTATATTTAAAACATCACATCAAAACACTAGGGCCTTTAGCTTTTTTTCTTTGTTCTACAACACATGTTCTAGATGGCCTCCATTTAGCTCCGTGCATTTCTTGAGGCGCAGCACGAAGTTGTACATGATATTCTTACACACCGAATTGGTAATGGCTCTCATCTCCTCCCTGATGGCTTCCTTGAGTTTCATGATGGTTCTGAGTTTCCCTGCGTAGACTCTGTCCTTAAGATAGCCCCAAAGAAAAAAAATATGTGGGGGGGGTTAGGTCCGGGCTATGGGGTGCCCACTCAAAATTAGTCTTGAGACTAATCACTCGGCCTCTGAAGTTCTGTTTCAGCCAATCTCGGGACAGGTTTAAGGTGTGAGAAGTTGCTCCGTCCTGCTGAAACCAAACTTGCTCATGAGCGACGGGTAGATGGTCTGGAGCTCACTCTTGAAGGTTTTGAGGACCTCCACATACCGCTCCGTGGTGACTGTCACTGCTGCGCCAGATTCTTCGATGAAGATTGGTCTGATGATGCCTCTGGCCGAGATTGCAGTCCACACCGTGCACTTAGGAGAGTGCAGGGGCTTGGTGGCTACTTCATTGGTTCTGGAGGACCCTCAGAAGACATTTGTCTTAGAGTTCGCCTTTCCATCAAGATGGAAGTGGGCTTCATCTGAGATCCAAAGGAGGTTAAGGAAACTTGGTGTCTCCTCGATCTTCTCGAGCATCTTGACTGCCATAGCCCCCTCTGCTTCTTGTCTGAGGATGTAAGGGTCTGCAGCGTCTGTATTCTGTATAGGTAAGCGCTGATATCGTTCACCAGCACTCTTCTGCAAGTCTCACGGGACATACCGCACAGAACGTTTCGGACTCTGCTGGAGAGACTCTCTCACTCTTTCGACCAGCTCGGCTGTTCGCTTCTTGGCTTGAGTGGCTTCGACGGTGCTCCCTAGCAGCGTTAAGGTTCTCCACGGTCCCATACTTCTCGAAGTGGTCCACCCAGTTCTGAATTCTGCTTTTGGGTGAAGCCTTTCACATTCGAACTGACGCATGAAACTGTCCTGGGTTTTCTTAAACGAGCCTGTCTTGCAGTAAAATTTAACACAGTGTATTCTTTGTCCCAGCTCCCACTGGGGTCTTGGTGTACTCGCGGTCGTTGATTCTGCCATGTCCTGTAAATAAGGGTAATCGGTGAATAAATAATGGAGATATCACATAAAGTGTACACGAGGCCTGTTGTTTTGGGTCACCCTGTAATATGCATACCAACATATCATGTTGTAATGATATTGCATACCAACATTGGTATGCATAGGCTGATGGCAAGATAAATGCATAGGTCATTCAGAGGTGGTCTGAGAGTGTTCTGATGATATTTCTATTCTGTCATTAAAAATAAGTGTAGTGATTAAAATATCACTTATCCTATTTCTTCCCGAGAGTTTAGTAACGCATGTTGCACGCATATATTAAACCCACCATGGCAGAAATGCTTCATTATTGAATTAAATCTATATTCCTCCTATATCACAGAGATCACTTTAGTTCCCCCAAAGAGTCTCAATATTTATCTCTCACTGAACATTTCGCTCCTAATGTAACTATCGTTAGATGTCGCATACCTATTATGTTACCTAGCATTTTCACCCCTCTTCTGATGAGAAGCATTAGGCTTCCAAATAACATGGTATAAAGAGTTTTATTATCCTACTTGGTATATCCTTCTTATTGAATAAATTAATTTATCTATATATATATCAGGATATATTTTTATACTGCCGTTTTCTTATTTTATTGATGCTTTATAAAATCCTAAACAATTTGTTGAGCTTTGCATTATCCTGATAAGTCTCCTCTTTAAGAATCGACTTTGTTCTTATTTTTTAACTCTCCAATACACACCCACCCACCCACACACACACACACACACACACACACACACACACATACACACACATATATATATATATATATATATATATATATATATATATATATATAGGAAAAAGATGGAGTTAGAATCTACATAGAAAGATAGAATATGTTGTTTTTAAGAATGAATGTTATTCTTGTATCTCTATATCTACACATCAGATAGTGTGTAGAGTACTGTTGCTATATTTCTGCTGGTTAATCTTTGCCCCCATTTAAGGTTCTTGATAAATTACCAAAACGTATCTGTAATTTGATTGGTCCTCACACTTTCTTCTTCGCTGCAATCTCTCTATCACAGATGTGATGTTGATAATCTTTTCTATAATGCATGTGTTCTTCAGAATTCCATTTGTTCCAGCTCATTTGATTCGCTTTTTAGTAGTCTCCATCAAGTCGTTGTTATAATGTCTCATTGTAATACAGCTTCCTATTCTAGTAGTTTCTTTCCCCGAAACTAGGGTCAATAGGTGTATCTTGTTTTTACAATCATTTTTCATTCTTGTTTGTTCCTTAAATCTAGTGGCTTCATCCTTTGTCTCAAGCAATTTTCATAAAAACTCAGAAACCTATAAGAGATTTTAAACTGAATTAAATATTTATTAAATAAGCGGGATTACATTATTCTCTTTCTGTCCGCCATGATTTGTAAGAAGTGCTCATTATTGAGTCATTCTTACTTATTATGGCGTGTAGTAACGATTAAAATTATTGTTAGTCAAGGCCGTTAGTCGTTGCTCCACAGGTTCATTTTGCTGATGGAATCCGAAGGTAAATTTAGGTATAGGTTCGCAAGTTTGAAAAAAAGCATTTTAAATAATGGTTAAATCTGCCGAAACAGTGTGAGACTAGTTTAAGAAGCAGTAGAGTTACGATTGTCACCGTAACTACAGTGCGAATAATAACTATGACTTGAATATTTTCTTATCAAATTGTTTGACGACAGAAAACAATATTTTTGACTAGCGTTATATCTTCCGATTCATACAGAAATAGATTAATACTCGTTTCTTGTTCATATTATGAATGTTTATTTTCCGTATTCATTTGTTTACATTTTGTAGACAGAGGGCAACGATAGTGATTCGTTGTTTTTCAACTTTTCCCCAAATATACTCATCAAATCTGTCAAATTAAAACCGTTTATTATTATTTAAACCGGAAGATTTCAGGTTCGTAACCAATTTCAAGTTGAATCCCGTATTTTTCCTTATACTTAGAATCGTTCCAGTCTGACCAAGGTCACTGATCCTGTTCACTATGCTCCATACATAAATTACATAGCATGGGAAGTTTTTATGCCATACATGTGAACGTTCGCGTCGAAATGAAACTGTAGGTAAAAGCTAGGCACCGCCAAAAATGGCCGCAAAATCAAGTTGTTGTTGTTTTTTAAAACGAAATTACATTTATTAAAATCCATTATTTCTGAGTAATGTTTTTTTTTTCCAGAAAGATAAAACCCTGAATTTTATTATATAGAAAACAGAATAATGTAAAACTTTTTCTACTATTTTTAATTCAATTTTAAATGTTAAATTTCCCAAAAAGTTAACAATTGACATTTTTTGTCTTGCACAAAAAACGTACTTAAATATTAAAAAAAGGGGGTTTTGAAATAATTAATTGATTTATTTATTGTCTAACTAAGATTTAGGATGATTTTCTAAGAGAATATGCAAAAATATTATAATATAAGTACCTGAATTTCAAATAATTCCACTTATTCATATAGGTAACCAGATATTTCGCGTTGACGTAGAGTTTAGATCGACTCTGTTTACGTTTTCGTTTGATAAAAAGCAAACTATGGAAGACCAAACAGGCCAAAAAAAACTTATTTTTCAGTGACGAAAATTTCAATGTATTATTAAGCTGAGGCTGGCCAGTACCAGATGGGTGACCATTTGTATGCGTTTGGTTTTTAATGTGTATGTGTGTGGGGGCCAGGCTCCCCAAAATGGGGGGGGGGCAATTTAAAGCAGAATAAAAAAAAAATTATTTCAGCGCGTTTGGTCCACCGTAGTCGAAAGGCGGCAAACGTTTTCAAACGGGATCGAAAAAAATGATGCTATTTTTAACACAAAGGGCACAATATTTATCGAATTTTTTTTTTTTTGGTATCGATTATTCAAAGCATGCCCTGTTTAATAATGGTCATGCATTATTCGGCTCGCTAAAAAAAAATTGTTAATTTATTTATCAAAAATTTTTAAATAGCTTTTTTCGTATAAATATTAATTTTTTTTTTTTGTTTTGCTTAACTTAAATTAATTATTTTACTTAACATATTCACCGAATTTCACACTTCAAAACTCAAAAGCGGGATAATTAAACACAATCGAAGTTCTGATATTCAGACGTCAAAATAAGGTATGCAAACAATTTTTTTTTTGAATCTATAATTCTGTCCCTTACAACAACACAATATGTTGATTTCAGTTTCAGATGATTATTTTAAGCATATTTGTTCCCACTTCAAAACAAGGGGGGTTTTGTAAGCAAAAATATATATATATATAAATATCGTTTATGAAAAATAAGTACACTGTTATAAAGTTCATTCTTCTCCTAATAATCGCTGAAAATTTCGTATTGATCGGATAATTACCTGATTTTTGGTAGATTTTTAAAAAGACGGTCCGTCAAAAAGTACTGACCTGCCCCCCCAGTTTTGGCGGTGCCTAGTAAAAGCTATTGACGTGTGCACAGTCGCTTAGCAGTTAACTAAAGAGATGGCAAATCCCTGTTAAAAAGTAGCAACCATTGAGCATATATGCATGTAAATTCGATTTCATTATCTAATTTTTAATCTGAAAAACAGGTTTGATTTTTAAATGTTTGGATTTCATTTTAATACTTACTACTGATTATTTGTTTAACTTGATTTTGTTTTTTACTATTTATATATTTAAATAATTAATTTATTTATATATATATATATATAAATATATATATATAAATATATATATATTTATATATAAATATATATATATATATATATTCGCAATAAAACCCTAAATCATGTAACTCCAAAAAAAAATTATTTTCTCTTTTATTTTTGTTTACTTAATATTTTATAGTTATTTTACTTATAGTTTTTCATTTATATTTATTTCCTGTTTATAGTTATTTTATAGCTAGTTTTTACACTTTTTTGTTTATTTATTATTTTATAGTTTTTTATAGTTATAGTTATTTTACAGTCATTTTAACACACCATTAACAAGCGGTCATATGTGTCCTCTATATCTATTTATTATTTGATTATTTGTAATGTTTTGAATATTTATAAATTAGCCAAAAATATTGATTAGCTAACCAAATAGTAGATTAGACAAAAAATATCAAAATTTTCATTAACTAACAAGACAAAATTTATCAACATTTTGATTTGTTAACTAGATACAAATGATCTAATTATTTGACTACATAAATTACTAAAATTCCCATTAGCAGACAATATATACATTATAACATTTTATCTAAATTAACTTTATACAAATTATTAAAATTCTAATTGCAAACTATATAAAAATATAAAAATGTTACATAACTCACTAGGTACAGATTATCAAAATTTACATTAGCGAACTGGATAAAAAGTATCTAAATTTTAATTCGCAAAGTAGTTACAAATTACAAATTTCAATTAACTTACTGGATACAAATTAAAAATTTTAATAAGCAAACATGATGCAAATTGTCAACATTTTATATATGAAACTTTATCCAAATTATCAATATTTCACATTAAAATCTAGAGATAAATAATCGATATTTCACATTAAAGTCTATGTATGAATTCTCAATATTTCCCATCAAAATCGGGAAATAAAGTATCAATATCTCACATTAAAATCTAGACACAAATAATCAATATTTCACATTAACATGTAGATACAAATTAGCAATATTTAAAATTAAAATCTGGATATGGATTATTATTTAACATTAAAATCTACGAACAAATTATCAATATTACACATTAAAATCTAGATATAAATTATCAATATTTCACATTAAAATCTATAAATAAATTATCTATATTTCACATTAAATGTAGATGAAAATTATCAATATATATAACATTCACATATACATACAAATTATCAATATTTCACATTAAAGTATGGGTACAAATTATCAATATTAACATTAAAGCTAGATATAAATTATCAATATTTTACATTAAAATCGAGATTGAAATTATAAATATTTCACATAGAAACCTTAATAGAAAATATCAATATATAACAGTTAGATATAAATAATAAATATTCCACATAAAATCTTGATACAAATTATCAATATTTCACATTTATTCTTGATACAAATTATCAATATTTCACATTGAAATCTGGACATAAATTATCAATATTTCACGTAAAAATCTAGATATAATTTATCAATATTTTACATTAAAATCTTGATAAAAACAATAACAATCTCACAATAAAATCTTTATAAAATTATTAATATTTCACATAAAAACCTAGATATAAATTATCAATATTCACATTAAAATCCAGATGCTAATTGTAAATATCCATATTAAAATATATTCACATTAAAAAATAAGGATTTCACATGAAAATCCAGACATAAATTATAAATATGTCACGTTAAAATCTAGACACAAATTATCAAAATTTCACATTAAACTCTAGATAGAAATATCAATATTTCACATACACATCTAGATATACATTATTAATATTTCACATTAATATCGAGATATGAATTATCAATGTTTCACATTAAAATTCAGATATACATTATCAATATTTCACATTAAAAGCTAGATATAAATAAGCAATATTTCACATTACAATGTAGACATACCTTATCAATATATCACATTAACATCTTGATACAGACTATCAATACTTCACATAAAATCTGTACATAAATCATCACTATTTCACGTTAAAATGTAGATATAAACTATCATTATTTGACGTTTAAATCTAGATAAAAATTATCAATATTTCACATTAAATTATAAACATAAATTATAATTATTTCACATACAAATCAAGACATAAATTATCAATACTTCACGTTAAAATGTAAATATCAATATTTTATATTAAAATCTAGATAGAAATTATCAATATTTCACATTAAAAGCTCGATAGAAAATATCAATATTTACATTAGACATAAATTATCAATATTTCGAGGTAAAATCTAAATAAATAATTATCAATATTTAACATAAAAATCTAAATAGAAATTATCAATATTTGACATTCAAATCTATATAGAAATTATCAATATTTAACATAAAAAATCTTGATATAAATTATCAATATTGCACATTCTAGACTAGATACAAATAAAAATATTTCACATTAAAATGTAGATAGAAAATATCAATATTTCACATATTAATCTACATACTAATTTCAAATATTTCCCATAATATATCTGCATAAAATATATCACATTAATAACTAGATATAAATATTTATTAATTTTCAATATTTAACATTAAAATCTAGATACAAATTAAACATATTTCATATGAAAATCTAGATATAAGTTATCACTATTCCCCATAGCAATACAGATATAAATTATCAGTATTTCACATTAAAATCTCGATACGAATATTCAATATTTCACATTCAAATCTAGATACAAATTATCAATATTGTACATTATAATCTATAAATAAATTATCAATATGTCACAGAAAAATCTGGATAGAAAATATCAATAATTTACCTAAAAATCTAGACATAAATTATCAATATTTCCATTAAAATATTGATACACATCCTGAATATGTTACATTAAAATCTTGTTACAAATAATCAATATTTAACATTGAGATCTAGACAAAATTATCAATATTCCACGTTTAAATCGGGATAGAAATTATCAATATTTTACATTAAAAGCGAGATACCAATTATCAATATTTCCAATTAAAATCTAGATAGAAAATATCTATATTTCACATTAAAATCTAGACATAAATAATCAATATTAAACATGAAAATCTAGATAAAATTATCAATATTTCACATTAAAATCTTAATACAAATTTTCAATATTTCAGATAAATATCTTGATAGAAATTACACATAAAATCTAGATAAAATTATCATTATTTCACATATAAATCAAGATACAAATTATAATTAATCACATTAAAATATGAATAGAAAATATTAATATTTCACATAAAAATCTAGACATAAATGATCAACATTTCCCGTTAAAATCTGATTACATCGTATCAATATTTTCATTAAAATATAGATGCATATTATCAATATTTAACAATAAAATCTAGATACAAATTATCAATATTTCACAATACAATCTAAACATAAATTATCAATATTTAACATGGAAACCGAGATACAAATTATCAATATTTTACATTTAAATCTACACCCCAATTATCAATATTTCATATATAAATCTAGATCTAAATTACCAATATTGAATATTAAAACCTAGATATAAATTATCAATATTTCACATTAAAATCTAGATACAAATTATCAATATGTCACATACAAATTCAAATACTAATTATTAATATTTACCATTAAAACATATATACAAATCATCAATATTCTACATTAAAACCTAGATATAACTTATCAATATTTCACATTGAAATCTAGATATTAATTATGAATATGTTACATTAAAATCTGGACATAAATTATAAATATTAAACATTGAAATCTAGGCATCAATTATCAATATTTCAAATTAATATATATATATATTATCAAAATTACACATTGAAATCAAGATATAAGTTATCAAAATTTCATATTAACATCTACACATTCATAATCAATATTAAACATTGAAATCTCGATATAAGTTAGAAATATTTTCATTAAAATCTAGAACTTAATTATCAATATTTCAGATTGAGATCTAGACAGAAATTATCAATATTTCTCATTGAACTCTAGAACCATTTATCAATATTTCACATTGAAATCTAGACATTAATTATGAATATTTCACATTGAAATCTACACATAAACTATCAATATTTCACATTGAAATCTAGATAAAAAATTATCAATATTTCACCTTAAAATGCAGACATAAATCATCAATATTTCACATTAAAATCTAGACATTAATTATTAATATTTCACATCAAATCTAGACAAATTATCAATATTTCGCATTGAAATTTTGATATAAATTATCGTTATTTAACATAAGATCTAGATATATATTATCAATATTACAAAGTTAAATCTAGGTATGAATTATCAATATTTTACATGAATATCTAGATATAAGTTATCCATATTTCACATTATCTCTAGATATAAATTAGCAATATTTCACATTGACATCTACAGATACGTCATGAATATTTCACATTAAAATCTAAACATACATTATACATATTCTACATGGGAATCTAGACATCAATTATTAATATTTCTAATTGACATCTGGATGTAAATTATCAATATTAAACATTAAAATCTAGATATAAATTATTAATAATCCACATAAAATTCTGGTATACATTATCAATATTTCACATAAATATCTGGATATACGTTATCAATATTTCACATTAAAACCTAGATATGATTTATCGATATATCTCACGTGAATCTAGATTAATTATCAATATTTTCCATTTAAATTAGGAATATTTCAGATAAAATTCCAGATATGAATTATCTATATTTTACATTGAAATTTTGACATGAATTATCAATATTTCATATTGAAATCAAGATACATGGTATCAATATTTTCATTTAAATCAAGATATGAATTCTCGATATTTCCCATCAAATTCTACATATTAATTATCAATATTTCACATTAAATTCAAGACATAATTTACCACTACTTAACATTGAAATCTAGATATAAGCTATCAATATTTTACATTGAAATGTGGACATAAATTATTAATATTAAATTTTTAAAGTCTAGACATAAATTATCAATATTTTACATTGAACTCTGGATATAAGTTTTCAATACTTTACATTAAAATCTTGATATAAATTATCAATATTACACATTGGAATCTAGACAGAAATTGTCAATATTTTCTAATTAAAATATAGGTATAAATTTGCAATATTTCCCATCAAAATCTTTGTACTAATTATCAATATTTCACATTGAAGTATAGATTAATAACAATTATTAATATATCACCTGAAAATCTAGACATAAATTATCAATATTGTGCATTGAAATCTGGAAATGAATTATAATATTTCACATTATAATCTAGAAACAAGTTATCAATATTTTCCATTAACATCTAGATATAAATTATAAATATGTCACATTCAAATCTTGAAATAAATCATAAATATTTTACATTGAAATTTTGGTATGAATTAACAATATTCCCATTAGCATCTAGACACTAAATATCAATATCTCACATTGAAATCTAGATATGAATTATGAATATTTTACATTAAAATCTAGGTATGAGTTAATAATATTTCACATAAATTATCAATATTTCACATGGACATCTTGTGATTAATTATCAAAATTTCACATCAAAATATAACCATCAATATTTAATATTAAAATTTTGACATTAATTATCAATATATTACATTAAAATCTAGACATAAATAATCAATATTTCACATTGAAATCTGGATATAAGTTAACAATAATGCATATTAAAATCTACATATTAATTATTGATTTTTCACATCAAAATTCAGACAGGATTTATCGATATTTCACATTAAAATCAAGATATAGGTTATCATTGTTTTAAATTAAAATCTAGCTAAAAATTCTCAACATTTCCCATTTAAATCTAAATATAATTTATCAATATTTCTCATTATAGTTTTGACATGAATTATAAATATTTCACATTGAAATTTGGACATTGATTATCAATAGTTAACATTGAAATCCTGACTTGAATTATCAATATTTTAAATTAAAATCGGGATATTTGTTACCAATATTTCACATTCAAATCTAGACATAAATTCTCAATATTTAACAGGAAAATCTTGACATGAATCATCAATATTTCACACTGAAATATAAGAATAATTTATAAAAATTTTTTTTATTAAAAGCTAGATATAAATTATCAATATTTTACATTAACATCCAGACATGAATTATATTTCACATTGAAATCAAGAGATGAATGATCAATATTTCACATTGAAATCTAGATGTAAATTAGTAATGTTTTATATTAAAATCTAGATATAAAGTATCAATATTTCACATTTAAATCTAGATATTGTTTATCAATGTATCACATTTAAATCTAGACATAAATTATCAATCTTTCACATTGCAATCTAAATTATATTATAAATATTTCGCATTGGAATCCAGATATAAATTATCCATATTTCACATTAAAATTTAGGCATAAATTATCAATCTTTCACACTGCAATCTATATATAAATTATCAATCTTTCACATTGCAATCCAGATATAAATTATAAATATTTCACATTGGAATCCAGATATAAATTATCCATATTTCACATTAAAATCTAGACATAAATTTTAAATATCTCACACTGAAATCCAGATATATGTTAGCATTATTTTTCATTGAAATCTAGACACAAATTATCCATGTTTCATATTGAAATCGGATATAAGTTATCAATACTTCAGATTAAAATCTAGATATAAATAATCAATATTTCACATTAAGTTCGTGGTGTAAATTATCAATATTGTACATTAAAATCTTGATACAAATTACAAAATATTACACATCCATTCTTGATAAAAAGTATCTAAATTAAAGTATATACAATTTTTTTTTTACTTTTCTATAAGAAAACTGAACACAAACGATCAATATTTTTGTTAGCAAACTTGATACAAATTATCAAAATTTTTATTAGACTCAAGATACAAATATTTACAATTTATCTTGGACGACTAAAAAAGCGAGTCGTTGTTTTTTTAGTTCACTGTTCGTCTGCGGCCACAACGTGTGTACAAGTTTTAGGTATGATAATACGCACACATACACGCAGACACACATACATATATATATATATATATATATATATACATATGTGTGTGTGTCAATGTGTATGTATATAGCATTCTTTTCATTCTTTTTAATGTGTTTTTGTTCGTATTCATTTGCTTTACGTAGAAAATAAATGTCTGAATATTTATAGTTTGTGCACAATTGGTGTTTTTATTTTAGCGTATAAATATGTTTAAGAGTCATGTGAATAAGTTGAATATCGTCTTTTAGTTGCTCTGGTGATAATCATGATGTAAAATGGTCAAGCGATAAGTGTTGAATATTTCAAAATACTTATTCCCCGATGCGGAAATGTTGGGAGATCCTTCATAAGTCATAAGTCATTTGTCTAGATTGAGAGTCGTTATTTTTAATTTACACGTAAACATTTTTGTCTGAAATTATTTAGAGAACGAGACATCACTTATTGCCTAACCAGGGTTAGTTTTAGAGCTACATATTAACACGTGGATCCGTATTTTATTTATTTTTTACATAGTAGTCAGCACTTATCAAGGCACGGAGGCCACTCGAGGATAAGGGATTATGAGTGTATAGTGGTCAAAGGAACTTGTTGTAGTAATCATTAATAATGGAAATTTGGTAAATTGCATAACTTAAGGCTCATCAAGATCTTGTTCACGTTGGACTTGAAGAAAACTAGATTGTAGTAAGTTAGGAAGCAGGAAAATGGAACAGAGTTCCACAGGCGTGCAGTTCTAAGAAAGATGCTTTGTTCAGGAAATCTACATTTGGGTTTAGACAGGGATAAAGATTGTGGAAAATTATTGATAATTGTTCCAGCTTGAGTATTTTTCGTGAAAGTAAGATAGGGAGAACCATACATTAGAACTCAGAAGAGCACTTGCCATGAGAATAACGATAAAGCAGACAGCGTCGCAACGTCTCTTCTGTGAGAAAGAGGTGGCAGGAAAAAGAAAAGGGCATTCTCACTAGACTACGAAGTCTATTTTGAACTCTGTCAAGGCAGGATAAGCTGTTTCTAGCAGCTCCTGTTCAGATGTGGCCAACAGTACTCTGTCCTTGCACGTACTTTGCTCTTATACAGGTACAGCAGTGAGATATCCCACCGTCTTTCCAGCAGCCTTTGCAATGGATTTGATGTACATGTTCCACCTCAGATCAGAAGCAAAGGTCACAACATGGAGCCTCCTCAAGACGAGAGCCATTGATTTCGATTGATGCCAGACGGGGGTCAGAGCGTTCATGATGGAAAGGTGGAAGCTTGGTTTTAGATGCATTAAAAGTAACCAACCACTTTTTCCCCATTGCACCACGTGATCAAGATCTGAGGAGAGAAAATCAGGAAAAAAAACTTGGTCGTTTACGGCCTTTGAAGTGTTGCAATAGATGGTAGTGTCGTCAGCATAAATGATCTTAGGGTGTGATTTGGGAGATTAATTATATAGATCAAGAACAGAGTTGGGTGCAGGATGGACCCCTGAGGGACCAGAATTAATACCGTGAGCTTATGATTTCTTCCTATCAACCACTATTCTTATGAACGTATCAGAGAGAAATGATTTAATAATTGAAAAATTTTAGCTATACCGAAGCTGGAGATTTTGTAGAGTAAACTTTGATATGTCAAGAGTAATGGCACCATTTTTTATTCAAATAAACTTAGAAGTCCTTAGCTCTAATTTAAAACTAAAGATACTATTTGAAGATACCCTCACCTCCCAATGTAAAAAAATAAAAAATTAAATAAAAAAAACATTACATAGTTTGTTTGTCTGAATAATTCTGATTAATTCTGTTTTTTCTTCACAAGGCTTATCTCAAAACTTTAATCAGCCAGAAGTTGACAGTTTAAATACTTCTAAATCTCCTTTAAATGACGAAGTAAACATATTTTCTCATAAAAAAAGGCTGACGGTTAAACATGGTATGAATGTCCCCATTCAGTCTCTGAAACCAGCGGTATTCATAGGACTAGTTGATTCCACTTAGTTCTGAAATAGGGGTGATTTGTACCCCCACCCGAGCTTTTCATTCCCCTGGGATGATCGTATAGCTCTTTTTCTTGGGGTTGATCTCCATCGGATCGGTCATTTTCCTTTTCCTGGAGGACCGGAGTTGTATGACTGCTTGTGGCGTTACCAAGTCGAACGTGTCATATATCTGGTCCATTACTTCTTGTTCAGTAGGCGGTTGTCTTTCGTCATCAGTTATACGTTTCCGAATTTGGTTTCGCAGATGTAAGAAATTTCATACTGAAATCGTAATTCAGTAGACTAGTCCCCAATTTTTGCAGTATGTTGGCTGTGTAAGTTGGCGGACCTGTTTTAGAACCAAAGGTGGTTATAAGCGGCTGATGGTCAGTTTGCAATTTAAACTAATGACTGTGTAAAAATCAGTGGACTTTTGTAACATCGAATATGATCTCCAGTGCTTCCTTTTCGATTTGGGAGGAATTCTTCTGCACAGGAGTAAAGTTCTTGAAGCATGGGTGATCGGCTTAGTGGACCGATCAGGCATTTTGTGTAGAATGCACGCTCCGATTCCATAAGAACTTGCGTCAGTTGCGACAATAATCTCTTGTTTCGGATTGAAATAAGTCAGGGATAAATCTGACGTTAATACATCTTTTAATTTCTTAAACGCTGCCTGGCACTCAGGCGCCCAGCCCATTTTTTGTCCTTTTTAATAGTACATTCAATGACGCACGCAATTCATGCATGTCCTTAATAAACGTTTGATAATGATTCACAAGCCCTAAAAAAACTCTGCAATGTAGTTACTTTATGAGGTTCTTGCATGTCTTTTATAGCTGTGGACTTGTCTGGATCGGGTTTCCTCGTGTCCTTATCTATGATATGACCCAGGTATTTAATTCGTTCAAAAAAAAATCGCATTTTGCTTCCTTCAATGTGAAGCCGTATTATTTTATTGTCAAACACTTGAAATACATGATCTCTATGTTGTTCAACATTTTGACTACGCATAAGAATATCGTCCAGATAGTCTATTGCGAAATCCACACTGCTTAGCAAAGTTGTTGGAAAATTGCAGGTGCTACTTTTATACCATATGCTAATCTATTGAATTTATAAAGTCCCTTGTGCGTTGAGATGCACAAAAGTTTCGAGCTGTCTTCCTCTACTGGTTTTCCGCCATTTAAATTAGCGAATATTTCGTCTGGGTTTGATAGCAGGTAGTGATGGTCTTTGAGCGGAGCATTCAATCTGGTCGAAAAGTCCGCGCATACCCTAATCTCTTTAGATTTTTTCCCGTATACGGTTGAGGCTGGGCACTCACTAATAGGGGTTAAAATCCCAGTGTTAACTAGTCTTTCGAATTCTTTTTCAATTTTTCCCCTCGAAGCGAACGGTACGCTCCGTGGCTTTTTGAATATTGGCTTTGCTTCATCCAGCAATTCGAATTTCGGATTTATATTTGTGCAGTATCGGAGAAAACAATTGGGAAAGATCTTTTGAGGTCGTTTTTCATTTGTCGACTTCGGCCGTTAGGTTTTCGACTTTGTGACAAAACCCACCCATTGGCGAGTCCCATAATTTAAATTCCTAAATCCAATCGGTCCCGAATAAGTTTGTTGCGTTCCTTAGAACGAACACTTTTAGATTTTTTGTCGTTCTTTTTAGCGACACATTAATAACTACCTAACTCTAAAAATTTATTTTTTCACTAGTGTCCGATCTGTCGACTTTATTCGTCTTTATCATCGTGAGCTTTCCTATTCTCTTCCACGTGTGAAAATTTATAATTGATAAATCCGACTCTGAATCAAGCTGCAGTTTTACTTCTTTATTTCTGATTCTGATCGTAACATACTTCCTTATGTTCTCTGTTGGTGAAGGGTCTATTTTTGCAGTTTTTACGTAGCTCTTTTTTTGCTACTTTTACTCTGCAATATGACCCTTGTGCGCTGCTCACGTATTATTTTCCTTTGATACTGACATGTATTTCACCTATGAAATCCTCCACATTTGCTACAAGAGGTCCTAGGATTTTGTCTATCCTGATAATTTTGTGAAGGGTTCTTTTTGCCTTTTCGTTGGTAATTGCTGACGGGCGGATGTCCTTTATTTTTGAAGCGTATTTTTTAATGTTTATATCGGCGTCTTTTGTGGCTATCAAACCTTGTGTGAATATTAAGCATTTGAAATTGTCCGTCATTACTGACGACAATTTGAAATCGTCACAGTGCTTATTAACTATACCATCAAAAGTCGTTTAGTCCTGACTCTCGTGTAAGATTCATGGATTTCCATCATTTATGAAAAAGGCTTCTTTTTGGACAGTACAACTCCATTAATAGTGGGACTGTCTCGTCAAACGACAATTCGTTGCTTTTTCTTGATAAAATATAGTCCACAAATTTGTTACGTTCGGATGTATCTAACTTCCGTAGCAATAAACGAACCTTCTTTTGGTCCGTCCATGCACTGCAATCCATTTTTAAAAGGTCTTCAAATCTTCTGAAATATGCCTCAAAGGTTAGGTTTTCATCAGAAGCATAGTGAAATTTATCAATAGCAGACCAGATCGCATTTTGGGAAAAAGCCGTGCTGGTTTCTTCTCCGCTGTCCTTATTCACTAAAACTTACGTTATTAAATCCATTTTTTATCTGACTGGTTTTGTTAGTCTAAATGTAGTTTTTTCAATTCCAATATTTGTTCATTCATTTTATTCCTATGTCTTTCTTGTTTTTCCTCGAAGAATTTCATTAAATCTAACTGCTTTTCCAATATTTGTTCGTTCATTTCTTTCTTTTCTCTTCTTCGTTTTTCTTTGAGATACTTTATTAAATTTAACTGTTTGACTTCGTTTTGTTTCTGTATTGCCAATTGCTCTTCTCTGGACCATTTTTTAAGTTCAAATTGTTGACTTTGTTGGAATTTCACCATTTCCAAAATTGGTTTTGCCGACTCGTCCATTTCGATTTTTTGGACGATATGGAATTACTTAATATGACAAAACAATCCAATTCGTTGGTTTACTTTTACTATGGTACCAACTGTATAGAAAAAAAACTTTACAAAATTCGTACCTGGTTATTTAACGAATGTTTCCTTCATATATTTATTTCCTCGTGTGGCAATTTTTCTGAGAAAATAATTCGACGTTTGCATTCATACAGAAAGCAGTAGATTTCTTTTGTCATTTTTCAATTTTCGTAACGTGTAGATACTGGGTTCAATTCCTTGTTGATCCTACACATATTTTACTCTGTTTCCTTTAAAAAGAAAAAGTTAATTTTACGTAATCGAGAGTTGATAGCATTTATTTAATTAATATTGGCTAATCTTTTTGATCTGCGCGAAAAAGTATATCTTTTCCTCGTTAACACTTTATTTGTCGTGCTTAGCGAAATTGTTTTTTTTCCTTCTTCTTCGACGTACAGTCCCGAGGACCAGTGAAAAGTTTATTTTAATCGGATTAAAATCCGACGTCTTTTTTAATTTGTGCAAATATATAATTTACTTTTGCAGGAGTTTTTCTTTTCATTTTCCAACGCTAATGCTTTTAAACGTATTAGCAAGACATGCTTTTTAGAACGACAAAGTTTTGTTTTTTGTACTTAATGAAAACTTGATCTCGTTAATTCAGGAATAATAATTCTCCACGCAATTCGTCTTATGAGTTCTCTTTCAGCTCGTCGTTTACGTTTAGGCTTTTTGATGACGTCTTTGTTAAACGCTTTTTTCAGCAAGAATTGTTGTCTTTTTTTCGAAGTGTTCTTTATCACGTATTTGTGGATTTTTACGCTCGAATGTTGTTTTTCCCTAACGTAGACAAGTAGTTTTTCCCGTTCTTCACCGAACTTTTGAAAAATAAATAGTTAAGAATTTTCGAATTTTCCGCGAGTATAGGAAAAATTATTTCGATTATCCGCGTGTTTTTTTTTCTTGAATTCTTTGAGTCGTCAAATTCTGACTCCCAATGGCTGTTTTTTAGAGTGAATTCGTTGTCCGAATATTCGTCATTCAGTTGTTGTTAGCAATTATGGTAGATTGATCCTGGAAGTCCTTAAATTGTCCTCGTCAGCCAGTTGTTGTAGATCCGTGCTAGGGGTTACAAATGAAAGAAACCACAAGTAGTGTAAAATGTATAAAATATAATATGTATTTATCATAAAGAATACAGAAGCCACTAAAGTGGTATGAGGGGAACGTGTTCGTAGCATGCGATTAAACATGGTATGAATGTTTCCATTTTGTTTCTGAAACCAGTGGTATTCATAGGACTAGTTGATTCCACTTAGTTCTGAAATACGGGTGATTTGTACCCCACAATAGTTAAAAAATACCGCCCCCTCCCTATGTTAAGAACGTCTTTCTAACTAACGATTTCAGTACGGTAAGATAGATGCATGTATCATGTTTTTATTTCGAATTATTTACTCAAGAACCAAATTTGATGGAATTTTTTTTATTCGTAGTGTTGGACTTTTTTTTAATTTTACCTATTTCGTAGAGCTAGAAATTAAAAAATAATTTAATTAAAACAAAAATCTTTTTCTCGTTTCGAATTATTAAATAAAGTAAAAATTCCACCTTTTTAATTGTAAATTTGTAATTGTAAAGTAAAAAAAAACATTTTACAACTAACTATTTTTGGGGAAGGGGTGGTAAAGCCGAACATTAGACGCTAAAAATTAAATTAATTCATAAAAAGCTTGCAAAATACTCTCGATGCCTATATCACCGTTATGTTCCTATTTACTTGCCTCCTCACGAGAGCACAAGGTCAGTTTTTAATATGGGTAAAATCCAGCTCCCTAAAAAGGAGCATTCTGGATAGGAACAAAAATAAAAATTGCCTCAGTTTAGAATGATTTCTCCTCCACTGATCGAGATCAGAAATGGTTAAGTGTAGTATCGGAACAGAAACTACACAGTGATTTTGCTCAAGGCCAACGATAATATCGGTCAGAAGTGCTTTTCCAAAATAAACAATATAAAAAGAACTTAAAAAATACTTGATTTATTTTAAACAATTTATACAGAATTCTTTTTATTTTAAACAATTTATACAGAATTCTTTTTATTTTAAACAATTTATACAAAATTCTTTTTATTTTAAACAATTTATACAGAATTCTTTTTATTTTAAACAATTTATACAGAATTCTTTTTATTTTAAATAATCTAAATAGAACTATTTATGATCATAGATGAACAACATAAACGTATTTTAATTTTTAATTTAAAACAATATAAATAGAACTATTATTAATCTCGTGTTTATTGAAAATTGCATCGCGTGTTTTTTTTTATAAACGATTAACTTTCTCTTTTTTAGTTTGTATGAGCCCCGAGTTATTTTTTTAATCGAGAATATAACCGATAGTGAGTTAAGACTGGTGTCTAGTTTTTCTGCGCAGTCGCTCGTGGTTCGAACCTGTGCAACCAGTGTTGACAGCACGGATCGGGAAACACTGTTTTCCTGTTTTCCGATAATTAATTCGGGAATGCTACCAGGGACATTAATTATATCGGATGGATGGGCTGGACCACTTCGATTATGGAAAATATCAACATGACGAAATTATTGACCCGATTGACTCCTCGGTACACATGCAAACGATAGAAGGTTTATGGTACCATTGTAAAAAAATGAAAAAGTTGGAAACAGAAACTTTTGAAATTCATATGGTAGAATTTATGTGGAAAAAAGAGAAAAGGATAAATCATTTCCAGATTAATAACAAGCATTCGAGAACGACGGTTGTTTAAAAATCTGTTTATATCGTTTAAAATTTTAAAAGTGCATGGTAAAGTTTTACTTGGTTTCCACCTTAATATTTTACTTTAAAAGAACGACTTTTAAAAGTTTTATGATATGCTGAAAACGAATACCGCATTTAAATGTAGTAGTTAGCAGATATTAAGCAATATGATTTCTTTGGTGTAAAGTGCTGGCCATAGTTGTACGCGGAAGCACGCATATTTTTTATGTACAAATATGGTCACGACTTTTAACATCAATTATATTGCTTAATATCCGGTAAACTACTTATTTACAGACACTTTAAATACAATATTCGTTTTCAGAACACCCAAAAATCTTTGAAGTCATGATTTTAAATGGAAAATGTTAAGGTGGAAACCAAGTAAAATCTTACGGTTTAAAATTATTTAAAAAAATCTATTCATATTGTTTAAAATTAATAATAAAAATATAGAATTTTCTGTGTATATTATTCATAACTAAAAATAATAAGTGTTTATATTGTAAAATATTATAAAAAGTTCTATTCATCTTTAAAATTTTCTGTATATATTGTTTAAAATAAATAAAAGTGTGTATTCTTTAAAAAAAAGTTGTAAATTCTGCTTGTTTAAACTGTTAATTAATACCGATATAATTGTTAATATATTTTAGACATAGTAAGGTAACGGTGATTAGGAAATTATGTTCCTTTTATGTGATAGAGGGATCGAGAGTATTTTGCCACCTAATCTCCAGTCTGATGAATAAAAATTGAAAATTAAAATCATTGGGCGGACGTTTAATAAATTGCTCCTTACCTCTAAATTCCAAAATTTGCTTTTTTATTTTTTCACGTTAATCTCATCGATTATTTGACTTTCAGATTAAAAAAACAATTATAAAAAAAAATTTTTTTTCAATGAATTTTATCGTTGGGGATCAGTTTTTAATTATAACTTCTACGAAATTGAACACTTACTTTGTGACCATCACCGAGAAAAATATTATAACTCGATTAGGGTAATATGAACTTGGGGGGTTTCGAGGTGAGGATTCTGAAATGTTTATTGCGTGACCTTTAATAACGGACTCGTAATAAATATATTCTTCCTATGTTTTGAAAAGTTTAACTTATTTCAAAATGATATAATTACATGTCATGTTTGAATTAGTACGAATTCCAACGCATTTCGGGTGAAAACATCATTACCTACTAATGTTAAAATAAATAAAATCATAGGATGGTTTTGTTGATTATAAATCTTTGAAACCTGCACATTTCAAGTGAAAACATTATAAACTACTTACATTTCTTGTTGAAATGAATACAAAGCAAGTAGTACAAAGCAGTTTTCTGTAAATACGAAAACCTTATTCCTTCCACGTGTTGTGTAATCCAAGATGTCTTTAAATAATAAACAACTTGGAGCCATCAAAACTTAAATAAAATCGACCTGACTTAATATCACGTGTGTATCATGCAAATCTAGTTGAATGTTTGAAGAACATTAAAGACAGGCATGTACTGGGAAATCGATTTGCAAATGTTAATGTTATTGAATTTCTAAAAAGATGGCCACCACACTGCTATTTATCAGGATAAGATCAGTACAGTTCATCAAATTGATGCAATTGTCAGCAGAGTTACAAGGACCTGAAAATCCAGAGCTTCGTGATTTAGTTAAGTCTTTAATGGTACGTGGTCCAATCTCAATGTAATTGTTTGATTATGTGATAATATGTTTTTTACTGATGTGTGTGTGTGTTTTTTTTAATTTTCAACCACCGTGGATTTCCACGGGTTCTGCTCGTTATTATTATTATTATTATTATTATTATTATTATTATTATTATTATTATTATTATTGAAAGCTTTAATAATGTCCTTTGATAACAGGTTTCATTGATAAACATATTTTTATATTGCAATGTTGGAAACTATTCAAATAATTATTGACAAGGGAGTTATTTCATTTTATAATGCGTATAGTAATGACTTTTATAAAATAAGGTTTTACGGATTTTCTCTTCGTCTTGTGTGTATCAGATAGGATCATATTGGGAAAAGGTTGGACTCATCCATAAGTGTGCTATAACACGAAACAGCATGAGTGTCATTAAGGAGTATAGATTCGCATTTGGTTATCATTGATTCCTGATTATCTTTAACCCAATATAAAGCTAAGAACGTGTCAGGATCCCAATCTGTGAGTTAAACAGAATTTATTGTTATTCATTTTGGCAAGTTTCAGGAGTTTGCGGTCAACCTTTAATTATTATTACTTTGAGATCTATCCAGCATTAACTTTTGTCAAAATATGCGAATTCAATAACTCAAAACTACTTTATATGCCGCAAAACAAAACAACATAATAAATGAGAACAAATTAAGAGTGACTTCACGCTTTCAAAAGCTAAGGAAGTTCAACACTGAACCTATTTAAAAATTGTATCGATGCTCGGCTTTTGAATTAGTGTTTGGAAATAATCTAAGCAAATGAGGGTTGCTTATAAAAAAGGTAGATAGAAAAGATGAATTATTGTGTGACAAACACTTTGGCCAAGTGTATTTAAAGCAATATAATGTAGTTCCCACTTCTTGTAGGTCCCAGGCGGCTTGGAAATAGTTGCTGCTTCCAACCCCTAATTGTCGATCGATTTTTTTTATTTACTATAATATTTCCTTGCACTTTAAAATAAAACCTTTTATTTTCTGCTGTTATTGTCTTCGTTTGACGACAGTCATATAAGTTCGCTTACAAAGCATTAAATAAATGATAGAACAATTACATATGCACATAAAATCAAGCACTGAACAATGGAACGGTGTTTATTTGTTTAAATGAAAACAACTTGGATTTGCGTGCCTTTCCATTCACAGGTGTCGTCATGGCTGACAGCTCACGGGTTGTTTCTATTATAAACTGATCAAAGTTTCATAAGCATGAAATAATCTGCAGGGTTTTCTTATTTTGCAGACGTGATATAACGGCATGAAAGCACCTGTAGATAGCTCTAACAATATGAAATCGGTAATCAGGGTTCAAATTCGGCAAGGAGCAGCTTATTTTCACTCGAAAAGTATCAGATCTACTTGATTATACATTTTATAAGGACATGTGAGACCTTTTACGATTGAATCACCAAAGTTGAGCAATGTTCAGAAATGAAGAGTGGTGCATGTTGTAATGATTTTTTTTTTTTGGGGGGGGGGTTATTAGCAAAGGTATGCATCCATCTCCACCTATAAATATATAAACGATTTAATCAAATTGTAGGCAACTAAAATAGGAAAAAGGAAACTTTATAGAAAATACCAGTTTATATCCATATAACCGAACATGGTGTATTCAGATGGATAGATTTAAATGAACTGATTTATAGATAGATAGATAGATAGATAGATAGATAGATAGATAGATCACATACTTCAATATGAATTGTAATCTATAGGAGCTTTTTCATCTATTGCTATGTTATTCGATATTTCTCTAACGATTTTTGATAAAGTTTATTATGAAGCTTCATGCAGATTGGTTGTTGGTGTTTGGTTACGGTTTTCACAAATAATTAAAAATCTGATTTTGAGTTGAATGTCATGTTCATCTCGTTTAAACTTGAACTTATATTTTCATCGATAACCAAACTGAATGAATCTTCAAAATTGTTTAATCGCAATTTTCTATCATTCATCTTTCACAGTTTCTAATAATTCAATCGATTCAAACTTAATAATACACCCAGATCTTCCCGCGTTCAGCTTCTGATAACGATGTATAAAAGGCACTTTGCTTTTATTATAATAACTTTTTAATAATACTAATTGTACCCGCCAAACCAGGCGTTGCCGTGGCGTTGTATGGTTGATGTAACAAACACACGGAGACGCACGTACACATACACACGCAAACACACACAGACGCGTACGCATGCACACACGCGCATACACAAAAACAAACACACGTGCAAACACGCAAACACGCCATCGCACACACACTAACAAACACACGCACACATACACACACGCACACGCACACACACACGCATACAAAAACTTTGGAAATAGTTAAGAATCGGCAGTTTTAAAGCTTCCAACTCATACATAAGGAGATTTTAAAGAGTATAAACTGACTTTGTAGACAGTTTAAAGGCTTCCAAATTACACATACAGAGATTTTTAAGTATATAAACTGCAAAATACTGGTTATAAACACGGGTCTCTGCTATAATAATCGGTTTATTTGTTTTTATTTTTTATTTTTTATTTAGCGTATAAATAAAGAATTTTCGTTTTTTAAGAAGAAATAATGGTTATTAGTGCCGATGTGTCTAAAACAGTATGTATGATGTATGTACACAGAAAAGATTTAGCACGGTAGTCAGAAATAAACTGTACGGGTCTTGGTTATATTAATTGATTTACTTTTTTAGTTTTATTGACGAAAATTATGTATTTATACGATAAATAGCGTATAAATACATACTTTTCGTCAATCGTACTTTAAAAGGAGAAGGAGAGATTTGTCCAGCTTTTATAAAATGAAGAAACAATAATGGTTATCAGTGCCAATGTGTCGAAACAGCATGTCTGATATATGTAAACAGAAAAGATTTAGCACGGTAGCGTAACTGTTTAATAAAAACTAACATGTACGGTATACTTAATGTATAAATGAAAGCATTCTAGCCTTAGAAAACATTGTCGCGGTGTGTTGCAGTTGTTTAATATGCGCTTGTCTTAGGTGTATTTTATATAAAACTATTACCTCTTGTATATAAGAAGTCATATTGGAAAATTTCTAGAGTGTTCGTTTATGTAATAAGAGTCAGATTCTGGAATGAACGAATAGTCAGTTTTGGTCAATGAGATTCAGCGAAAGGGATAATTTATTATTTTTGTATTGGGAAACGGAAGGGTTATGTTATAGCTATGAGCTAATAAGTGTGCAACCTCATATTTGTAGAAAGTATAGAAATTTTCCCGCTAATGAAATGGAGCGTAAGAGTACTTGATATTTAGAGGGGAACTACGAACCACTTCTTCTAAATATGGTTGCGATTGTGATGATGGCGTCCTAGGATGAAATGTGGGATTTTATAAAGACAAAATGTGGCGTTAAAAATTACATAAGATGGTGGATAATAGTGAGACATAATACATTTTTATGTGCCATCTGTTGTTGGAAACCTATATGCAGATTTATATCGATACAATTTCTATTCGTTCAACAACTTTCAGTTACTTTTCTTATCGAATTCGTAATTCCCAGTAATTTATCGGAAGTTGCTCAGCGATATTATCAAAATTTGTACACCGTAAATCAGCACCTCCTACTTAGATTTAATTTATATATATATATATATATATATATTTATATAAATATTTATATATATATATATATATATATATATATATATATATATATATATATATATATATATATATACATGTATATAATATCTGGATAATCCAAAGCTTAACAATATTTTTAGCGTATATAGATGTATTTGAGATGTACATACATGATTTTATATATATATATATATATATATACATATATACATATATATATATATATTTATAAAGCTACATGTCTGTGTGTGTGTGTCTGATCACGAATAGGCTCCTATATGGTTGACTATTTAAAAAAAAACTGATTACATATAATGATAGAAGATATATCGAAACACAGGAATGGGTATGTTGGATCTGGCAGAATGGTGGTTCATTAAAATTGTGGGGTCTGCGTTCGCGCCTGGTCAACAAAGTATGGAAATAAAAAACTTAAAAATTAAAAAAAAAAACGTTTACAAGTGTTTTTGATATTGATGTACATAATAAAACTTTGATAAGTATGTTTTAACTTAAATAAGGATGGTATAATAAAATTGTGGGGTCTGCGTTCGCGCCTGGCCTCCATAGAATGGAAAACTTTAATAAAGACTTTTCATATCTATCTGCGTAAGTATTCCTTGATAATTATGTTTCAGTTTGAAGAAATATAGTATAATAAAATGATGAGATGTTCGTTCGCGCCTGACCTCCATAGAATGGAAATATGTCACAAAGTTTAACAAGGATTTTTAATATAGATCCACAGAATATTGTGATAAGTGTTTCAGTATGAACAGGTTTGGTATAATAAATTATGAGGTTTATCTATTTTCTTTTTACTTTCATCATATTTTGCTTTGGTTTTGATACCCCCAAATTCAACCCAACTTTACAACCTTCCTTTTCATAACCTATCATACTTTCATAAATCATTGTCCATTTTCTGTAGGCTGTGTTTGAATCCAGTCAACGACGGGTACTTTTGCTAGTATATACATATTTAAATAAGGGAGTAGTCACCAACAATGTGTATTTGTTAACATTATTTTATTATTCCGTGTCTTGGTTTTTCATTGAGAATTATGTTTGGATCATTGTAATAATGTTTTTAAGTCATTGAAATCGTTTTTACGCGCGTTTCAGACGTTCTGTGAAGCGTCCTCGTAAGAAATTATTTTCAAATGTGTTGGAGATGTAAAAATGGCAATTTTCGTAGTTCATTTGAAGTTTTTCCAAGGGGTGGAGGCTTGTAAGTGTTTATTATTCATTGGCATGTTCAATTTTTATTACTCTTTTATTGGACTTGTCCAGGCCGCTGACCTGGTTGTAGTCACTCTCTCTTTCTGCTAGTGTTTTTTCTTTTCCTTTTGGGTGGGGTAGTGTGTGTGTGTGTGTGTGTGCGTGTTTGTGTGTGTGCGTGTGTGTGCGTTTGCTTTTATTGGTTTGAGAATGTATATACTGTTTTATAGTATTATGAGGTTATTTTCTTCCTTAGGAAGGTGACTGTGATCCGAGGTCGTTACTAATATGTATGTGTGAGGAGGGGGGCACCTCTTCTGAAATAAGGATAGGGGTGCTTTCATTCTATTTTGATATTTATTTTTTGGATTCTTGGATTTTAGTATTGTTATTTTTCGTTTTAGTCCTTTCGGGTATTCCTTATATTATGTTTGTTTAGAAAGAGAGTGTATTTAAAATATGTATAGGGGATTTTTTAATATTTCTACTTATTTGTCTCCCCATGTGGGTATGGCCAGACCCAGGATCGGTTTCTAGTGTGAGGGAGATTTTGTTCCCCAGAGGGGGGGGGGCAATTGAAGGGGGTATAGGTATGGGAGGGAGATGATAGAAGGGATAATAGTTGTTTCAGTCATGAGGGGGTTCTCCTCCATTTATGTATGTATATATATATATATATATATATATATATATATATATATATATAATATAAAATATATACTAATGTATATAGATTTATTCATTTATTCAATAAGGATGATACATCAATTAGGGGTGTACGATAAGAACTCTTTATAGCATGGTATGTTGAAAACTAATTCTTCTCAATAGAAGAGGTGAGAAATGGTAGGTTACATAATAGGATGTGACGTCTAGAGATAGTTACATCAGCAGCGAAATAATTGTGCAGTGAGAGATAAAATAAAGTTTTTCAAATATTCAGAAGAAAACAAACCTCGCGAACGAATTTTTCAGGTTTCGAAACTATTAGTGTAATCCAATGATTTTTGGAGCGTTAATTTTGTCAAAGATGTCAAATCAGATTTGCGACATGGGCTGGATAATATGTCATAGATTCCCCCCCGATGGATTTAGTATGATATTATATTGTTTTCCTGCTCACAGAAAGTATTTTATATTCATTCGTTTTAATTCTCGGTTTATATAGATGTTTTAGAGACAGACGAGTTATCTCGTATTAAATGTTAAGACTTTTATATTTTTTTGTTCATTTAATTTTCATTAAGTTCTGAATCCCGTTTATTTACGATATAATGTATTTAATTATGATCTATTTATTTTATTTTTTCTACTTTTTATCTAATACATTTTTCTTGGGCGATTGCCTCTATACTATAGAAAATTAAATTAAATTTTGTTTTGAAAAGGAGTTAAGGTAAATGTACAAAATAACTCGAAAATTGTAATTCTAACCAATTCATATTTGAGAACAAAGAACAGAATAAATTATTTGTGTATATATGATGAGTTTATTATCTCGTATTCATAAAAGTAGCTCTGTACTTTGACTTTGTCAAAGGCTTTGGATATATCAAAAAGCTACAGCATTGGCTTCTCCCGCTTTATCTAATGTATGGTATATACGTTCAGAGAAGACTTTTACAATATCTGCAGTAGAACGACATTGCTGTCGGTCAGAAAGAAAATTAGATTTTACGAGTAATGAGGTATCTTGTCATGTTAAAGATTAGAAGGGATTCGGGAGTGTAGGTTAGTTTCACTTTATGATAAAATATCCAGGGAGTTTTCTAGGTTACTTCTAAGCCAACAGATATGTATACATTACACCAAGTCTGACCCAACATGTCAAAAGGCACCTAGTTGATTCTAAAACTCTTCATATATTTATGTACTAAAGTTTAAAAGGTGAAATTAATGAAAACTCAGTTTTGACTTACTTTTTGCTAATGAATCACCACTCATCAAGGTCAAGGGCTATGTAGATACGACTTAATGAGATGAACAATCATCTATATTATGAACAATCTGAAAATGATGGAATGAATAACATATAGTGGGGGAACAATCTGAAAATGATGGAATGAATAACATATAGTGGGGGAACAATCTGAAAATGATAGAATGAATAACAGATAGTGGTGGGAATTGTTGATTTCCCATTATTTACTACACTGTTGTAGATTTTCCAGAAATCACGGGTTCCTAATTTCTGTGCTTCGATGCGTTTTTTGGTGGTTTCAGTAAATCTCTCTTAGCTGTCGTTATTTCTTTCTTACAGTTACTTCTGGTTTCTATATACTTTGTCTGTTTGAACTGGACTTATGTCGGTTAAATCTGCGGTACGCATGCTGCCTTTGCGCAATTGCAAGTTATATGCGCCAGTTTATGACAAATATTTATTAATATTAGATGTAAAGATGACAATGAAAGTAATCATATGCAACGTGATCCACGGATGGAAAATTCTTGGATAAAAGCTGTTTATAAAAATTATGTTTGACGTTAGAGACATGAAAAGAGAGGAAGAAAAATAAAAATATTCTTCTTTTTTTTTGCAGTTGTGATTGAGGACGAGTTGCCTTTTTTTAATTACATTTTCACCCCAAACAAGGCACGAAGCCACTTTGATGTAGGGGATTACTATCAGGGACATAAGCTACAGGGGTACAATGTAGGGAGTTGAGCAGCAAAATGTCGGTTCATATTACACTTGAACTTCTGCATGTCAGTACAGTTAGGGAAGCAGAGACTCGGAAGGGAATTCCAAAATCTAGCGGTTCTGGGGAAGAACTATTTGAGTAGAAGGCTCTCTTACATCTAGGGATATCTATTGTGAAGGGGTGGGATTTAGCTGCCTGTCGTGTTTGTCGGAGGTATTTACGTCGGGGGTACAAGTGCTTGCAGATCGTCGGAGAATTCACCGTTAAAATACTTGTAGAACAGGCAGAGGGATGCAACATTTCATCAACGGGACGGGGCTTAGATGACAGTTCAGGCCCTATCAGGTTGGCGACTCTCTTTTGAACCTCGTCTAGGTACGAGAGACAAGTAGCAGATGCAACAGCCGAAATATGACAACAATACTCCATACATGGGCGGATGGTGACCTTATAGAGGTACAGAATTCTTTCGGGCGTTAGTAGCTTTCTAGCACGATAGAGAGAACCTACCTTCATCGCAGCGGAACTCGCAATGCTCTCAATGTGAAAGAAGTACTTTCAGATAAAGATAGTGGTAGAGAATGTTTCTTGTAATTATTGAAGGAAACAAGTTTAGTCTTAGCAGCATTAAATGTGACCATCCATTTTTGTCCTCATTCCACTACAGATTGGAGGTCATCCTCTAGTGTTTCCGCCATTTCCTTAGATATGTGTTCATTTGTTTTCCTGTCGTGTCTGTTATAGAGCGTGGTGTCATCAGCATATTTACTAATCTCAGAGACAATTTTGTCAGGGAGGTCATTTATGAATATTAGGAATAATAAAGGTCCAAGGATAGTCCACTGAAGCACTCCCGCATTTATATCATATTATTTGGATTAACAACTGTCGAGGACAACCTGGATTTTTCTCTTATCTAAGAAGGCTTTAATTATGTTAAGTATTCGTCCAGTGATACCGTATGACCTTAATTTCAAAAGACTTACATATATCTAGAGCTACCGCTCTACCCTCCCCTGCTTAGTCCAATGAATGGTATCTACGGTCAGAGATTACAGTTAGGATGTCTGCTGTGGAACGGGCTTGCCTAAATCCATATTATTGATCGGTCAGAAGTTTAGCATCTGTAAGGTGATGGACTAGAGCTTGGTTAATTATGAACTCAAATATTTTGGCGAAAAATATATATATATATAAAACGTCAACACCGAGAAAACATTTGGACCAAAGCAAATAACACACAATCAACGCAACAACGAATAAGACAGCCCGGTATACTTTTCGAAATATCAAGATTGAGCAGTACGCTTTCGCTATATGGGAATATCACTTTCTTCCATGGGACTATTTTTCTGCCCACCCGGATTTGTAACCTCGAATGACATTAGACTCCTTCCGATAATGGACTACCCAGGTTGTATCAACTTCTCTTTTCGTATAATTTTCTCCATATAATTATCCACAACCACTCAAAAACTATTTTCAATAATTGTGCTGAAAAGCAAAATAGCGTCCATTCGCAGCTGAACATTTTGCTAACTGCATTTCATTTCCTCTGATGATATGAGCCATTGTTGAAAATCCATGGATTAAGGAAATTAAAATAACCCTTTCTATACAGTCCTTTGTCAAGTAATAAATTCTTAAATTGAATATATGCCTCTATAAGTTATTTTTTTTTCAGAATTTCAAATTAAACCACGAAACTTATATATATAAAACAACAAATACCGCCCTACTAAACAGATATCTCTTTGCGATACTCTCAATAGACTTGGTATATATTCGATACAAACAACTTCTTCAACAATAAAACAAACATGAAAAACTACTAAGCACTTCCGCAAAACCCTTACATCCAACGCTGGCATATACTCTATCCCTTGCAATGACTGCTACCAAACATATGTAGGAGAAACACAATGTAAGTTAGAATTAAGACTTAATGAACATAGAAGAGACATAAAGAATGGAAACTCCTTAAATGCACTTTTTTTGTCATTGTGCTGAACATGATCACTCGTTTCATTTTGATCATGCAAAAATTATTAAATTCGTTGTAGATAAAGCTAAACGAAGACTTATAGAATCAGCACTTATTGCAAATAGTAGCACCATCACGCAAAGAAAAGGTTTCTATAATTTGGCCCCTATTATAGGAAATATAATAATCGAGGAACAAAATAGAAATACAGATCCTGGATAAATCAGTATATTATATAATTTTAACGAAGTAGACAGGATATCGGAAAAAATACATATGTATATGAGTAACGCCTTAGTGTATATATAAATGCAGAGATTAATTCAACCTCTCCACATGCACGCGTGTAGATTCTGCCCAGAATGAGAAGGATTTTAGGACTTTTTTCATGTTCACTCGCATGTGATTTATGATCATTTCCGTCTCCATTTTTACCTTGAAAATCCTGATGATGGCCCCTGAAATAGGGATGAAACGTTGATTAACATTATTTTATAAATTCTCGGTTTTCCTTTTTCAAATAATCATATAAATATAAATATGAATATATATATATATATATATATATATATATATATATACACGTGTCTGTGCATATATATATATATATATATATATATATATATATATATATATATCTGTATGTATGTATATACATATTTATATATGTATATGTGTGCATTCATGGGTATCGATATATGTGTATGCATATAGATATGAGTATGGTTATGTATGTATATACATATATGTGTGCATGTATATCTATGTATATATGCATATATTTGTATTTATATTGATGTATATTTATATATGTATAAAATATACATTTATATAGTTATATATAAATACATAGATGCACATATCTAAGCATATGTATATATCTATGTATCTTTGTGTATATATGTTTATATTTTGTATTTATGTATGTTTATCTCTGTATATATGTATGTATCTTTCTCTATGTATATATATATATATATATATATATATATATATAATCTGACAACTTGTTTTGATTAAATTAATTCTTCGTCTTTTTTTACGTTTATTTTTTTTTAGTTTTTCAAAACATTTCATGTTTTGAGATAAATATGCAACCACAAACAATAAGTGCAACCTCAACTGCAAACATTTTTTCCATGACGGGTTTAGGTAAGGGCTAGATGCATTGAAATAATGTGGCTTGTGTGTGTGTGTGTGTGTGTGTGTGTGTGTGTGTGTGTGTGTGTGTGTGTGTGTGCGCACACACTACTTAATAAACTATTATTATGCGGTAAGCAAAAAACAAAACTTTGACAAATATACCGAACGTTATAGTGTAACTTTATAATTCAATTTGGTTCGTATCGTCAACAATTTTGTAGCAAGATGTTTTAATTTGTCTATAAAAGATGACTAGCAACTAATATCATATTAAGCTGCATTCATCGGCTTATTGTTTGCTTTCTAGCGTTATCTTACGTGCATTCGCTTCTGATATGATTCGAGATTTTATTTTCTGATATTGTTACTAAGCCAGAATTAGTATTTGATATTTTCTTATTACGTATCAAGCATCTCTAAATGAGCTTTTAACGTTTTTAACTCACGTGACATTTTCTAAAGCATCTGAATGAAACTTTATATGAAGTCGTTTCTATCTACATATTTAAGCGTACAGTTTATATTTGTGTAGAAAAGGGGTAAAAAGTAATACTAAACATTATCTTTATGTAAAATACACTATTCTCATTCCAACAGGTTTGAGATTTATCTGTGAAAATAATCACACATGAACAAATGCCAACAAACGTGCAAACGCGGTAGTGATCAAAGACACGGCAAAGTTTGCCGATTCTATTCGTCGTATTCGGCCACAACAAGCACGCACGGAGTTCACAATATTAGCGTTTTTTTTTATAGACTCCGGCAAAGAACCTTGACTTCTTTGTATTTCGGAGTCTATAATAAGAACGGCAATATATTTTTGTAATTTCGGAACATTCGTGCAGTTCTTTACGGTTATCAAGATGATGAAATTCTTTTTATTGAGATAAAATTGGTTTTATAACTCAAACATTGTTTCCGTAAAAAAAAAAAAAAAAACGAAATTCGATGGATGTACTAAGTTTACGATTTTAATTATAACTTATTTTTCAAACATTCCGGTCTTCCTGCAAAATAACCTAACACTGAAAATTATCCGGTTCAGTCGTATACTAGCGATTACAGTTAAGCGTAACAAAGTAGCAACGCGTATCTGATGAAAAATGGTAGAAAGAAAAAATTCTAATATTTTCATTAAGACAACTCGTTAAAATGAAACGTTATATGAAAAGAAAATCGAAAGAGAAATGAGTCTAAAAGTTTTGATTTTTAAAAATCAGTTTCTGAGCTGCACCGATCTCCAAGGTGTATAAAGATGGCGTTGGACCTGTCTGCGATGTGCGTAAGATGGCGATGCAGAATGGTGCAGCTTCATTCTGGTGAATGTTGAATTAACGACGAAACTCGTGCTGAAACCACTATTACTGACGTGTTATATTCTACAAAACTGTTGCAGGCGAATACAAGTGCAATGAAAAAACTGTGTGGTGAATGATAATTGGACTAATAGATATTTCGAAAACGTTAGTCTTATATATATATATATATATATATATATACTAGCAAGAAACCCCAATGTTGCTGGGGATAAACGAATGTTTTGCACTCCTATACAATTTTTATTGTCATCAAATCGGTGAAATCGCCCATTTTTTAATCAAATCGATTGATTGTCTAGTTCGGGACCTATCGCGGTGCACCCGGAGAATGACCCACATACCTCCCCGCAGTAACTTAGTCTACATTGTACTGTACAGAATCTCCTGTTGATTTTATAAAATGATTTATATATATATATATATATATATATATATATATATATATATAAATCATTTTATAAAATTATAATAGCTTGAATTAAAGCTTAAAATGCAAAAGTCAAGTATCATTATTCAATTGTGCTCTAACCAGAAACATTCATTTCGAACACACCCCTGTACTATCAAAGAACATACACTTGATTGTATATGTTGATCCTTTCGGCTTGTATGGAAATAAGACTTCTCAAATGCATTTTTGATGTGTTAACTTTCTTAAAAATCGTTTGCTCCTTCTTTGATCGGATTATTTCGATTATCGATTATTGATACTTATTGAATACATTCCGATACCAAACCTTTCTTAGAACACTCTCAGGCACATAAAGCACCTTCGTGTGAAATTTCACAAAATTAGCCCAGCCGAATTCACACAAAGAGAAAGACAAAGTTCCTTATATATATATTTATATATATATATATATATATATATATATATATATATATATATATATATATATATATATATAAAGAGAAAGAGAGAAGGAGTAGAAAAAGAGCAGAATATAAAAAGACTATAGCAATGCAGGGAACAACCGGCTGTTGCATTGGCGTGAGGTTTTGTTCATACGTCACGCCAATACAACAGCCGGTTCCCTACATTGCTATAGTCTTTTTATACTCTTCCATATATATTTACCAGCAATGCTTCAAGCAAACTACCTTTCTCTCTCTCTCTCTCTCTCTCTATATATATATATATATATATATATATATATATATATATATATATATATATATATATCGATCTTATAAAGTATTTCAGAGGGGCTTTAAAATTCTACTGAAAATGCCGTATCTGGTATTATCAAAAAATTTAAATAAAAGTAAAATGATATGGATGTATACTTATTCTAATGTTTGCAAAAATGGAAATACTTTTTTTAAAACATTAAAATGGGGTTTAAATTGAAAACATTGAATTGTTTTAGATTCATTTATGTAATTTCTAATTAGTTTTCACCATTGCAAAATACTTTTGTTTCTTTGTGCTATTTGAGAATCCGATCTGGAGGAGATTTTAATTGTAATGGATTCCGACCTAACTATGGATTAACTTGAGTTTATTTTTATTGTAATAGCATTTAAAACTTTACACTTCAGTTATAAGTAATATGAAAATAAAATAACTGGTAAATAATTTAGAAACGATTGGCGCATCAACAATCAAAGTAAACTTTTTCCTTTTTTAAAACACCCGTTGTTTCAGCAAAAAGTGTTTAAAGTTTACGTTCTCTTATAACCGATTAATAAAGAAAGATACTATTTTTAGAAAAGAGTGGACAAATCCAGTTCAACAAGTTTAATGGTGTTTATTTTTGTCGAGGGGGTCATAGAAGTTAATATAATCTTTTATAAAAACATTGAGAAACCTGAAGAAGTTCAATGGGCCACGTTTTTGGGCGGTTTGTATCTAACTTGTACGACGAAATGCGTACAAAAACATTGACATATTCAATTAAAAGAAATGCAGTAATGTTTCCTAAACTGTGTTTCTAATGTCATGAATGCATTGAAATGGCCTCATTTGTTTACTTCGTTGCTTAGAAGTGAAATGGTTTCATTTAGTATATTATCACGATTTTGTAAAGAAAAAATATAGAGCCACATTTTAATATTGTTTTTACATATAGGTGAAAATGTTTGTTTTTTAAAAAATAATTATTAGATCAGGGTTAAGGTTTCGAATGAAGCAGATTTCATTTTTTTCCATCATATGTTCCCTTTTGTCAATGGTTTCAACCATTT
>NC_136492.1:36737263-37101134 GCF_053919585.1 Euprymna scolopes
GCTCGCGACTCCCAGTTGTGCGACCGATGCATCAGGTAAGATGTTGGGTTTTTTTCGCCTTCTTTTCCTCCTTCGCGTTACGAGTTCGAGCCGCCTACATAGTACCATTTTTAACACCTCTCTCCACCAGAGCTGCCTACTGTTGTTTTCATTCCCCACAACGTTCAATACCCGGGTACCCAGCTACTTTTTTTCTGGCTACCTACAATTGTTTTGATTTCAACCACCCCCAACCTCTCCACACACAGGCAACGCCGGATATGATTATGTATTTTTGTGTCTTGGATCTCCTCCAAAACTAATTAACTGATCATTATGAATTATATGTAATTTATATGTTTGTATATGTCTATAGATGTCATATTCCAAAAATCACATACAATTGTCACTTACTTTGTTAATGTATTTATGTGTACAAGTAAATTTATTCAAGTAGTAAGGTACTTGTACAGTATAGTACTCGTATGAAAATCCTGTGTAAAATCATCGAGTAGTTTCATCTTTATATTAGAAATAAGATATTTGCACAATATCTTACCCAAGAAATGAAATACTTGTATAGTATATTACTCACATTAAAACACAAAGAGTATCTTACCTGTGACGAACATAAGTTATTAAAACCATACATCCCGTTAAATATTTTAGTAGCATGACTTACATAAAAAATAATGTGCTTCTTCACTATAGCACCCAGATAAAAAACAAATTCTTACCCCTGACACACAGAAAATTTAGCACAACAGAAAACTTCATAAAAGTATTGAGTTCTTTCATTTTTAAATTAGAAAAAAAGGTACTTGTACAGTATCCTACCCAGGAAATGATGTACTTGTGCAGTTTAGTACCCATATGAAAAACAAACGCAATTTTACTTGCGACATACGTAAAAGTAAACAAAACCGAAAATCATGTAATATATTCGAGTAGTATTACATTTATATAAGAAATATGGTGCTTCTTCACTATAGCACTCTGATGTAAAAACAAATTCTTACCTGTGGCATACAGAAAAGTTAGCACAGCAGAAAATTATGCAAATTATTTTAAATATGTATTATACATTACCCTCCCTAGGTAAGGATTTGTTTTCCATATAAGTGCTGTAAATCTCCTGCCCTGGGGAAGGTACAATTATTTCATACACATAATACCCGTCCTAGATTATGTAAAATATTATTTTGCTCAAGATGGCAAATGATACATAGACATCAAAAATTTATCTATCCTAAGAATAACAGGTATGCCCAAAAATTTTCTTATACGGTCCCGAGCAACGCCTGGCGGCCTTGCTAGTAGTTATTAAATACCTAAAGACACTAGTCCTTTCGGGAATCATTAGTGTAGGGTATGGGGGGATTAAAGAAATAAATAAAGATTCTTTACATGGAGATTTTTTGATATAATAAAAAGCTTCACATGCAGGTGGATGCACTTCTGAATTTCATAAGGGACCGCCTCATCACTATGTTCAGTATTATCATTTTATCATTTTATTATTGTTTTTATAGTTATTACTATTACTACAACCACTCCTTACTCTTATTAATATTAATATTGTTATTATGACTATTGCTATAATTGTTATTGCTACTTTCATTGTTGTACTTTATTTTTCTGTCGGTATATTCTTTTGTATTTTTCTATTCATTTACCCTAACCCCCATATATTTTCCTTTACTAGAATCTATCCTACCTGTACCAAACTTGCCCGATATCCAGTTACAATATAACACATTTTAACACTAGTTAGCATCCTTTTTGCCTTTCACCTTTCACTTTTCGCATACAAAATCAAGTTTTTAAATCAATTTACCTTGTTTTTTTACGTTTGTCCTCCGTATTTGTATTCTTTCACAAACTTATTTTATTTTGATCATTTTTCTTTCTTTTACTTGTAAAGATCGGTACAATAACTCTCATTGGACGTTAATTAATTAATTAGTCAATGAAATCCCTTAACATATAGTAACTACTTTCTAAAGAGTATTCCATCATCTATCGCCCAATACTACTAAATCCCTCTCTAATATAGTATTTAAAATCCCAAAATCATCTGATAATCTTCTAGATTATTCCCTAGACAACCGTCTAACCCTAACCTCCAATATTTATCCTATACAAGACTATACAAGACTCCATAATATTTCGTATTGCTAGACGTCGCTTCCTTATTTTGTTACCTAGCACCACCTTCCTCTTCTTCTTCTGGCACAAAGTGAATTCATAGCCCCTAAATCCTCCTTGTTTCAAATTAATTGATATATATCTAACAGTATATAGTTTTCTACTATCGATATATTTTCCCTTTGTATCTATGCTCCACCTACATGTTAAGCGTTTTATTATATCGAAAATTTCCCATATATGTAGGTGGATCATAAATACAAAGGGAAAATATATACACTGTCAACAATTGTAAAAGTCAACTGAATTACAGGAATAAATTATAAAATGGTCAACATCATGAATTTTCGAATATAGTTTTTTGTCATTTATTCTCTATATTGCTCTGTAATTACATTGAACTTTTTAAATAAGGATTGGTATATATTATAAGAAAATATATTTTTACAGAAATATATATATAGAGAGAGAGAGATAGATATATAGATATATTACATGACAGATTAACTATACACAAATATATAATTTTATAATTGATTATATTTAACAATAACTATTATAATTTATAATAAGGTTTCATTAAATTAATGCCAAAAGTTACTAGTTCTCTAGATAAATGTTATTATAGATTTAGTATACTAGAAGTTTAGCCCGGCTTTGCTTGGACCTTTTGTACTGTTCATAATTTTATGTGCATCTGTGTATATATATATATATATATATATATATTAAAAATTTTGACTCATCAAACCTACATCTAAAATTTCAAGTGTTTAGACCTAAAAAGGACGAGTTTGGTAGAGTCTGCAAAGGTCAACTGTTTCAACTTTGAGCTCTTGACAGCCAAATTTACGTTCAAAAACTGATTAAGAAGCTTACTGTATGTCTGTATAATTTCAACTGGTTATACCTTAAATTTGCTGAATAATTTGCTAGCGACCACAAAGGAACTTTGACCCCTTGGCAGCCAAATTTTCGGCCAAAAAGCTTGCTCTGTATCTGAATATACATTATGTAAAATTTGCAAATTTTTATAGCAAAAATTGGCGGAGTGATATTGTAGAGACCGTAGAAGTCATTGTTTTTTTAACTTAGGCCCCAATTTTGACACCTTAGCATTTATTGTGTTGGGCTCAAATAAAATTAAAACGTTTGAGAAATGTCCAAGAAACCTTTTTTTTTCTTTTTTTTTTACACAGTGATCACCACTTATCAAGGCCCGGAAGCCACTCAGGGATAAGGGTTATTGCAAGTACATTACGTTATCTAAAATTTCAAGTGTTTAGACCCAAAATTGACAGAGGGGTTTAGTAGAGTTTTCAAATATCAAATCGTTTAACTTTGACCCCTTGCCAGCCAAAATTTTTGGTCAAAAACCGATTAAAAAGATTTTACCAAATCTCAGTACCTCATGTAAAATCCCGAGTCTGTCGACTGAAAATTGACAGAATGATTTGCTAGGTAATTATATACAGACAGACAGACAGACAGAAATACACACAGAGAAGAGTTCACTTTTATATATATATATATATATATATATATATATATATATATATATATATATATAGAGAGAGAGAGAGATGGATAGATAGATAGATAGATTAAAACTTAGTAAAGTATAGTTCGTTTTTTGTTTTGTTCTTTTTGTGGTAGAATAATTTTAGAATATTATTAACCTTTAGCATCTAAAATATTACTTAATATAGTTATCCAAATGTGACCTTTTCGAGTGAAAACTAGTAGTAAATTAAATCATTGCTGACAGCAAAACATAACTTGCTGAGAAATTTAGGTTTGCTTTACTCAGCAAACGTACATTTCGCAGCCTATTGTATTGCTGTACCCATTAGAGTGAAACCTACAAAACCTGCCTTCGGATTGATTTGTGTACAAATAAGCAAACATTAAAAAGGAAAACATTTAATGTACTAAGTAAAAGATTCGTGCCCTTTTTATATATTGAAACCAAACATAGATAAGCTCCTTGAGTAGCTCTCTATATTAGAATGTTCTTGTGTCATAGGGAGAGGGGCTCCATAATACACAAGAGTATACAAATTAATCCATGCCGATCTACTCGAAGTTAAGCAACGTTGAGCCTGGTTAGTACCAGATGGGTGCCCATTTGGGAATTGTAGGTGCTGTATGTGCTCTCTGCTAATCTCGGCATTTGTTCCAAGTCGTCCTGCACATACACTTCACTTGCTACTGGTATTTAACAATGTCGTCTCAGGAGAGGTGTGGTTGGAGATTGCGCACCTCCTGTCAAAATAATTTCGCGCGCAAGCAACTCTTCGTGGGTATCCATAGTCTGTCCAAGACAGAAGGAGCCTACTTTATATATATATATATATATATATATATATATATATATATATATATATATATAAAATGAACTCATTTTTTCCCGTGGGATTTTGACCTTAATAGGATTAAAAATCAAGATATTTCATGCAAATATAATATGCACAAACGGCAGAACAATATCTGAGGTGTGTTATAGGCTTATTATTTCTTAAATTCCTCGATAATCTTAGATTTCTATACTTTTTCTGCTGAGAAGTCACGGCCAAAATCGGTTAAGATCAATGGAAGTGGTAAAATATTTTCTCTCTAATAAATTCCTCCTCCCCCTGCCACCACTTAACACCGTTTGGGGATCGTTCACAAGAAACAGTTGAGAAGATAACACCAGTTTGGCTTCGTAGTTCTTTCATGTGAAGTTATTTAAAATCACTAAACTAAGCTGCAGTGCTCTGTGGCGTAGTGGTTAGCGTGCTGGACAATTCACATTATATTTTCACGTTCGCGCCGACCTACCGTAGTCGTTTTTTTTTCCTAAACAACTGGAATGGACTTTTCTTGGTGGCCGAACTGTTAACGTTGCAGATGTTTTGTTTTTTGTTTTTTTTTTCACACTTTATTTTCCTACTTTTACTCATGACTCCGGGTTTGATCCTTCTACTTACCTACCATAACATTTTTAAAACTCCCCCCCCGTCCCGGAAACACACACTCGGGCAACGCCGGGTACCCCCGCTAGTATATATATAATATATATATATATAATATATATAATATATATATAATATATATATAATATATATATAATATACATAATATATATAATATATATAATATATATTATATATATTATATATATATTATATATATATATATATTATATATATATGTAAATATATATATATATATCTCACTCTGTATATATATATATATATATATATATATATATATTTAATAGAAAAATCATATTGAAAATTTATTTAAATTTTGCAAAAAACATTATAAAACTGTAAGGAAGGTATTCAAATTTTTAATTATCCGACAACAACAATCACCTTATTCCGCGGAGCTTCGAAAAATGCAATTCTTCTCATCAGAGGAAAGAGGTTTGTAAAATATACAATGAATTTTGTAGATTAATGCATTGAAAGAAACTACAAATATGAAATTAAGCATACTTACATAAAAAAAAGTTATTAAACAGCTAGTGACAGTTTATAGGGATTCAAAATGATTAAAATGCAGAAACTGGAAGAAAAAGGATATGATAAGAATCCAATGAATAAGAAAGTAAAATCCAGAATAGGATAAATCCAAAATAAGTCCGTCGATGATCCATTGGTGATTCATAAGGAACGGGATAACAAAATAATAGGTGCCCAGGGTAAATTAAGGCTCCCAACACACACACACACACACACACACACACACACACACACATATACATATGTATGTATGTATATATATATATATATATATATATATATATATATATATATATATATATATATATATTGATATATAATATAAAGCTGAATGTGTGTGTATGTGTGCGTCTGGTCACGAATAGGCTCCTATATGGTGAACTATTTAAAAAAAAAACTGATTACATATAATGATAGAAGATGTATCGAAACACAGGAATGGGTATGTTGGATCTGACAGAACGGTGGTTCATTAAAATTGTGGGGTCTGCGTTCGCGCCTGGTCCACAAAGTATGGAAATAAAAAATTTAAAAAAAAACGTTTACAAGTTTTTTGATATAGATGTACATAAGAATATACTAATATGTTTTATCTTAAATAGGGATAGTACAATAAAATTGTGGGGTCTGCGTTCGCGCCTGGCCTCCATAGAATGGAAATAGGCACAAACTTTAATAAATACTTTTCATATCTATCTGCATAAGTATACTTTGATAATTATGTTTCAGTTTGAAGGGATATGGTATAATAAAATTATGAGGTGTTCGATCGCACCTGACCTCCATAGAATGGAAATATGTCACAAAGTTTAACAAGGTTTTTATTTATATAGATCCACATAATGTTGTGATAAGTGTTTCAGTGTGAACAGGTATGGTATAATAAATTATGAAGTTTATCTATTTTATTTTTACTTTCATCATATTTGTCTTTGCTTTTGATACCCCCAAATTCGAAGCTATCTCTTTACAATCCTTCCTTTTCATTACCTAACATACTTTCATAAATCATAGTCCATTTTCTGTAGGCTGTGTTTGAACCCAGTCACGACGAGTACTTTTGCTAGTATATATATATATATATATATATATATATATATATATACACGCACATCTGGAAGCTTTAAGTGGATTTATATATGGGAAACAAAAACTGTATAAACATTATGCATATATATATATATATATATATATATATATATATATATATATATATATAATGGTTGTACAGTTTTTGTTTCCCAGATATAAATCCACTTAAACTTTTGTGTTTATTAAAGAGTTTCCGATGTATGAATGTTTATCTATACAAACATTTTAACTACATACGTGAAATATATCTTTCAGTAGCGATCATTGATATAATGAACAGGGTCAGAGATCACAACGTCATCAGGCTGGAAAATCGTCCTAAGGGCTTAAATCAAGAACAATTTTTTCTAGATAAAAAAACACTCATTTTACGTAGCGTCATTTAAGTATCTATAATGCAACAATTCCGATACCTAATAGTTTAATCGGACGAATTATAGAATAAGGACCCTGACCGATTTCATTGCGAAGAAAGAAAAAAGAACACCTTTCCCTCAAAACCGATTGACCTTCACCTTCGCACACGCATTGGCTCTGTAAATAAATAAATATTGCGACATGAAATATTTTTTAAAACTAAACTTAGTGTATATATATATTTATTTGATATTATATATATATTTATTTAATATTATATATATATTTATTTAATATTATATATATATTTATTTAATATTATATATATATGTATTTAATATTATATTATATATATATATTTATTTAATATTATATATATATATTTAATATTATATATATATTTAAATAATATTATATATAGATTTATTTAATAGTATATATATATTTATTTAATATTCTATATATATATGTATTTAATATTATATCATATATATTTATTTAATATTATATGTATATGTATTTAATATTATATATACATATTTATTTAATATTATATATATGTATTTAATATTATATTATATATATATATATTTATTTAACATTATATATATATTTATTTAATATTATATATGCATTTAATATTATATGTATATATATTTATTTAATATTATATACATATATATTTATTTAATATTATATATATATATTTATTTAATATTATATATATATTTATGTATTTAATATTATATATATTTATTTAATATTATATATATATATTTATTTAATATTATATATATATTTGTTTAATATTATATATATATATATATTTATTTAATATTATATATATATTTATTTAATATTGTATATATATATATATATATTTGTTTAATATTATATATATATTTATTTATTTAATATTATATATATATGTATTTAATATTATATTATATATATGTATATATATATATATATATATATATATATATATATATATATATATATATATATATATAACGAGATACTCGCGACCAAGATCGATTTTTCTGTATAGTGCATTTATATATTTGCATAACATTTTACAAAACATTTTACCAAACATCTTGTGGGGAACTTTTAAGTGTCGAATATAATGATTTTTTTGTAAGTCCGATATTTCGCGAATACATAGCCTCATCAGGGTCGAAATAAGGCTATTAATTAGCGAAATATAGGACTTACAACAAAAATCAGTAAATAAAAATGATTTTATCAGTATATTCGACACTTAAATGTTTTCAAATTCCCATTTTATTTTTACTTTAAAAATAAGTGTCTTCAAAAGTGTATGACCATCTTTTACTTTAAATCCCGCTCGAAACTGGAGCATTATGCACTTTAAATCACCGGAACAACACGTAAATTCTCTTCTCTTCGTCATAACATAACACCAAAATGAAGAAAAAGAAAAAAAATTCACGAACCGGACTTTCGACCCTGATGGGACTATGTATTAGCGAAATATCGGACTTACAAAAATATCAGTAAAAAAAATGATTTTATCATTATATTCGACATTTCAAAGTTTTCAAATTCCCATTTTTATTTTCTCTCTCTTTGTATTTTACAGAATTAAGAATGTCATCAAAATGGCCACTGGTCCCCATATTGTGCCTTGCAATGGTCATCCTGTTCACGTACTTCAATGTGATTCTAGGAGATGAACATACATCGGTCGGAATAGATCCCACGAATCCCACAAATTTTCACACCGACCAGCCTGTCAACACGAACCCAAACACGGAACCTAACTCCCTCGAGTTCGATTTTCAAGCCGACACTAATGTACCCAATGATTACCCGTTCGGACCAGAAATTCACACCGATGCACCAAGTGAAGGAAACCGAAGTGAATTTCATCGTGTGCATTTGGTTGACATGAAATTCGAAGAGGTTGAAAGTCCTTTCATCGTATGTGTCGTTGTGCTAATTGCAGCACTCAGCAAACTCGGTAAGTCCTATTTCTTTTCGAACTCCCACTCAGTATTCATGACAAATCAAGTACCACAAATTATAACACATTCATCTTTGTTTAAAACGTTGACGCATCGGCCATCGGAAGATCCGCGGAGTTGGGAGACGGTAACCCGGTTCGAACATAATAATTGACTATTTGGGAAATGATATAGATGAAAAGTGAAACTCAACTGCAAATACGATAAGTGAAGATTACTCTCTATAACACCTGGCCCAGTCCATCAGTGTTGCTTAACACTTCGAAATGAAAATAAGCAGCTATGAGCTTTTAAGCTTCGAATAGCTTATTTTTTGTTAGAGTTGCTTTCACTTTGATATATATTACCTCCTTTTAATACACGCCTCTAACTCGATTGTTTTTGTTTAAACTTCACCTCGGTTGGGCAATTCAACTGTCACTTACAAACATGGCTTCTATTATCGCAGACAGTTTGCAAGGTTATTAACACTCTCACGACAAATTTCATACAAAGCACGCCATCCATTCATTGCGTTTTTGTTTTGTTATGTTTGTGAAGTATGTTTATTTCTTTCATTATTTGTACGTGGATAGCTCCAAACGGATATGATCAGCAACAATTTACATCATGTAAACAACCATTAATCAAAATTATCGTCATCTAAAGGGAATGACACCTTTCATATGGAATCTGTATTTAGGGCACAATTGTGACGATATCTATGCACGGCTCTGGCGCTATTTTACGACCACATTCGTTCTGAATATTTTTTTCCATACTGCTAAGGGATGTGACACATATTCACGAAACTTCTTATTTTGAGAATCGCTTGTAAAAACGGGGGGTATGCCGCTCGCAATAATCATTCATCCTTTCGTATCTTACAGAATATGTTTCATACAGAAATCATTGATTCTATAATTAAAATGAAACGCTGAATAAAACTAAGATATTCGCCCTTTCTTTACAAAGTACATATTTTATTTTATTCTTCAGAAGCTAAATTATTTTATTCTTCAGAATCTGATGCATGAGTTGAAATTTTAAGGTCTTAGCAGCTGATGCAAATTACAAATGAGTTTTTAACGCTATGATATGAATAGAAAAACAACGAATGTCAATGAAAGTAAATTCCTGTTATCTGTGTCAAAATATTCTGAAAGATTAACGATAGGTTTTTAAACCTACTCCGTTTATACTTCGTTATTTTTATTTATTTCAAAAGAGCCGATTTTTCCGATTAACCGACTTTCGTAGTAGTATACTCCTATTACAGATTATGGCCTTAAAGTGAAAGACCAATCTATGTTAACTAGTAGATATAAAGGCAAATACATTTTGTAACAATAAAATATTAGCAAATATTTTATAGGCATAAAGAACATTAGAAAATAAATCATGGAAAACAATAACAAATTAAGAATTTACCGATCAGTCAAATATTCTAAAGCCAGTTTAAAATATTTATAATATCAAGAGGTAAAAGGTACAAAATAAGTTTAACTATCACAAATTAAGTTGAGTAAAATAATGTTAGAATATTCACATTTGGCAATAAAAAAATAACATACGTTTTACGTAAGTGATTACGTAAGATAAAACAAATAAATAGTTTTTGATCGATGATGCCTCCGTTCAGTCTCACAAGACAAATGATATCTCAAGGATCATCAGCGTGTTTAATTGTGAGGCAAAAGTTGCGCAAGTCCACACCATACACTTCCTGAATGGGCATTGCTAAAATCCAGTGGAAGGACAAGTCCAGGACGACTGGAAACAATGCCGAGATAAGCAGAGAGCACATACAGCACCGGGAAGTCCATAATGTTCAGCTATTTAGTATGGATCAGGCTCAAGGTTCAGTGATTTTAGAAGAACCAGTGTCAATGTGATTATGCCATACTGGTGTGCAGCGTGATAATGTTTTAATATATACGTTTTGATATATACGTTTTAATATATACGTTTTAATATATACGTTCGATATATACGTTTGATATATAAATTTGATATATACGTTTTGATATATACGTTTGATATATACATTTGATATATACATTTTGATATATACATTCGATATATACGTTTGATATATACATTTAATATATTAGTTTTTATATATACGTTTGATATATACATTTGATATATACGTTTTGATATATACATTTGATATATACATTTGATATATACGTTTTGATATATACATTTGATATATACATTTGATATATACGTTTTGATATATACGTTTGATATATACATTTGATATATACGTGTTGATATATACGTGTTGATATATACATTTAATATATACGTTTTGATATATACGTTTGATATATACATTTGATATATACGTTTTGATATATACATTTGATATATACGTTTGATATATACATTTGATATATCCGTTTTGATATATACGTTTGATATATACATTTGAGATATACGTTTTGATATATACATTTGATATATACGTTTGATATATACATTTGATATATACGTTTTGATATACACGTTTGATATATACGTTTGATATATACATTTGATATATACATTTGATATATACATTTAATATATACGTTTTGATATATCCGTTTTAATATATACGTTTTGATATATGCATTTGATATATACGTTTTAATATATACATTTGATATATACGTTTTGATATATACGTTTTAATATATACGTTTTAATATATACGTTTTGATATATACGTTTTGATATATACATTTGATATATACGTTTTGATATATACATTTGATATATACGTTTTAATATATACGTTTTGATGTATACATTTGATATATACATTTGATATATACGTTTTGATATATACATTTGATATATACGTTTTGATATATACGTTTTATATAAACATTTGATATATACATTTGATATATACGTTTTGATATATACGTTTGATATATACGATTTGATATATACATTTGATATCTACACTTTGATATATACATTTGATATATACGTTTTATATATACGTTTGATATATACATTTGATATATACGTTTTGATATATACGTTTTGATGTATACATTTGATATTTACGTTTGATATATACGTTTTGATATATACGTTTTGATATATACGATTTGATATGTACATTTGATATATACGTTTTGATATATACATTTGATATCTACACTTTGATATATACATTTGATATATATGTTTTGATATATACATTTGATATATATGTTTTGATATATACATTTGATATATACGTTTTGATATGTATACATTTTATATATACGTTTTGATATATACGTTTGATATATACGTTTTGATATATACATTTGATATGTACGTTTTGATATATACATTTTATATATACGTTTTGATATATACATTTGATATATACGTTTTGATATATATTTTTGATATATACATTTGATATATACATTTGATATATATGTTTTTATATATATATTTGATATATACGTTTTGATATATACATTTGATATGTACGTTTTCATATATGCATTTTATATATACGTTTTGATATATACATTTGATATATACGTTTTCATATATACATCTGATATATACGTTTCTATATATACATTTGATATATACGTTTTAATATATACATTCGATATATACGTTTTGATATATACATTATATATATTCGTTTTAATATATACGTTTTGATATACAGATTTGATATATACGTTTTGATATAAATATTTGATATATATGTTTTGATATATACATTTTATATATAAGTTTTAATATATACGTTTTGATATACAGATTTTATATATACTTTTTGATATATACATTTGATACGTTTTGATATATACATTTTATATATACGTTTTGATATATACATTTGATATATACGTCTTGATATATATATTGGATATATACGTTCTGACATAAGTTTCGATCTGTGCATTTGATATCTACGTTTTTATATATACGTTTGTTATATATGTTTTCATATATAGGTTTTTAAATATACATTTGATATATAAGCTTTGATATATACGTTTGATATATACGTTTTAATATATACGTTTTGATATAAACATTTGATATATACGTTTTGATACATACGTTTTGATATATACATTTGATATATACTTTTTGACATATAAATTTTGCTCTGTACATTTGATATATACATTTAATACATACGTTTTGATATATGCATTTGATATATACGTTTTGATATATACACATTTAATATATACGTTTTGACATATACATTTGATATATACGTTTTGATATATATATTTGATAAATACGTTTAGATATATACGATTCGATATATACATTTGATTTATACGTTTTGATATATACATTTGATATATACGTTTGATATATATATTTAATATATATGTTTCGATATATACATTTGATAAATCCGTTTAGATATATACGTTTTGATATGTACATTTTATATATCCGTTGTAATATATGTTTGGATATATACATTTGATATATACGTTTTGATATATACGTTTAATATATACGTTCTCATATATACGTTTTGATATATACGTTTTGATATATATGTTTTGATATATACGTTTGATATATACGTTTTGCTATATACGTTTGATATATACGTTTTGATATATACGTTTGAAATATACGTTATTATCTATACGTTTTGATATATACGTTTGATATATACGTTTTGATGTATACGTTTTTATGTATACGTTTTGTGTATATACGTTTTGATATATGCATTTGATGTATACGTTTTGATATATACATTTGATATATATGTTTTGATATATACGTTTTTATATGTACGTTTGGATATATACATTTGATATATACGTTTTGATATATACATTTGTTATATGCGTTTTGATATATACATTTAATGTATACGTTTTGATATATACGTTTTGATATATACATTTTATATATACGTTTTGATATACACATTAGATATATACGTTTTGATATACACATTAGATATATACGTTTTGATATATACATTTTATATAAAAATTTGATATATACGTTTTGATATATACGTTTGATATATACGTTTTAGGATATACATTTGATATATACGTTTGATATATACGTTTTAGGATATACATTTGATATATACGTTTTGATATATACATTTGATATATACGAATTTATATATACGTTTTAGGATATACGATTTGATATATACGTTTGATATATACATTCGATATATACGTTTTGATATATACGTTTGATATATACGTTTTGATATATGCATTTGATATAAACATTTGATATATACGTTTTGATATATACGTTTGATATATATGTTTTGATATATACATTTGATATAAACGTTTTGATATATACGTGTGTTATATACGTTTTGCTATATACCTTTTGATATATACATTTGATATATACATTTGATAAATACGTTTTTATATATACATTTGATATATATATTTGATATATCCGTTTTGATATATACATTTTATATATACGTTTTGATATATACATTTGGTATATACTTTTGATATATACATTTGATATATACATTTTATATATACGTTTTGATATATACATTTTGATATATACATTTGATATATACATTTTGATATATACATTTTGATATATACATTTGATATATACGTTTTTATATATACATTTTTATATATACATTTGATATATACGTTTTGATATATTCGTTTGATATATACGTTTCGATATATACAATTAATATATACGTTTTGATATATCCTTACATCATCAACGCTCTCATCCCCATATGGCATCAATTGGGACGGATGGCACTCGTCTGGGTAAGGCCCCGTGTTTTGACAAGCTTCTGGGTTTTACCTTTACTCCTGATCTGAAATGGAACACGTACATCAAGTCTGTTGGCAAGGTCGCTGGAAAGAAGTGTGATCCTTCTACCGCTTCAGAAGATATCTCACTACTGATGCAATTCTCTATCTATATAAAAGCCAAGTACGTATAAGGATGGATACTGTTGCCATATCTGGGCAGGAGCTCCTAAAAACAGCCTATCCTGCCTTGACAGAGTACAAAATATACTTCGTGGCTAAGTGGGGGATGCCCTTTTCTCTACCCTGCAACCTCTCTCCCACAGAAGAGACGTTGGGAGTCTATCCTTGTTTTATCGTTATTTCCATGGCAGGTGCTCGTCTGAACTCCAATCTCTGGTCCCCCCTCGCCAATCTTTCACGAAAAACACCCGTCTAGCTGAATCCATTGTGAAAAATTTCCCCCACTCTTTATCTGTGCCAAAATCAAAACGTGGATTCCATGAACAAAGCTTCTTTCTTAGAACTGCACGCCTGTGGAACTCTGTTCCGTCTGCCTGCTTCCCACCACACTACAACTTGGATGTCTTCAAGTCCAACGTAAACAAATTCCTAATGAACCGCCCCCTTATGTAAACACTTCATCAAATCTCATCACTAACGTAATGTACATGCAATAACCCTTATCACTGAGTGGCTTCCGTGCCTTGATAAGTGGTGATCACTGTGTAAAAAAAAATTGATATATACGTTTTGACATATACGTTTTGATCTATACACTTGATATATACGTTTTGATATATACATTTGATATATACATTTGATATATATGTTTTTATATATATATTTGATATGTACGTTTTGATATATACATTTTATATATACGTTTTGATATATACATTTGATATATACGTTTTCATATATACATCTGATATATACGTTTCTATATATACATTTGATATATACGTTTTGATATATACATTCGATATATACGTTTTGATATATACATTATATATATACGTTTTAATGTATACGTTTTGATATACAGATATGATATATACGTTTTGATATAAACATTTGATATATACGTTTTGATATATACATTTTATATATAAGTTTTAATATATACGTTTTGATATACAGATTTGATATATACTTTTTGATATATACATTTGATACGTTTTGGTATATACATTTTATATATACGTTTCGCTTTTTTCTAAAAATTGGGCGGGCGTTTTCTTTAAGTTCAAACGAGGCCTTGAATTTATTGCAGCGACCTAAGTTAGTCGTGAATTCCTCAGGAAATAATTCTTTTAAATCGTCTTTTATATTTACTGTTGTTGGAGAAGAACCTTCTAATTTTTTACAGAATGTATTGATTGGCTTATCCCATAGTCCGAATTTCTCAATTAAATCTATTCCAAACAGATTTTCACTATTTTTTAGTACGAATATTTTTAATTTCTTCGAAATCCCTTTCAATTTTATCGGGAGGACAACTTCTTCAAATTTTATACCACCACCAGTTACCGTCCGAGCTGCTTTACTAGTTTTCATCAAGGCCGGTTTTCCCAACTTTTTCCACGTATTCAGGTTTATTATAGAAACATCGGAGCCGGAGTCGAGTTGTAACTTTATTGATGTTTTAAATATTTCCACTTTTACGTATTTCCGCCGATCTTTGTCTAATTTTGTATTTGATTTTGTTTGCTGTACTCTCTTTCTGGTGTAATCTTTATATCTGCAGCAATCGCTTTTGTGTCCCACCTTCTTACAAATGTAGCATTTTTTCTTCTTATAAGGACAATCTGATTCCCAATGCTTTTCTGCACATCTCTTACAGTTATATCTAGGAAGAGGCTTGTTATATTGTGTACTATATTTATGGTTATTATCTTTGGAATATCCCGTTCCATTGCTTTTCTTTGTAAAGTTCTTGGTTGGTGTCTATGGTTTTCTAACTTTTCTTACATATGGCACTCCGGATTCTTCTATATTTTTTTAATCCTTTTTTTGTGTAATGGCCCTTTCACAGTCCTCTGCTAGTTTCTGGAGGGTTTAATCTTGCTCAGATTCTAGCTTAGACAACACTCGTCTGCGTATTTCTGCATTTTTCGTGGAAACTAACCCTTGAGCGAAGATTAGATATTTAAAATCTTCTACCGTTAGTTCTGCAAGCTTAAAATTATCGCAATTTTTATTGACAACTGATGCGTATGTCAAATAATCTTGGTTGTCCATCTTTCTTAGATTCATGCACAGCCATCTTTTATGAAAAAGATATATATTTGGATTAAATAATTCTTTTAGTAATTTTATAGCTTCCATGAACTCTAATTCCGCAGTTTTTAGGTAATATGTAATCTACGAATTTGCTGTGTTCTGATGTACCCAATTTTCTGAGTTAGAGGCTCACTTTCTGACTATTTGGCCAATTTTTACAGTCCAGTTAAAAAACATCCTCGTATCTTGTGTAGTATGCTTCAAAATTCTTCTCTTCCTCAGGCACATAATGAAATGTGTCCATGGTATTAAAAATAGATGTATGGGAGAAATTAACACTATCGACATTTTCTCGATTACTCTTTAGTAGTTCCAGTGTTTTAGCAAAACGTTCCTCTTGTCTTTCTTCATATTCCAATTGTAGTTTCTTATGCCTTTCTTCCTGTTCCAATTGTAGTTTCTTATGCCTTTCTTCCTGTTCCAATTGCAGTTTTTCTGCTTTAATTGCGCCATCTTCTGCTTTTCTTCTTATTCCTGCTGCCATTTCAATAATCTGTCCTCTCTCTTTTCCTCGCGGTCAGCCTGTGCCTGTATTTGTGTTTGCAAAAACTCATTTTGTGTAGCTTGTGTTTGCAAAAGCTCGTTTTGTGTAACTTGTCTGCGTTCATCCCGCTCAGCCTGTGCTTGTAAAAATTGCATGAACATTTTTGATAAGTCTTCCATGTTTTTTTGTTTTTTTTTAGTGTGTAGTTAAAAAAAATATTGTACCATGTACCATATACACCGGTTTGGGTTACAACAAAACAAAACAAATTGCTGTAAGCTTCTGTTTTCAATAATAATATCGCTGCTTGCAATAATAGATTCTTTTTGCGAGTCACGCTGCAAAAAAAAAAATAAAACAGGTTTATCTGGAATCACGAAATGGAATTGACTTTCCGTTTTTAGGCACTTATTAATAAGTAACTCTTTCCACAAAATAAAAGTTTGGGTTTTTTTTCGAGTCACAATTGAATAAATGTATGCAGTACATTTAGTTTTTTGAGTTTTTTTTCTCTAGTATTTTAGTAATTAAAATACCTCTTAAATTGAGATTACCTTTTTTTCCCGTGACGTTTTACTGTATTATCCGTTATTCAGTGACAACTTCAAGAAAAAAAATCCTTTCCTTGAATTTTAGTTTTAGCTGTGGTATTTCCTTTTAGTACCGACGTCAACCAAAACATTAATTAAAAAGTCCTTTAGTTGTTGTTTTGTTTACGGAGAACAGTAATTAGAATCCACTGGTGAACTTTTTTCGTAGGTTACTTCCTTGCTTTTCGTAATACGGGTCTGACCTGTCGTTTTTGCGACAGAACAAAGTTCGCTTTTCGTTTGCAAGTTGGTCCTTTAGTAAGATTTGTCGTGTAGCGACAAACAAAAATTCACTTTTATATTCGTTTGCAAGTCGGATTCCCAGAAAACGGCGTAAATTGTCGCTTTTGCCACGTTAGTGTTTTGGGTTTTTTTTTCACTTGAGTTGAAACTTCTCTTTAGCGTAAAATCCGTTTGCTCGTCAACACTTTGCATTCCTTAAAAAAAATGGTCAACCCTTGCGTTGTACTTCTTTTTTTTTTTTAAATAGTTCTTCGTCAAACTGTTATATTTGACGCTTCATATCTCGTCGCCAACTGTTGTGGTTGCCAGGTTGAACAATAATTAGTAAGGAAATACAATGAAGACGCAAACAACAAGATAACGCAATAATAAGTGTATTAAAGAAAAGGTATATTTACAATATGTACAAATGACGGTGTCGAGTCAGAGAGTCTTGGTGGGAGGACATGTACGCTCTTTGGCGTCACTTCCGGTGGCATTTGAGTAAGACACACCAAGGCCAACCTAGGCTTGCCATTTATAGTGTTATGTTATTCGCATATGCAAATAAGTGGTTGCCACCACAACAGTTATATATGTTTTCATATATTGGTTTTGAAATATACATTTTATATATACGTTTTTATATATACGTTTGATATATACGTTTTAATATATACGTTTTGATATAAACATTTGATATTTACGTTTTGATATATACGTTTGATATAGACGTTTTGATATATACAGTTTATATATACGTTTTCACATATAAATTGTGATCTATACATTTGATATATACATTTGATATATACGTTTTCATATATACATTTGATATATACGTTTTGATATATACATTTGATATATACGTTTTGATATATACATTTGATATATACGTTTTGATATATACATTTGATATATACGTTTTGATATATATGTTTTGATATATACATTTGATATTCTTAAGTTTGCAGGTTTAAACAAGTAAAGTAGAAAGCAATACAAATGACGACTCAACAAAAAAAGGTAGATCAAATAAGAAGTGTATTAGGAAATGGTATATTTACAGGATATTTACATAATGGTGTCAAATAAGAGAGTCTTTGCTGGAGAAACATATCTGCTCTCAGCGGCCTTCGGATGCTTCTGGTGAACACACACTCAGACTAACTGAGTCTTCCTATTTATGTGTAATTACTATTCACATATGCAAATGAATGTGTGCCATCACAACACCCTCCTCCCAAGATTTGAAATCGCACAGATTTCAATATCTTTTTCTCTTGGGATTTAACATTAATGGTTCATTAAACTTTCTTTTTCTACCTGATCCTCGGGGTTGAGGTGTATATTGAGGCGGTCCCAAATTAAAGGATTCGTATATGATGTCCATGGTTTCCTCCTCTTCGACTGCTGTTGTATAATCACCATCTTGAATGTGGCGTTTTTTATTTGGTTCATGTGACTTTTATGTATATTTTGTGGACCTTTAATCATCTATGTACAATCACCAATGCGTTTATCCACTACTCTACATTTCCAGTAAGAAGTGTTATTCCTGTAGCACTTGAAATATACTCGATCTCCCGAGTTATATTTCTTTCTTATCATGGGTGTAGTGTTTCGGACAATTGCCTGTCTTGGCAATAGTTTATCAAACGCCGATTTCACCTTTCTGGCAAACATTAAATCAACTGGTGATATGTTTGACGGGGTATTAGGGTGCAGTGTTAACCTATATATTTGCAAAAATTGTTGCAAAGCTTTTTCCGTTGGTATTCCAATGGATTTTTTCAACGCTCGTTTTAACGTGTTCACGAACCTCTCCGTGAGGCCGTTCGATCTTCGATGATACGGAGGAGTAGTGATATGCTTTACTTGGAACGTGTCACAAAATTCCTTAAAGTCTGTGGATGTGAATTGAGTTCCATTGTCAGTGACCAGTGTGTCTGGTACACCAAATCGTGCAAATAACTCGTATAGGAATCCTATTGAGTTGTTCGTTGTTGGATTCCTGCAACGCATTACCTCAGGCCATTTTGTATAACTATCTACTATAATTAAATAGTAATTTTCTCCTACTGGACCAACGAAGTCCATGTGGATTCTCGACCATGGGTGGTCGGTTTTCGGCCAAGGTTTGTGTACTATAGGTGGGGATTTTGCCGCTAACTGGCATCCTTTACGTTTATTTATTGTTGTATGTCGACGTCCACGTTACGCCAGTATACATAGCTTCTCATTAGAGACTTCACCCGATTTATACCCGGATGTCCTGTGTGGAAGTCTCCCAAAATCCTCTTCTGCAACGTTTTAGGTATTACTACTCTCTCGCTATATAATAACACATCGTTACATATGGAAAAAATTTCCTGAACCTTTTTGTCATTTATAATTTTTTCTTTTATATCATTTATATATTCATCTTTATCGGCTTCTCTTTTAATGTGCGACAATGTTACCGGTAGTTTTTTAATGATGTTTGCTACCATATTTTTCACTTCGACGTTTGTTCGAATTGCTGCAATAACTGATTCTTCCAAATTATGTTTCTGTGGTATCAGTCTTGAAAGTCCATCCGCATGGCAAATCTTTTTCGGTATCCCAATCGATTTTTTCAACGCTCGTTTTAACGTATCCACGAACCTCGCTGCAAGGCCGTTCGATCTTGGATGATACGGCGGAGTAGTGATATGCTTTACTTGGAACGTGTCACAAAATTCCTTAAAGTCTGTGGATATGAATTGAGTTCCATTGTCAGTGACCAGTGTGTCTGGTACACCAAATCGTGCAAATAACTCGTGTAGGAATCCTATTGAGTTGTTCGTTGTTGGATTCCTGTAGCGCATTACCTCAGGCCACTTTGTATAACTATCTACTACAATTTAGTAGTAATTTTCTCCTACTGGACCAACGAAGTCCATGTGGATTCTCGACCATGGGTAGTCGGTTTTCAGCCAAGGTTTGTGTACTATAGGTGGGGATTTTGCCGCTAACTGGCATCCTTCACATCTATTTATTGTTGTAGCTATGTCGACGTCCATGTTACGCCAGTATACGTAGCTTCTCATTAGAGACTTCATCCGATTTATCCCCGGATGTCCTGTGTGGAAGTCTCTCGAAATCCTCTTCTGCAATGTTTTAGGTATTACTACTCTCTCGCTATATAATAACACATCGTTACATATGGAAAAAATTTCCTGAACTTTTTTGTCATTTATAATTTTTTCTTTTATATCATTTATATATTCATCTTTATCGGCTTCTCTTTTAATGTCCGACAATGTTACCGGTAGTTTTTTAATGATGTTTGCTACCATATTTTTCACTTCGACGTTTGTTCGAATTGCTGCAATCACTGATTCTTCCAAATTATGTTTCTGTGGTATCAGTCTTGAAAGTCCATCCGCATGGCAAATCTTTTTCGATGCTAGATTTTGTAGCTGGAAATCGTAATTCAGTAGGATCGTACCCCAGCGCAGCAATCTATTTGCGGTGTATACAGGCAATTCCTTTTTTGATCCGTAGATTGTGACTAATGGTTTATGGTCGGTTTCAAGTATGAATTGTCTACAATATAAATATCGGTGGAATTTAGTCACTGCAAAGATTATACTCAACGCTTCTTTTTCAATCTGTGAATACGCCTTCTCTGCTGGAAGCAGCGTTCTCGAAGCGTGAGCTATCGACTTTCTAGATCCATTAGGCATTCAATGCATGCTCCTATGCCGTAGGAACTAGGGTCACTAGCGACGACTATATTTACTTTTGTATCATAGTGAGTTAGAAATAATTCAGATGTTAGTGCGGTCTTTATTTTGTCAAAAGCGGTTTGACATTCTTGCGTCCAGTTCCAAGGTGTGTCCTTTTTTAGCAGCTCATTTAAGGGAGCTCGCAAATTATGCATCCCTTCAATAAAAGATTGGTAATAATTTGCGAGTCCTAAGAAACTCTGCAAGGTTGTTACGTTATTAGGTGCCGGCATGTTTTTTATTGCCGCAGATCTTTTTGGGTCTGGACGTCGCCCATGTTTATTTATTATATGTCCAAGATACTTAATTTCGCTCATACAAAAGTCGCATTTATTTTCTTTTACTTTAAACCCGAATTCTTGTATTCGAGTGAATACTTGTTTTAAATGCTCCTTATGTTCTTCTAGGGATTTGCTCCTTATAACAGTGTCGTCCAGGTATGAACATGCGCACTCAATACCACTTAGCATGGTGTCTATCGCTTGTTGAAAAATGGCAGGCGCTACTTTGATGCCAAAGGTCAACCGGTTGTATTTGTACAATCCCTTATGCGTGTTGATGCATAGTATTTTTGAGCAATTCTCCTCGACCGGTATTTGTAAATACGCGTCGCTCAAGTCTCTCTTGGAGAAGATATTACCACCATTCAACTTTGTGAATATTTCCTCTGGGCTTGGTAGAGGGTAATGGTAATTTTATAATATGGAGTTTAGACCTGTCGAAAAGTCTGCGCACACTCTGATTTCATCATTCTTTTTCTTTACATATACGGTGGTGGCTGCCCAGTCGCTATGTTCTATTTTTTATGTCTGTTCCAATCTGTCTAATTCTTTATTAATCTTTTCCAGTCCAGCGAACGGAACGTTTCGCTTTTTTCTAAAATTTGGGCTGGTGTGTTCTTTAAGTACAAACGAGGCCTTGAATTTATTGCAACGACCTAATTTAGTCATAAATACATCAGGGAATAATTTTTTTAAGTCCTCTTTTATATTTTCTATTGTTGGAATAGTACATTCTATTTTTTACAGAATGTATTAATTGGCTTATCCCAGAGTCCAAATTTCTCAATTAAATCTATTCCAAACAGGTTTTCTCTAATTTTCAATACGAACATTTTTAATTTCTTCGTAATCCCTTTCAATTTTATCGGAAGGATAACTTCTCCTTCAAATTTTATCTCACCACCAGTTACCGTCCGAGCTGATTTACTTGTTTTCATCATGGTTGGTTTACCCAACTTTTTCCATGTATTCAAATTTATTATAGAAATATCGGATCCTGAATCCAGTTGTAATTTTATTGGCGTTTTAAATATTTTCGCTTTTATGTATTTTCGCCGATTTTTGTCTAATTTTTCATTTGATTTTGTTTGCTGTACTTGTGCTCTTTCTGGTGAAATCTTTATATCGGCAACAATCGCTTTTGTGTCCGACTTTCTTGCAAATGTAGCATTTTTTCTTCTTACAAGGGCAATCCGATTCCCAATGTCTTTCTGCGCATCTCTTACAATTATATCTAGGAAGAGACTTGTTATATTCTTTACTATAATTATGATTATTATATTTGGAATATCTCGTTCCGTTTTGACTGCTTTTATTTGTATAGTTCTTGGTTGGTGTCTATGGTTTCTAACCTTTCTTACATATGTCCCTCCGGATTCTTCTATCTTTTTTGAATCCTTTTTTAGTGTAATAGCCATTCCACAATCCTCTGCTAATTTCTGAAGTGTTAAATCTTGCTCAGATTCCAGCTTAGACAACACTCGTCTGCATATTTCTGCATTTTTCGTGGAGACTAACCCTTGTGCGAAGATTAGGCATTTGAAATCTTCTACTGTAAGTTCCGCTAGCTTAAAATCATCACAGTTTTTATTGACAACTGATGCGTATGTCAAATAATCTTGGTTGTCCATCTTCCTTAGATTCATACACAACCATCTCTTATGAAAAAGACATATATTCGGATTAAATAATTCTTTTAGTAATTTTACAGCTTCCATGAAATCTAATTCCGTAGTTTTTTTTTGGTAGTATATAATCTACGCACTTGCTGAGTAAAAGGCTCACTTTCTGGATATTTGGCCAACTTTTGCAGTCCAGTGGAAAGACATCCTCGTATCTTGTATAGTATGCTTCAAAAGTCTTTTCTTCCTCCGGCACATAATTAAATGTGTCCATGCTATTAAATATAGTCGTATGCGAGAAATTAGTACTGTCGACATTTTCTCGATTAGTCTTTAATAGTTCCAGTGTTTTAGCAAAACGTTCATTTTGCCTTTCTTCATATTCAAATTGTAATTTCTTCTGCCTTTCTTCTTGTTCAAGTTGTAATTTCTTCTGCCTTTCTTCTTGTTCTATTTGCCATTTCAATAATTTCTCCTCTCTACGTGCATCTAGCTCGGATTGCGCCTTTTGTTGCGTCTGCACAAATTGCATTAACATTCTAGATAAATCTTCCATTTTTTTGTATCCTTCAGTAGCAGTAATGCAGTTACGAAGAAAAATTGTACAATTTCACATCTAACACAATATCCGTACCATATAAAATGACTTGTGTTACAAAAAACAATTGTTCATAGTTCCTGTTTTCAATAGTAATATCGCTGCTCAAATAATATTTTCTCACTTCGCTAGCGAGTAAAGCTCATCCAACCACAACATAAGAACTGAAGCTTTTGCTGAAACCACAAAATACGATTTACTTTTCCGTTTTAGGCATTTCCTAATAAATAACAGCCGAACTTAAATACAACTCTTTCCATAGAAAGAAAAAAGTTTTTCAACTCGAGTCACAATTGAAAAAAATAAAATGTATGGACTACATTTATTTATTTTTTTTTTTTTTTTGCGTGACGTTTTACTGTCTTATATCCGTTATCCAGTGACAACTTTAGTTTAAAAAAAAATCTTTCCTTGATTTTTGTTTAACCGTGGTATTTTTTTTAAATACCGAAGAGAAAAATCTGGTTTACCAAAAAGTCTTTAGTAGGTATTTACAGCAATTTAGGACATCCACTGGTGAACTTTTTATTCTTCGTATGTTACTTCCTTGTAATTTAGTAATACGAATCTGTTCCTCGTAATTTAGTAATGCGAATCTGTTAGTCGTTTTACAAAAATTCACTTTTATTTATTTATTTTTTTAATATAGATTCCACGGGACACGGCGTAAATCGTCGTTTTTTTTTTGTTTTTTTTGCAACGTTCGAGTTTTTTTTTCTTTGAGACTGCAATTAAAGGTTTTGGTTTGTCTCTTTTTTTCCGACTAGTTTTTTAGTAAATAAAATACTATTAATCGAGGTTACTTTTTTTTTTTAACCTGAATGTAGTTTTTGTTCCTGGAATTTGGGAACCAACCGTTTCTTTATTTTAGTGTTGTACTTCACGAGGAAAATATTTTACAGTTTTCCAATGTTCGCTGAATTATTCATTTTTTCCGCTTGAGTCGAACTTCTCTTTAGCGTAAAATTCGTTTTTACGACTATTCCGTGCGTCAAAACTTGTATTCCTTAGAAAAGTCAACCGTTGCGTTGAACTTATTTTTTTTAGTGAGTTCTTTCCATTTCTTCGTTAAACTGTTATATTTGACGTTCATCCTCGTCGCCGCTGTTAAGTTTGCAGGTTGAAACAAGTAAAGTAGAAAGCAATACAAATGACGACTTAACAAAAAAAGGTAGATCAAATAAGAAGTGTATTAGGAAAAGGAATATTTACAGGATATTTACATAATGGTGTCGAATAAGAGAGTCTTTACTGGAGAAACATATCCGCTCTCGGCGGCCTTCGGTGGCTTCTGGTGAACACACACTCAGACTAATTGAGTCTTCTTATTTATGTGTAATTACTATCCACATATGCAAATGAATGTGTGCCACCACAACAGATATACACGTTTTGATATATACATTTGATATATACGTTTTAATATATACGATTTGATATATATATTTAATAAATACGTTTGGATATAGAGGTTTTGATATATACGTTTTGATATACAGGTTTTGATACATACGTTTGATATATACGTTTTGATATATACGTTTTGATATAGACGTTTGATATATACGTTTCTTATATACGTTTTGACATATACGATTTGATCTGTACATTTGATGTATACGTTTTGATATATACGTTTGTTATATATGTTTCATATATAGGTTTTGAAATATACATTTGATATATACGTTTTTATATATGCGTTTGATATATACGTTTTGATATATACATTTGATATATACGTTTTGATATATACATTTTATGTATACGTTTTGATATATACATTTGATATATACGTGTTTATGTATACATTTGATATATACGTTTTGATATATATATATTTCATATATACGTTTTCATATATATATTTCATATATACGTTTTGATATAGACGTTTTGATATATACGTTTTGATATATACATTCGATGCATTTGATATATGCATTTGATATATACATTGATATATACATTTGTATGTATAGGTTTTTATATATTTATTTTTGTATATAAATTTGATATATACGTTTTGATATGTACGTTTTGAAATGTACGTTTTGATATATACATTTTCATATATATGTTTGATATATACGTTTGATATATATATTTGATATACACATTTGATATATATATTTAGATATATACATTTGATATATCCGTTTTGATATATATATATATTTGATATATACGTTTTGATATATACATTTGATATATAATTTTTGATATATACATTTGATATATACTTTATAAACATACATTTGCTTATACCTTTTGATAAATATACGTTTTGATATATACGTTTTCATATATACGTTTTGATACATACATTTGATATATATAGGTTTTGATATATACATTAGATATATAATTTTTGATATATACATTTGATATATACGGTTTGATATATATATTTTATAGACACGTTTTGATATATACGTTTTGATATATACATTTGATATATACGTTTTGATATATACATTTGATATATAAGTTTTGATATATACATTAGATATATACTTTTTGATATATACATTTGATATATACGGTTTGATATATATATATTTGATATACACGTTTTGATATATACGTTTTGATATATACGTTTGATATATACATGTAATATATACATTTGATATATATGTTTTTATATATACGTTTTTATATATACATTTTGATATATACATTTAATATACACATTTGATATATAGATTTTATATATTCGTTTTGATATATACATTTGATATATTCGTTTTTATATATACGTTTTGATGTATGCATTTTGATATATACATTTGATATATACGTTTTGCTATATACGTTTCATATATACGTTTTCATATATACGTCGTTGAGATTCACGTTTCGATATATACATTTGATACATACATTTGATATATACGTTTGGATATATATATTTTTGATATATACGTTTTGATATATACGTTTTGATAGATTCGTTTTGATATATACGTTTTGATATGAACATTTGTTATATACGTTTGATACATACGTTGTGATATATACGTTTTGATATATACGTTTTCATATATACGTTTGATATAAACGTTTGATATATACCTTTTGATATATACCTTTTGATATATACGTTTGTTATATACGTTTGTATATATACGTTTTGATATATACATTTGATATATACATTTTGATATATACATTAAATATATACGTTTTGAGATATACGTTTTTATATATACATTTGATATATACGTTTTGATATACACGTTTTGATACATACGTTTATAATATACGTTTTATATGTACCTTTGGTATATACGTTCTGATATATACATTTGATATATACATTTGATATATACGTTTTGATATATGCGTTAGATATATGCGTTTTGATATATACGTTTTGATATATACATTTGATATATACGTTTTATATATACATTTTATATATACGTTTTGATATATACGTTTTGATATATACGTTGTGATATATAAGTTTTGATATACACAATTGATATATACGTTTTGATATATATGTTTTGATATATACATTTGATACATACGTTGTGATATATACGTTGTGGTACATACGGTTCGATATATACGTTTTATATTTACGTTTTGATACATACATTTGATATATACGGATTGATATATACGTTTTGATATACACATTTGATATATACGTTTTTATAAATACATTTGATATATACGTTTCGATATATACGTTTTGATATATACATTTGATATATACGTTTTGATATATACGTTTTTATAAATACATTTGATATATACGTTTCGATATATACGTTTTTATACATACATTTTACATATACGCTTTGATATATACGTTTGATATATACGTTTTCATATATACATTTGATATATACATTTTTATATATACGCGTAAAATAGAAGTCCGTCGAGCATGCAATCACTCAGTCGGAGATCGAAGTTTAGACCTGCAGGCTCGCCTACGGTTACTTACGTCAACGGGAGCTTTAATGAGCGGATTTAGAAAGATGTAGAAAGAAGAAGAGGGATTTCCAAACTTCGGGCCAAGTCACAGTTATAAATAAAGTTATAAAATATAACTGGAGTCGTCATGCTGTTTTGTTATCCCTTATTGTGTTTCGAGTTCCTTTTACGAAGCTGTCCATTTGACTGCCTACAAGGAGCAGCAACTTAAAACGTCAGTAGTTCATCGGAGAACGTCCATATTGTCCTGTTACTTTTAACTGTTGTTGCAGTTGTGCAATGGGCAAAATTAAGTACACTTAGAAACGACGTATTTCGCCACCATAAGGAATAACATTGTGCCACGTAAGGAAAAATTTTATTTTTTTAAATAGGGAACTGAATCATGCGGACAGGGTTGCCAATCAGCGACCATTATTAGTTTAATTGACGTACATGTAGGGATGCGCTTCCGCTCGAAGAAAACCATATGAGACTTGAAATAAAGAAAAAAAGATTTTGTCACTTTCAAGGTTTGTTTGCAGTTATGACGGACGCTAATGTGCGCTAGCCAAATGACAGAACGGACATGAATGTAATCACTGGATAGCATAAGGCCATCGGTTGGGAGTACTGAGACTATGGAAGAAGAAGAAAGAAATATGAAACCATCTTTAATTTTTACAGAATTACAGGAATAGATTCATCGCAACCCGAAGCAATAAACGCGACTCTCAGCGAGGGCCAGCGAACATTCGTTGTAGTTTGCACCAGGAAATTCTACTCAGAGATTCATGCAGCTTCATGCCTCCTATGAACTATATATATATATATATATATATATATATATATATATAAATATATATATATATGTATATATATATAAACATGTGTGTATATTATACATATATATATATGTATATACATATATATATATAGTCTTATATAAGAAATATTATCATTCGTTAGAAAACCATTTAGTCAGTAAGTCATTCAATCACCTGCAATCACTGCATACACTTGCTCTCTCAAATTCTCTGTAGTACCAGTAATAATTTATTTTTAGTTTCCTATTCTTAATTACTTCATCTCACCTATTCATGTTATAAAATGAATTTCTTACTTGTGATATTCATCTGTTTCCAAATTCAAAATGGATATATTTTTTTTAATTTACCAGTCTTGTATTTATAAGATTAGGATTAATTCATTTGGCTACTTATCACCCTCACTATGATTAGTATTTTGTATATTTACATTCTTATTATTGAAAATTAAATATATATATAGAGGTGAAAAATATTTATACATGTTTTTATAGATAGATTTTATACATTACTAATAAAATTTTGGATTTTCTTTACTAATATTTCTGGTTAATTTTAAACGATTCAAAAGCATCCGGATAACGAAAAAATGCTTTATTTAACTGTTTAAATATGTTAGTTTCATCCCCACCTTGTTTTATCATTCTTATTTCTAAGCTAGACATCGATGTTATAAAATCTATTCATTTTAAAGTAACGCGAGCTATTCTCAAAAACGCTGACATAATGGTTCCAAAAACATGTATATATATATATATATATATATATATATATATATATATATATATATATATATATATATATATATATATATATATATATATAGTAAGTTATAAAATATATATGGCGATTAAGCTACACTAAATATTCCGCGTTTCGTCCACTCTAGGACTCTTCAGGCTTATGCGCGAATTTTGTGCTTATCTATCGTTTTTATATACGCACCTTCTATTGAGATTTTATCTAGGCAATCAGCTTTCTAGTATCCACCGCGCCGTTCCTATCAGCCAATGAAGATGCACTTACCGGACAAAGGCCCATTTGACCTCTGGTTGACCTGTTCCTTTGTGTGTGCTCTATTTAGCCTGGATATCTAGTTTCTTGACCTGTTTTTAATCTAGGTTAGGTTTTTCTTGTTTTTTTAATATATGTGTGATAGTTTATGCATATGTATGTTTATTTAATTTATTTATTTGTTCATTTTCTATTGTTTTTGTTAGTTTTAAAATTATTTTGTATCGCTATCCTAGCGTAAATTTTATCCTGTGAACACAGTTGTTCGCTATTTCTCTTCTACTGTTTAATAGATGTTGGGGTTCTTTAAAGTACAGGATAGCAAATTTTTCATGAAGGCATAATCTACATGGGTCGTCTAGGTCTCTACATGTGGTAGCTTGTCTTATTATTTTCCATTCGACTACCGGCGAATGTCCGCTTTCCTTGAGTTCCCAGTATTTATTTGCTAGCGTTGTTTTCATACGGTGTTTTTTATTGTTGAATGTACCTTTGTGGTCATAATATGGAGTTTTGAAATCTAAGGAAGTCATACCTACGTAATATTTCTTGTTATTCGGGTTTTCTTTCGCAAATATTGTGGCCTGGTAAGCTACGCTTTTGGTTAGACATTTATTTTGAAGTGGGCAAATTGTGGGTGTCTACAGTTGCATTTATCTTGTTCATTATTAGGATTTACATTTTTATTTATAGTATGGTTTTTCTTGTCCGGAGTTGGTTTATTATCATTATTATTATTATTATTATTATTATTATTATTATTATTATTATTATTAATCTTATTATTATTTCTGCTAGTGTTAGTTTTATTTTTGTCATGGTGTCTACTTTTTTATTGTTTATTTTGTTGTTGTTTACATTGTTTTTATTTAATATTTTGTTGTTATGTGCTTTTATTATCATCTCTAAATTTTCGCAGCAGCTGTAGGATAACTTTAAGTTATTTTTATTGAAAATTTTGTTTTACTCCAATGAAAGTGGAGATTCGCCTTGTTATTTTTTATTTAATCGTTCAGAACAAGAGTATTATTTAATAATAGGCTACGATTTTTCAAGATTTACTAAAAACAAAACAAAACATTTCTTTCTATTGATATCATGTTTTGTTACAGTATCATTGAATTGTTGATTAAGTAAAAAAAATAAAAATAAAAATAGGAACAAAAAAATTCTGTGGAGTTTTTGTCCTCCTTCCTATTTTTCTTGCTGTGTTGAATTTTCTATTCTTACACCATTCATTAATGATCACAAAAGATCAAACGAGGGTTTAAGCCTTTAGGCTATACTCGACTCCTTGTCATATGAAGATATCCGCTCCTATAGGTCTGCCGTGTGTTGTGTGGCGCATTACCGATGGTGGACTCCCCTGCCCTTACTCAAGCAGAAGCAGTCCAAATTAACCCTGTCCGAATGCTGGGACTGAAGTAAATCCAAACGCTCGAAACCGGATTGGAGATATAATACTGTCCATTGGAATAATATGTGTAAACATATGCATACACACACCCTCTTAATGAGCATGAACTATATATATATATATATTTATATATATATATATATATGTGGGGGTGTATATGTGTGTGTGAGTGTGTGTTAGGGCAGCATTTTTTGTTTTATGCATAATTCGTTAAATTGAATAGATATTTTTAGTCTATTAATTTTACATTAGATATTTTCCATTTTTACTATAGTTATCTTTACTTCAGGTGAAAACTGGCTTATGTAAAAACCACAACTTTGATTTGTCCAAGTACTTTCAAATCCTTCTGGATTCATCTACAAAGTTTTAATTAAACTGGTTAGATTTTTACTATTAATATATATGGATGCTTACTTTTCATTGGTTAATAAATTATTAATTGTTTTCATAAACACTTCAAACGGTTATTCGCAAAGTTTCTTTTGTTGATGTTAGTTCTTTTTTTTAGTTTTTATTAGTATAGCTTCGTGTACACACACACACACATATATATATATATTGTAAGAAATTTATTTCCTACACACTCAATTTCCTCCCTGCAGTAGCAAATGAATTCCACAAACAAAAGCCATACCTTTAAACTCAAAATGTATTCACAATGTAACAGCAATGAAAGTTCTTTGGTTCTGGTAAGTCATTTTGCAAAACGGTGGCCCGATTTGCTACCATACGCATGGAGCTTTTAGTTCGAATTCTTTTTGTTGGAATGTTAGTTCGTTGTTTCTTTAGAAGGATCCATGATGATCATGAAGAACACGGCGGAAATGATGTAATCAGGCATAAGAACTCAAGAAGAAATGAAATAAGTTCCAATATTTGGAAAATAAACATGACGAACAGTTTCTTGAATGTCATTCTTGATCTGAATAGATTCAGCAATATAAACTGTCTCTGCTTGTAGAGAAGTGTCCTCTGTTCACCGACTGTTTGGTGTCCAGGAAGGAATTTTCCTGGCTCCCTAGAAAGAGAACCGCTTTTGTTTGAGTTCCGTGTTTTTCTTAGACTGAAAAATGAACATATGAATACAAAAAAGTCAAATCACCTGACACATTCGAATTCAAACCAATCACAGACCGGCTACTAGAGCTGTATGTCCGGTCTAAAAGAAAGAGGCGGTTGTATGTAGAATTTCTCACAATATATATATATATATATATATATATATATATATATATTTATGTATATATTTATATGCATGTGTGTATATATATATATATATATATATATATATATGTAGATTATTATATGTGGCTGACATATATGTGGATGACTATAACGCTCCCTATTTTGGGTTGAGCATATTGGGAAGTGATATAAAAACTGCCATTAGCGACGCTCTTTGTGTAAACAAATCGAGCTTAGGCATTTGGACGATGACAAAACATCGTTTTTTCATTACCCACACAGCAGAAGCCGTATAGCCTAATGGTGAGAATCCTTGACTGTCATTTGGGCGGTCGCGTTTCGATCATGGCTTGAGGCAGATGCCTGTCTAGTCGCACTGATGAGCTGTGAAACAGCGAAACAGTACTGCATGTGGATGACTGTATCTTTATATATATAAAGATACAGTACCAAGCAGTATTGTTTTGCTGTTTCACTGTCGCTATATATACATATAATAAAGAGACCAGTGTCATCTCGTATATATACACGTTATACAACACTTCTTTTTACGCGTATATACACGCTATATAACACTTCCTTAATTGTTTTAGAGATAATATTAGTGTGATATTTGACTTTCAGAAAACCTTGTATTTTCTTTAAGTAAAGTTTTGTTCAGAGGCGCTCTTTTCATTACATGATATTTTTTTTTAAAAAGAAAGCGTAATTTTTCCTATTTTGGACGCATTATTAGTCTTGCATGAAATTGATTAGATTTTATTTATGTGGGCTATTGATGTTTTGTTTGTATGCATAACTATCATTTCCAATTTTTTATGAATATTGAGAAATTTATCATGGAAAAAATTGCTATTTGAGACCATTTTAGTACTCTTGTAGATGAACCAAAATTTATTGAAATATTTGGCTCAGTCAGTTATTGCGTTAATAGTATATAGCTTCATGAAAATTCCGTGAAAAACTTATGAACTAATTTTCAGAAGATCAAAAGACGAACGAAATGAGAGAACAACGAAATAAGAGACAGCGAAAAAAAACATTCGCGTCCGATTAACAAAACTATTAACAGGATTCACATAAACAGAAATAGAAATGAGGACAATGATTCGAAACATGTAATTCACGTTAATTCACTCAAATGACCCCGAATTTTAGATGCGTCTACGCATCTTTAAAGGCTGCTCTGTCGGTCAATCATGTCAGTTTCGTCTGTGACCTTTAAATTTGAAAACGTTATTGCATCGCTACACGCGTTAATTAAATGGGCGTAATGGTTAAAAAATTAATCAGAATCAAAGAAATTCGATTAAATTCTCAGAACTTATAGATTAATTTGCTATTTTAACTTATTAATGATATTTATTTAATTTCCTTCTATTATAACTTATAAACCCTCGTAATATACAAAGTGCGATCATCAAAAATGCGAAAAGTGCAGATGACATCTTGTACAATCTATTGCATCGAATGATGAAAAAGAGTTTTAAAAAATGTAAAAAAAAATGATGAAATGTTTTTACATCAAGTACTTGGCGATCACCTTATAACTGGATGTTCTTTTCATTTCACGAAGAAATTTAACAAGCTTTGCTAATTATTTTTTTAAATTCTGTGTATGAAGAGTCTTCCAAGTTCTAACTAGTGATAAGACGAACTACATAATAACGGGTGAACAACATAATAAAATTAGTGAAAGAAAATCTCGCTTCAATATCTAAAGTATCTAAAAAGGAGAAAACAATCAACAAAATATACGAAAAAGAAAGTCAGAAATGCATATGCCAGTATTTGATTATATTTTATGCTGTTGGAATTCTTAGGATTTCAGGAAAAGCACGATGGAAAGATGAGAAAAGTAGTGGCACTTGGAATATAATTCAAAATAGAAAGAATTATGAAGATTTGCAGATGTAAAGAATCGAACCAAGAAATATAAGAACTATGAATTCAGTTCGTTAAAAAATATATGAAACTGATTTCAGGAAAAGCTTGTTCACAGACGAGCTGATTGGCTGTAAGATTGTGTTTTTCTAAAGTCAAAGATTAAGTGAAAATTAACTCTGAACGTTTTTCTTGCACCAAATGTAAATCGTTCATATTTATGCAATAACATTGCTTCAAAATTAATCAAAACATGTTTACAAGAAACGAAATTTATATGGAATTTTACATAAAATAGCCCACCCTCAATAAATGCGACGTAAATCCATTTGATAACCTGTGCAGTACTTTTCATAGATATATTCAGTTCATATGAAGTTTAACATCAAGCATTAACTCTGGCTGAAAAGTTGTTGTAATTTATCAGTTGCTACGATAGCAAGTCCAAAATTAGCTCCCGATAAAAACCTGTTTAATGTTATTGAAAAGACATGAAGATCAGTAAATGATGCGACACTTCTCTTTGTATTTCTCTTGATTTACTTTTTTTCTCAGATCTTCATGTTGTTAACGTCTTGCTGTTAAACATTTGAAAGTTGAAATTTTTATTTTTTATATTTATATATTCATTGAAATTCAACAAATAAAAAAATTCTATCACTTTACATGTTAGACGTTTTATAAAGAAAAAAGTGTTATTAAATCAACTCGATGTTTTATGAGCTATCTTTAGACACTTTATAATCTGTAGACACTGTATGATCTTTAGAGAGACTTTATAATCTGTAGACACTGTATGATCCTTAGAGAGACTTTATAATCTGTAGACACTTTATAATCTTTAGAGACTTTATAATCTGTAGACACTGTATGATCTTTAGAGAGACTTTATAATCTGTAGACACTGTATGATCTTTAGAGAGACTTTATAATCTGTAGACACTGTATGATCTTTAGAGAGACTTTATAATCTGTAGACACTTTATAATCTTTAGAGACTTTATAATCTGTAGACACTGTATGATCTTTAGAGAGACTTTATAATCTGTAGACACTTTATAATCTTTAGAAACTTTATAATCTGTAGACACTGTATGATCTTTAGAGAGACTTTATAATCTGTAGACACTTTATCATCTTTAGAGACTTTATAATCTGTAGACACTGTATGATCTTTAGAGAGACTTTATAATCTGTAGACACTTTATAATCTTTAGAGAGACTTTATAATCGTTAGAGAGACTTTATAATCTGTAGACACTTTATAATCTTTAGACACACTTTATAATCACTTATCCATCGAAAATGAATTAAAGCTTAATTTTTTTACATATTTTACATTTTTGAAAATGAGAACAAAATATTGTGATTTGAGCCTACTCATCGAAATTTGGTAAGACATTTTCAACGTCTTGTTTATTGTTTTCGCAATCATCGAATAATTAAGACAGAAAAAAAATTGAAATATTTTTGTGTCAATTCAAATTATTCTGTGTACATCGTATGCATCTTTCAACTATTTTAGATATATCTATTTTTAGATATATCTATTTTTAGATATATCTATTCTTAGATATATCTATTTTTAGATATATCTATTTGATTATACTTAAATGTTTTTCATGTTTTACATATTTGTAAAAGAGAATTTGCACGCGAAAAGGTTGGTTAAAACAGTGAGTTCAGAAGCTGATGACGGTCAAACACTCTTCACATATAAGCATTACAGAAACTGAAATGCTGTGATTTTTATGCAACCAACAAACCAGCGATTGGCGAGTTGGCTTAACAAAAACTGCAGCATTAGTCAGCCTATCACTCGCTTCTAACTATTAAGACAGAAATACAAGATGGTTGGCCGATGTCCAGTTCACGCATGGTGTCCAGACAAAATTACAGAAAGATCGGAAAAGAATATCACAAAATTAATACGTTAATTTATTATATTCTTTTTTAATCTTTTAATAACTTTGTTTGGAAATCATATCTTAAAATTAATACATTAAATAAACCATGAGAATAATAATCAAGATATCTAACTTTTTCGATTCATTAAAGCATCGTTTATTACTAGTTAATGAAATAAGAAACAAAATAAACATTTAATTTCTTAAAAGAACATATGACCTACATTCGTTTTTGACAATGAAGACCTAAAGCGCAAAAACTAATTTCATACATATATATATATATATATATATATATATATATATATATATATATATATATATATATATATATATATAATCTTATTATTTAGGGAAACGAATTAACAAGAACTTGTTTATATTAGATTTAAAACTACCATACTGCAGTCGGCCGGGAAGCAGGCTAATAGAGCTGTGTTCCACAGGTGGGTAATTCTAGGAAATAATCTGTGTCCATGCAATCTGCGTTTAGATTTAGCCACTGATAAAGAGTGAAGGAAACTGTTGATAGAGGTTGTAGTTAGTCGAGTGTTTTTGTGAAAGTTTGTCGAGGGGGAACTATAGATTGCAGTTCGGACGAGTATTTTCATTAAAAGAACGATAGATCATAGACAGGCTCGCAATGTCTCTTCTATGGGAAAGAGGCTGTAAGGAAGAAAAAGTGCATCACTCACTAGATTTAGAAGCCGGTTTTGAACTTTATCGAGATAGAATAGGGCTTACCAAGAAGCCCCTGCCCTGATAATAGTACTCTATTTTATGACATACTTGGGTCTTATACAGATAGCGTTTTGCATCAGCAGTGAGATACTTATTGGAACGGTACAATAATCCAACCATTTTCCCAGCGATTGTGGCAACAGATTTGATGTAGATGTTCCATTTCAGGTCAAGAGTGAAGGTCAGTCCCAGAAGCTTGTCAAGACAACTGGGGTCATTCATGGGTCTGATGATTAGGGTCTGATGCTTAGGGTCAGAACGATTGTGATGAAAAGAGAGAAGCTTGATTTTAGATGCATTGTGATTTGTAATTTTAATTAACAAATCACTTTTTCTTAATTGCACCACGTGATCAGAAGAGAGTGAGTCAAAACGATCTTGGTCATCGCTGGCCTTTGGAGTGCTGTCATAGATTGTGGTGTCTACGAACGACCTAAGAATATGATTTGGTAGATCATTGATGAAGATCAGGAAGATATGCCAGCATGGAACCCTTAGGGACGCCAGCATTGATACTATGAACTTCTGGTTTCTGCCCATCGACGACTACCCTTATAAGCCTATCAGAGAGAAATGTCAAAAGTTATTGCTTTAGTGTCAGTAATCTGTTGGAAGCAACGGAAACAGTGATTTCTGTGACAGCAGCTCATTCTGGTGTGAACAACGTTTGGCTGTTAAGCTTTTGCTGGAATTTCTTGGAGAGTATGAAGCTGTCTATATCCAGAATTAACTATTCCGTCAGGTCTATTACTATAGAAGACACATTCTTTTTCAACATTGAACGCAGAGGTATATCTGATATAAATTTTCGAAAGATATCCCAGCCAGTCATAGAGTGCCGATATACAGTACGATGAAGAGGTATATTTGAGGACTTTGTTTTGTTTTTATCTTAACCGAGACAACAGAGTGGTTAGAAGATCTCAGTGAGGACAGAACGAAATATTATTCCAATATTTTTATTATATTACTAAATTATTGGATATTCTCATAGTTAATCCGATTTTTTCTGATTCGCTATTTTTCTGTGTGTTTTTACACAAATGTTTTAGTATTACTTGCATTAATCAAACTATTGTTCTTATCTTGAGTGTTATTTGTGCAATGTTTCTGTCGGTTTGGCCATCGACCGTCTTCAGGCATGTTTGTTGTTGTTTGAGAAAGAAAGGAGAAAAGTTACTGGCTCCGTACTGATTTTCGTATTCTTGGAGTTAGTTTTTGTTTTACGTACGTGGTTTCGCATGTATGAAAAATCGGTTGACAAAGGGAATGCAACCCTAATAAAGATGGACAGGGGATTATCTCTCTATCATCACTGAAATTTTTAGAGTGTACGATTCTTGTTTTTCCTACGATAGCAATCTCTCAAATGCTATTAATTTCTAAGCTTGGTTTGCTTAATATTTTTTATTTTTTTAGAATATGTGCTGCTTCTTTGAGTCGCCTGACTCTCCATCTTGCATCCCTATCAATTATTTTGATCTCGTTGCACAAAGGAAAGTATGTTCCTTTTCTTTTCCATATGTGATCAGCTAGTCCCGACTTTTTGACCTCTCCCCGTGTCACAATTTTACGGTGTCCTTTCTAGTCTTACCTTTAGGGGGCGACTGGTCTAACCTTTGTACAGTTTTCCGCATTTGCATGAAATCTCATACACACAATTTTTTAACATGAGACTTTCAGTCCGAGGTTTGAGTTTTTTTTTGAGAGGGGGAGGGGGTGAGTCACTTTTGAATATTGTTATGGTGCCATATGGACTGCATATTAAAAAAAACCCATTTCAGACAATTTTATGTATGTATCAAGTGTTCGGGTCTTTTGGTGTAAGGGTTAGGGTTTTTTGGAGCCGATATCACGCTCTCTGGGTAGTCATTTCGGTGAAAGGTTGTTATTCTTAGATTTTCCGACTCTTCCTGGTATCTATTATCGTTGCTACATATTGTTTTGTAAGTACCAAACGATTACTTTATTACGTTGTATGGATGGTGAGAGTTGAGATTCAGGTATTGGCCTGTGAAGGTTGGTTTTCGATATATGAAAGATACGCAGTTCTGATTTTCGTGGATTATTAATACATCCAGGAATGCTACTTTGCTGTTGCGTTTCTTTTTCTATAGTGAAATGGGTGGATGGGGGGTTGGAGTTTACATGGTCTAGTAAGTTTTGCGTGTCTTCAGAGTATGAATGGACCATCCATACATCGTAGCCACATAGTTGGTTTTAGTGGTGTTAAGCTTATTGCCAACGCCTCAAAATGCTCATGTGTATATTGGCTACTACTGGGAATTATGGTAAATCTTTGCTAAACCTTTTTGTTGATATATGTCGGTTTCCAACGTAAAATGTGTAGTCTCTTGACAACATCTCCATTCGATTGTCAATTTTCTCATTGATGTATCCGAGAACAACTTCTTTCTTACCACTGTTAAGGTTTCATCAGTGAGTGCTTCGGTGAACAAACTCACCACATCCAGCCTCCCCTTTGTCAACCAATTTTTCAAAAAACCATCTCCACAAAACAGAAACTCCAAGAATACGAAAATATCTACGGAACCAGTAACTTTCTCTTTTCTTGTTTCCAAACAACAACCAACATGCCTGAAGATGGTCGAAGGCCAAACCGACCGAAACGTCGCACGAATAAAACTCAAGATGAGAACAATAGTCCGAGTAATACAAGTAATATAAACAGTCCTCATCTAAAAAATTTCAGAACTTTAAAATGTTTTTCATTTTAGTTTTAGTTTCCTTTGAACTTAATCCGATTCGATATTGTTTACCGTGAAACCATTCTTCCCTATTTGTATGCCTCTAGCTGATTACGTTCTTAATAAAAATGATACCCATTTCTCTATCTACGGCACATAAGCACTTATTTTTACAATAAATATTAAGTACCATTTCTTTTCAGTAATTGCATCTAATTATAGTAGTTGTCAGTGTTCGTATTTAGAAATAGACTAATTGCATAATTACTAGCTAATCGCACTAATTTTAATTACATTCTCAACAAATAACTACTTCCACTTTCCAAATTTAATAAGATATTTTTTTTAAAGAACTACTTCCAAACATATTTTTCCGGAATAGGAATATTTTTCTTTATGGAAATGTGTACAGTCTCAACTTATTTCTCATTTACATTTCTTATTTAGTCTTTCTCACGTCCGAAAAAAAACTAAATAGTAGTTGTTGTTGTTGTTGTTGTTGTTGTTGTTGTAATAGTCATTTTGAGTGTCTATTGTCTTGCTGGCGAGTAGTAAGTTCAACAGGTTTACTGAAGTTGGATCTGAACCCATATTATTTATCCAATACATTGAAACAGGTTGCGTATAACAACGCAAATAATATTCATTTTTTTTCTTGTATAAATGAACACATATTCAAAAAATTGCGCCTTCTTCTTCAACTCACAAAGGGGGAAAGATACACATATTTACGTTATATTTTTTAAAATATATATTTTTATTAATAAGGCGAAATAATTTTCTTTTGATACGGACAGTTTTAAGAGAAAGCTGAACGTTATTTTGTGTTAACCTTCCCTAATCCTCACCCGAGACGACCTTACGTAAAAGCGGTTTCTTAGAAAACAAATCAACCATTTAAATCAATTAGTTCGTGAAGTAGAAATCTTATTTAGAACTATTTTTAAAATTCTTTTACTGATAAAATCGTATTAAGTATACTTTATTTCGCTTTCTTAACAAACAAGTGAGTAAGGTTAATTATTTTGTGACATGAAAATCGTATTTATACCACATATATTCCTATACATATATATTATATTATATACTAGCAGGATCTGTTAACCAGCGTTGTCCGCTAGAGAATGACAGATCCAGAGCAGAATTGAAACTACGATTGTTGTTGGTGGTCACTGCCGTCCGTGGAAATTAGCGGCTGTGGCCCAAATGAAATAATCCAGCTTCCACTGTTGGTCATTGTTTTCCAGTGGAAGCTAGTAAAAGGCACGGTATGTGATTGTCAGCACTGTTGGTTTGGGCAATAATCTGCATGTACTGGCTGATTATAAAAAAAAAACATTTGTCAACTCTTTAGATTGAGCGTGTTTCCGTAGGCAATAAAATGTACGTTGAAACCTACCTGCGTAATAATATTGTGATTTAACTTATTTCAAAGCATTTAATCAGTTCTAAAAAGAAAGTATCGACATAACAGCTTTGTTACCTAAGTGATCGGTCAAGAATATAAAATTAAATTTAATCGTCAATAGGAATAAAAAATGCAAGAAAAACGCAAATATAGTATTATTATAGTTTTGATAATCACGCAAAAATCAAAAACTAAATATTAGTATCTGTAAAGGAACATTTTAGGGTCGTTTTGGGGTGAAGGAGTAGTGACGTGTTGATATTGTGTTCATATTTACACTCCCAAACTAATGCTGTGTTTACATTTTGAGAGTGTTCCGTCCGAGCAAGGAAAGAGCAATATATATTTGATTACATAGTAAGTTAGTTCTGTGTGGGAGGAAAGAGTTATAAATGCGTGTTTAAATGCCAATAAATCACCATAGCAAACTTTCAAGGGTTCCAGTATTTAATTTTAAGAATTTGGGGTGAGTATCAATACTTCAATGAGGCTGTGTATGTTTTTTAACAGAATTGCATCATGTGTAGAAGCTGGTTTAATTTTATATTTTTTGTGATTATCGAGTGTTAAAAGACATTATGCATTATGTATTACTTATGCATATATGTTAACATGCTGAATTGTTCAAACTATGTTGCCAGTATTTATGTAACATTAGGATAATTTTAAGGTTACATGTAATTAAATTTCTGTTTATTATTATTATTATTATTATTATTATTATTATTATTATTATTATTATTATTATTATCCGTTTTATTTATCCAATATATAGATCAAAACATTAATCGCGCATATAAGACAACTTTTAAACACTTCGTTTAACCTTCGTTGACTAATACAATGAAAATAACTTTCGATTTCTCTCTGTAGATTAGTGAGAATGCGATAGTGCTTTTTAATTATTTTTAAGTATTCAGTCTCATAAAGTCGTAATTTCACTTATTTTATGGAGATTTTTAAATGACTAATTAAATAAATGTGTAGGGGAAATATTAATAAAAACGTGTTTAAATATTGGATGAATGTATACATGAAATCAGTTTAACGTGAGTCAATTTGAAAATAGCCTGAATTGAACCACTTAGGAAATTGACAATAAATTTACCTCTTTTCTTAAACTGAATAAAATCTATATTCACTTTTCTACAAAATATTGAGGGATTTTGTTTGATAAGCATGTGATTTGAGAATCTCTGGGTCAAACCCTCTTCCTAATCTACATTAACGATCTTCCAAATCACATCCTTAAATTATTCGTAGACGTTTATGCTGACGACTCAACAATCTAAGAAATTGCATCAAAGACCATAAACGAACAAGATTTCTCTGATTCTCTCTGATCTTGAGCACGTGGTACAATAGGGAAATAGGTGGCTTGTTACTTTTAATGCATCTAAAACCAAGCTTCTATTTTTACATATGCTTTTTTGATGCTCATCTAGGATCAATTGAAATGAACGGCTCTCGTCTTGGGGAGGCTTCATGTTTTGACAAGCTTCTGGGCTTGACCTTTACTCCCGATCTAAAATGGAACACGTATATCAAATCCATTGCCAAGGTCGCTGCAAAAATAGTGGGATCCTTCTACCGCTTCAGTAGATATCTCACTCCTGATGCAATTCTCTACCTATATAACAGCGAGGTACTGTTGCAACATCTGGGCAGGAGCTGCTAGAAGCAGTTTATCCTGCCTTGACAGCGTTCAAAATAGACTTCGTAGCATAGTGGAGGATGCCCTTTTCTCTTCCCTGCAACCTCTTTCCCACAGAAGAGACGTCTCAGCCTGTCTCTGCTTTATCGTTATTTTCATGGCCAGTGCTCCTCCTCTATGGTCCCCCCGCGCTAAACTTTCACGAAAAACACTCGTCTAGCAAAAACCACTATCAATAATTTTCCACACTCTTTATCTGTGCCTAAACCTAAATGTAGATTCCATGAAGAAAGCGTCTTGCTTAAAACTGCATGCCTGTAGAACTCTCTTCTGATTGCCTGCTTTCCATCTGATTAAAATCTGATTGTCTTCAAGTCCAACGTAAACAAGTTCTTGTTTAACCGTCCCCCTAAGTAATCTAATTTACAAAATTCTCACTATTTATGTTTACTACGCTATAATCACATTGACTAATGTATACCCATTAACTCTTATCTTTGAGTGACCTCCGGGCCTTGATAAGCGGTGATTCCTGTGTAAAAAAAATTCCGAAGAGGTCTAACACGCATTCATCCCGATAGGTGAAAGAGTACTGTGCGTTACTTCTCAATAGCAATTAAATGTAAAATACCTCATTTTTCATTCACACGTCCTGTTCGTGATCTCTAGAGACATTGCTAATAAGATTGTAAAATTTCTCATGCGTGGAACCTAGTGTTAAAAAAAGGAAGTACCAAAATATGCTAGTCATTCTTACACGTCTCTCTAGAACAATTGAATAATTCTAGAAACTCTAATGATATTCGATGATTAGGTATTAAAAAAACACGACACTGATTATACAGTCAAAGTATACGTTAGTATTAAAGTGCCCTGCCGTATTTAACTGTATTCAACCAAATGCAATGTTTTTACGCTGACATTTCATGGCCTTCCAATGCATCCATCAATAATAAATAAATAAATTTAATTATTCAAGATATATTATTGTCCCCTTTTTATGTATGCTCATGAATTAATCTCTCTATTTTCTTTTTATTTTAGGTTTTCATTATTCAAATTTTTTATCGTCGATTGTTCCAGAATCATGGTAAGCGGAACTTCTACAAAAACAAACTCACACACACACACACACACACACACACACACACACACACACACACACACACACACACACACACACACACACACACAATTAAAAAAATAAGTTTGATACCGAACGAAAACTAAAAAAACATTCAAAAAAGAGAAAAACTATTTTAAAGTGTCTCCGTTATTGTTAAATATCACACTTTCTTTATAACATTTTAAAAATCCCTCAGCAATTAATAATAATGGCATTGCGCCCAGTAGCATTCAAGTGTTTATATATATATATATATATATATATATATATATATATATATATATATATATATATATATATATATATATATATATGCATTTACCATGTGATGTCTGTGGGAAAAAACACAGCAAACTTCTCAATTATGAAGTAAAATTCAATAAAAGAGCATAATATCTATTCGTCGGTTTAAAATTTTATATAAGGGTACCAGTTTATGGGCGAAAAATATCGAATTCTATTAATCCTCTGTTTATATCTGTTCTCATCGGACCAGATATAACGGATTTCAAACCGACAGTACCAATGTTTTTCTTATCTTCTGTAAAATTTATATATATTTATATATATATATATATATATATATATATATATATATATATATTAGCTGTACCCTGCCACGCGTTGCAGTGGCTCAATTTGGTGTAATGTAAAAATTTAATAAAAAGAGAAAAATGCATGTTTCTTATATTCTTAGTACAGCAATCCACTCCAAAAAAGTGAAAAAGAAGGCGAAAATGAAAAAAAATGGTTCTCTCGCAAAATTTGATCTGGATCCTCGTTAAGTTTGGGGAAGTAAGTTGAAAACTAAAAACTATACAAAACAGTGTCTGAAACCCCACAAATATATGTTAGTATGACATAGGCTGGCATAATCGGTGGGTTTCTGACAGTATTTTGTATAGTTTTTTTTAGTTTTAACTCATTTTCTCTAACTAAAAGTAATCAACAGTGTCCGCCACCATTTGTAGCTTTCAAATACACCGATAAACACTGTTTTTCAAGCCGACTAAACGTTACATTAAATGAAAAGGGTTCATATTACTAAACACAGATACAAAAAAGTTGTCAAAAAATAAATATATAACAAATAAATGTTATCAAAGGCAAGAAAAGTAAATGTTCTACCTAACTGGATAAGATTTTAGTGTTTTTATGTAATGTATCATCGGTTCAAACACAACCATTGTTTATCGGTATATCTGAAAAATACAAATGGCGCCAGGCTGTATCGAACACGTTAAGTTTGGGGAAATTTTGGGAAAATGAGTTTAAACTAAAAAAACTATACAAAATACTGTTAGGAACTCACTCAATATGACGTCATCATGACGTAGGCTGGCATATAATCGTTTTTTTTTTTAACTTTTGCTCGATACAGGTGGCGACTTTAAAAAGTCCCTTTTAGTGATTACCTGGTTTGAGGATATTTGTACAACTAAACGGCAAATCTACTCCAAAAAATCCGGTATTATTTTACTTTAAAGCCCGTTTCACGTTCGTATATAACGAAATATTTTATTGTAGATTTTGGTGTGCTAAAAACGAATCTGCAAACCGTTTCCGTAACAAAAAGAAAGTTTTCATGATATTCATGAAAGTACTTTTTCGAAAAGTGGGTGAACACTTTTCAATGTAAATTTAACTTAGAATGAGCACCCACTTTCTGGCCACCTGAGAGAGGGGCATTTTTCTGTGTGTTTCTTGGCTAAAAAGTTTTTTGTTTGATTTCTTTTGTTTGGTAATAACCCCTAAACTCTAGGACTATTTTCCATTTCACAGCCGTAGCCTTCGTTTACGCTATGCGTGAGCATAAACGAAAGCTGTTTAGCCAATAAACATGGGACCCCCCCCTCTCTCAGGTGGCTAGAAAGTTGGTGCTCATTTTAAGTTAAATTTACATAGAAAAGTGATCGCCCACTTTTCGAAAAAGTAATTTCTTCATATCATAAAAACTATTTTTTTGCAACGGAAACAGTTTGCAGATTCGTTTTTAGCACACTGAAGTCTACAAAAAATATTTTGTTATATACGAACGTGAGACGCACGGCCCTTAATGGAAAATTATATAAAAAATCCGGGGGAAAATAGTTTTCAATAAAAACAGCAAATGAATTCGATAGAAAAAAAATGGATGCTATGTTTTGTTTTATTTTTCTGTGTGTTTCTTGGCTAAAAAGTTTTTTGTTTGATTTCTTTTGCATGGTAATAACCCCTGAACTATGGGACTATTTTCCATTTCACAGACGTAGCCTTTGTTTATGCTACGCGTGAGCATTAACGAAAACTGTTAAATATGCACTCGCGTACCAAACTGCCTTGTCAAAAAACCTTTAAGCCAATAAACACGAAAATAAATGCCCCTTCCCCGGGTGGCCAGAAAGTGGGTGCTCATTTTTAAGTTAAATTTACATGTAAGGATCACCCACTTTTCGAAAAAAAATTTCTTCATATCATGAAAACTATTTTGGTACTCATTGGGCGTTGATTTCCATGGCGACCCGCAGAATTATTTAATGGTCGTTCCATTTTTTATTTATTTACTTACGTGGCGGAGTTATACAACCATCACCCTCATGCGAATTTCTATACTGATAGGTTTTTGGAAATCTTTTAACTGGATTATTATTGATTGAACACTAACCAGATTATGAAAAAAAATTGAAAAGAAAATCATTTCAACATTTGAAAGGGGTACTCACTTTTTAGTTACCACGTTCTGGTAAATCGGTCACCCAATTTTTTTTTTTTTGGAGGGGGGGGGGCTAAATACGGAAGTGTCTTCGGGAGATATAAAATGGTCGCATGTTGACGAAGCAATGAATCGGGAGGCGTATGGGATGGAAAATTATTGGTAATTTTTTAGATTAGGTCCACCTCCTCAATTTTCTTTTAAATGACCACTTGTAATAGTTTTCGACTATGCTGAATACGAAAATCGCATTGAAATTTTGTAGAAATAAGTAGTTATCAAGATATAAAAAGTTGTATTATGCATTGTAATCTTTGGCGGCCATCTTTTTTACGCGCGTGCATTTATTTACGGCGCGTTCGCGCGTAAAAAGATGGCCGCCAAAGAATACAATGCATAATATAATTTTTTATGTCTTGATAACTACTGATTTCCGCAATATTTCAATGCGATTTCCGTATTCAGCATCCTCGAAAACTTGTAAGTGTCGTCATTTAAAGAAAAATTGTGGAGGTGGACCTAATCTAAAAAAATACCAAATTATTAAACATGTCGGTAAATACGATTTTAAAAAATAGCGCGGATCACTCTCTGCATTAGCACCAACATTTCTCCAGCATGTTAGTGAAATTTATAATACTTAAAAAAAAATTTAAAAAAAACAAAAGTTTTGAAAAAAAAAAAAAAACCCTCACCTTTCATAAAAACAAATTATTTAAGAAAAAAGTCAGTTTGTGGGTGTTTTTTAACAAAAAAAACACCCACAACCTGACTTTTAACTAAATAAGTAAAAAAAAAATTTTTTAACTCGAAACTTTATTTTCATAAAAACAATAAAAAAGTCATGTTCAATCTATTTTTTTTTCTTTGAGAAACAAATATATTTCTGACTTACAAATGCGGTAGAGACTCATATTATTTTTACTTTCTCTGGTTTTGATATGCCGCGTTTTTATTGGTTACAAAATGGGTGACTGATTTATCAGAACGTTGTAACTAAAAAGTGAGCACCACTTTCAAATGTCGAAATAATGATTTCTTTTTTACTTTTTTTTTTTAATAATCTGTTTAATTAGTGTCCAATCAATAATAATCCAGTGAAAAAAATTTCCAAAAGCGTATAAGTATAGAAATTACGCATGGAGTACAACTACGGCACTTTCGCACTTACTTTTACAAAGATTATTTACGTTAACTCTTTTCATAAATATTTTTTTAAAAAAAAGTAACTAAACCATTTATTGATAATTTGTCACGTGTACAAACATTTATTTATTTATTTACGTCGGCTTAACTCTTTTCATGAATAAGAAAAGTTTTACTCTTTAAGAATAATAAAAGGAAAAAATGCAGAGAGTGATCCGCGCTATTTTTTAAATCGTATTTCCAAATTAAAGTTTTACGATATGTTTTTTTTATTCAATTGTAAGGTTAAAGTACAGAATAGGTACAAAACACCCTCCCCCATGTAAAGAATGGCTTTTTAAATAATAACGTTATTATTTAAGCACGGATCACGCTCTGCATGAGTATCATAAAAATTAATACAAATAATACTTATCTCTATAAGTGAAAGGCTCATTTCTACCGGAAATGAAATCGGGACAATCTCGCAGTTACGAAAAATATTTTCATTTATAATTTAATATTTTTATAATTCGCAATATTAAATTATTTTAATAACATGCAAACATTCTTTAAAAACTGTAAAAAAAATTTTTCTCTTTAAAAACTTTAAAAATAGATTTTCTGAAAATTTCAATTAAATTGGTAACGTAGAAATATGGTTTTATTCACTTTTAACAAACCAAAAATTACATTTATATATATATATATATATATATATAATATATATATATATATATATATATATATATATATATATATATATATATATATAATATGAACAAAGATGGCTGCTGAAATAGAAGTTGTTGAGTCTTCTATAAACCGTTTTCTTCTTGCAGTATTATATTGGCATGCATTTTTCTATCTAAGCAAAGAATTTCTAAATTTTCTGAAGAGTAAAGAGATGGCATTATTATAATAATGACCGTTTGTTTCGGCATATCCAAACATCTCTAAAAAATGTATTGACATTTTAATATGTTGAAGGAGCTGTTTTGCATTAAACATAAATTTTTGCATCTTTGAATGTAACTGTACTATAATTCTTACATATATATATATATATATATATATATATATATATATATATATAATATAAAGCTGAATGTGCGTGTGTGTGTCTGGTCACGAATAGGAATATGGTTGACTATTTTAAAAAACTGAACAAACATATAATGCTAGAAGATGGATCGAAACACAGGAATTGGTATGTTGGATCTTGAAGAACGATGGTTCATTAAAATTGGGGGGTCTGCGTTCGACCCTGGTCCACAAAGTATGAAAATAAAATAAATTTAAAAATTAAAAAAAAAAAACGTTTACAAGTGTTTTTGATAAAGATGTACATAATAATACTTTGATAAGTATGTTATAACTTAAATAGGGATGGTATAATAAAATTGTAGGGTCTGCGTTCGCGCCTGGCCTCCATAGAATGGAAATAGGCACAAACTTTAATAAAGACTTTTCATATCTATCTGCGTAAGTATACTTTGATAATTATGTTTCAGTTTGAAGAAATATGGTATAATAAAATTATGGGGTGTTCGTTCGCGCCTGACCCCCTTAGAATGAAAATATGCCACAAAGTTCAACAAGGTTTTTTTAATATAGATCCACAGAATAGTGTGATAAGTGTTTCATTGTGAACAAGTAGAGTATAATAAATTATGGGGTTTATCTATTTTATTTTTACTTTCATCATATTTTGCTTTGGTTTTGATACCCCCAGATTCGAAGCTATCTCTTTACAACCCTTCCTTTTTTCATAACCTATCATACTTTCATAAATCAGAATCCATTTTCTGTAGGCTGTTTCTGAACCCAGTCAACTACGGGTACTTTTGCTAGTATATATATATGTATGTGTGTGTATGTGTTTGTGTGTGTGTTAGGGCAGCATTTTTTGTTTTATGCATAATTCGTTAAATTGAATAGATGTTTTTAGTCTATTAATTTTACATTAGATATTTTCCATTTTTACTATAGTAATCTTTACTTCAGGTGGAAACTTTGATTTGTCCAAGTACTTTCAAATCCTTCTGGATTCATCTTCAAAGATTAATTAAACTGGTTACTATTTATATTTATGGATGCTTAATTTTTATTGGTTGATAAATTTTATATATTATAAATACTTCAAACGGCTATTCGTAAAGTTAGTTCTTTTTTTTAGCTTTTATTAGTATAGCTTTGAGTATTTCAAGTTTACGTTTCTTGTTATATTGTATAAGAATATTAGTGTTATCAACTAAAAGCTAAACAAGGGCAATGCTGGTTTGTCAGGTGTTTAAAGATGGCAATTTGTTCAAAGCACTGTAATGTCGTGGTAGTCATACCTATTTGTATGTTTCTGTCGGAGGCACAGTTTCCCAATTGGCATTTGAATTCATATACTAGGTTAGTCTTACCAAGTGACTCTGTCGAAGGGGAAAAATTATCGCTTATGTTAAGATTGGAGGTTTTTAATTTTACTTTGTTATTAGTATCAACACAGTGTACATTTTTATTACTTTAGAGCTTTTTAATCTTTTATGTTGTTAGTGCTAAATCCATAATTTCTTCTTCATTATTAAAATATCATCGACATATCGTAATTAGATTAGAGGTTTTTACGCTGTTAAATATTTTATATTCTAGAATATACATATAAAAAATGCTGAAAGTTGAACCTAAAAAAGAGCCCATGGCAATGCCATATTTTTGTAAAAAAAAATATTGCCATAGTGATAAAAAAATGGGGCTTCAGATGTACAGGCAAACAAAAGCTTCCATAAGATATTAGGGTTAATTTTATTGATTGGGGTTATTATATATATTATTTATGATAATGTCTATAGTTTCGAGGACCTTAACATCAGTGAAAAGATTCTCAACATCTAAGAAAAGAATAATATCGTTTCCAGGTTCCATGCTCCTTAGGGTTCCCACCCGAAGTAAAGACTACAATACGAAAAATGGAAAGGATTCAATGTAAAATTAATAAACTAAAAACGTCTATTCTATTTCACGAATTATATATATGTGTGTGTATGTGTGTGCAAATTTTGAGTTAAATGACGTATAATTACCACAAAATGTATTGCTTGACAAAGGAATACAGATGATTATAAAAGACCTTTCCCTTGAATTTTCAATAAATTGCTTATCTCATCGGAGGAAATGTTGTTTTGTTACGCGCATCCATCACATAATATAAATAAACAACGGAAGAAACTTATCGGTTAGAAGTTCACAAAATACTGCTTTTCTGTTAATTCATGCCAAAATTTTGCCTGTTTTTCAGTTATGTTGTTCAGTTATGTTTCTCAGTTATGTTACTCTAAATTCTTTTCAAAGGTTTCTACGTGTGTGTGTGTATATATATATATATATATATATATATATATATATATATATATATATATACACGTAGAAACAAACTAACAGAACAATACAAAATAAACAAATAAATAAATTAAATAAACATGAATATACATAAACTATCACACATATATGTATGTATATATATATGTATATATATGCATATATGTGTGTACATATATATATATATATATATATATATTTATATATAAACTAACATTAAAAAAAACACACTAACCTAGATTTAAAACAGATCAAGAAACTAAATATCCAGGCTAAATAGAACACACACAAAGGAACAGGTCAACACGAGGTCAAATAGGTATTTGTTCGATAAATGCATGCTCATTGTTTGATAGGAAGGGCGCGGTGGATACTAGAAAGCTGATTGGCTAACTAAAATCTCAATAGAAGATGCGCATATAAAAACGGCAAACAACCACAGAATTCGCGCATAAGCCTGAAGAACCCTAGAGTGGATGAAACGCGGAATATTCAGTGTAGCTTAATCGCCATATGCATTTTATAACTTACTAACTAGCTCTACCTACGTATTGAGCACTTTTGAAGTAAATACTTAAAGTTTACGCATAAATCTATACTTTCGTATATTAATTTTATGTGAGTAAATTAAGTAGTTATATATATATATATATATATATATATATATATATATATATATATATATGACCTTGTCGGGGTGGCGAAAAATCACTACCAAACTCCTCTCTGAACATTTAGTCTACAAAGTTGAAATTTTATATATAGGGTATTTAAACCGTTAGCACACATTTGATTTGGCTTTTAGTTGGCAGAAATTGCTGCTAAAAGGGCCAACAATAACAAAACAGTTGACCTTGGCAGTGTAAGTCGAATAAAACAGTACGCCTGTTGTTCTTTTGCGCATGCTCAAAATTAACCATTTATAACTCAAAGCTGCTATAATTTTTACCTTTCGTATTTATTTAACTTATCTCAGACGGTAAGATGCTAGAGAGATGAATATTAAGTTGACTTGAAAGTTGAAGAAATGATGTATTTTCAGTTAAGTTTTCGTTATAATACCTTCACTTTATGTATCATTTTAAAGAGTGTTTTTTCGATCTATATAATCGTTTAACGTACATTCGTTTTGAAACAATTATATCTTCTTTTCTGAAAGTTGAATACAAAATGGAAAAATAACAAATTTGAACAATTGTCTTATTTCAATTCAAACTAGGCTGGAAAGCTGCTGAAACAGCTCGCAGTTTTAACAAAATTTTTGGCCCAGAACGCACAACACAATAGTGGTTTAAGAAATTTCGTGGCCGTGACGAGAGTCTTGAAGACGATGAGCAGCCATTGACAATAGTCAATTAAGAGCCTTATTCGAAACCAATCCACGCACAACTTGCTTCTGAATTAGATGTAACGTATACGACGATTTCTAACTATTTGATAGATATTAAAAAGACCAAAAAAATGTGATAAATGCGTGCCCACGAATTTTATGACAACCAAAAGAAACGCCGTTATAAAGTGTCATCTTCCCTTCTTTTATGCAACAAGAACGACCCGTTTCTCGACCGGATTGTGACTTACGATAAAAATTGGGTACTTTATAACAACCCGCGGTTCTTAGCTCAATGGTTATACACTGACGAAGCTGTATAACACGTCCTGAAGCCATCAGTTACACCAAAGGAATGTCATGCTGTTTAATGGTTTGTAACCGGTCCCATCCATTACAGTTTTTTGAATGCTGGCGAAACTATTACGGCAGAGAAGTTATGTTAACAAATTGATGAAATACACCAGAAATTTGAGAATACCCAGCATTGGTCAGCAGAAAATGGCCAATTTAGCAGAAGTTGTTAAACTGACCAGAAGTTGAATTGGGTTACGAAACTCGGCCTCATTCGCCATATTTTCCAGACCTCTCATCTATCGACTACTACTTTTTCAAGCATCTCGTCAACTTTCTGAGTGAGAAATGCTCAAAACCTAAGCGATATAAAAACGGTGTTTACGTTAATTTGCATAAACCCCCTTGTTTTGCGTAGGAAAAAGTGTATTGATTCTGCTAATTTCAATCAATATAAAAATGGGCTGAGATATGAATTTAAAAGTTAAAAACCAATAGAATTTTCTTTGCCAACCTAAGATAGGAGCGCTAAATGTTCTTGGTTCAATTTTGAGGACGGTACTCAATTCATATTTTTTCATAACTTTTGAGAACATTAGAATATACTCAATAATAATCGATAGAGAATCAGCTCTATAATCATAACGACAGTAAAAGAATTAAATTCTAAAATTATGCGTATTTTATGACTGGGCAACGCCGGTGGCATTCTAGTATATATATATATATATATATATATATATATATATATATATATATATATATATATATATATATATATATTTAATATACACTATTCTAGTATATATATATATATATATGTATATATATATAGAATTTTTAATATACAATATTCTATTATATATATATATATATAATTTTTAATATATAACATTCTAGTATATATATATATAATTTTAATATAAAATATTCTAGTATATATATAATAATTTTAATATAAAATATTCTAGTATATGTATATAATAATTTTTAATATAAAATATTTTGTATATGTATATAATAATTTTTAATAAACATTATTCTAGTATATATATAAACATTTTAATGTATAATACTCTAGTATATATATATAATAATTTTTAATATACAATATTCTAGTATATATATAGTTTTAATATACAATATTCTAGTATATATATAATAATTTTTCATATACAATATTCTAGTATATATATATAATAATTTATAATACATATTATTCTAATATATATATAGAGAGAATAATTTTTAATATATAATATTCTAGTATATATAATAACTTTAATAAACAATATTCTAGTACACATAATAATTTTAATATGCAATATTCTAGTATACATATAATGATTTTCAATATATAATATTTTAGTATATATATATATAATTTTTAATATACAATATTCTAGTATAGATATATATTTTTAATATATAATACTCTAGTATATGTATAACAATTTCAATATATAATATTCTAGTATATATAATAATTTTTAATATATATTATTCTAGTATATATATAATAATATTTAAGAGATAATATTCTAGTATATATATAATATTTAAGAGATAATATTCTTGTATATATATAATCATTTTTAATATCTAATATTCTAGTATATATAATAAGTTTTCATATACAATAGTCTAGTATATATAAAATCATTTTTGATATATAATATTCTAGTATATATATATAATGTTTAAAATACAATATTCTAGTATATACATAATAATTTTTTTAATATACATACGTTATGATTAATCCACTTTTCAAAGGATAAGATCGCCTGAAATAAAATGCCCAACAGAAACATTTCAATGTAGGTTTAGTGTGTTTAGACTTTATGTCGTTACAATCGCAGAAAATACTTTGGGAATGTGAACTTTTTCCTGGCGTTACCGCCTTATTTGATGGTGGCAATTTAATATACAGGGTGGGACAACAATAGCAGGTGTTTTAAAAAACATCATGAAATATAATTTTTTTTTGAAAATGAGATAATTTTTCGCCAAATTATTTAAAACGCTATGGCATTTAATAAATTTCAGTGTGGAATATGAGATCTTTCCTGTGATATGTATGTGTATACATGTATGGATGTGCTTATCGAAGTTTCCATCCATACTCAACAGGAGATGCATCTCTTCCTTTAATTCTTCATTGTTGCGAAGTTTTTACTGATAAACACATTCCTAACATATCTCCAATGTTACATAGCTTTTTCTGATACAAACATTCCTAGCAGACCTTCAGTATTATGAAGCTTTTTCTGATAAACACATTCCTAACATATCTTCAATGTTATAAAGCTTTTTCTGATAAACACATTCCTAGCATATCTTCCATGTTATGAAGCCTTTTCTTATAAACACATTCCTTGCATATTTTCAATGTTATGAAGTTTTTTCTGATAAACACATTCCTAGCACATTTTCAATGTTATGGGCTTTTTCTGATAAACACATTCCTAGCATATTTTCAATGTTACAAAGCTTTTTCTGATAAAGACATTCCTAGCAAATCTTAAATGTTATGAAGCTTTTTCTGATAAACACATTCATAGCATGTCTTGTAGGTTACAATGCTTCTTCTAATGAACACATTCCTAGCATATTTACAATTTTATGAAGCTTTTTCTCATAACACATTCCTACCATATATTCAATGTTAAAAACTTTTTCTGATAAATACGTTCCTAGCATATCTTCATGTTTATGAAGTTTTTTTTTGATAATCACAATCCTTACATATCTTCAATATTATGAAGCTTTTTCTGATAAACACATTTATAGAATATTTTCAATGTTATGATCCTTTTCTGAAAAACACATTCTTAACATACCTTCAATGTTATGAAGCTCTTTAATAAATATATTTCTAAGATATCTACAATTTTATGAAACTTTTTCTTATAAAACATTCCTAACATATATTAAATGTTACAAGTCTTTTTTCTGATTCCTTACATATCTTCAATGTTATGAAGCTTTTTCTGATAAGAAATTTATAGAATATTTTCAATGATAAAAAGCTGTTTCTGATACACACATTCCTAGCATATATTCAATGTTACATAGCGTTTTCTTATAAACACATTCCTACACATATATTCAATGGTATGAAGGTTTTTCTGATAAACACATTCCTAGCATATCTCCAATGTTACATAACTTTTTATGATAAACATATTCCTAGAATATCTTCAATGTAAAAAATGTTTTCTGATAAACACATACCTAGCATATCTTCAGTGTTACAAAGCTTTTACTGATAAACACATTCCTTACATATCTTCAATGGTATGATGCTTTTTCTTATAAACACATTCCTAGCATATCTTCAATGTTACAAAGCTTTTTCTGACAAACACATGCCTTGAATATCTTTAATTTTATAAAGCCTTTTCTGATAAACACATTCCTTGCATACGTTCAATGTTATGAAGCTTTTTCTTAGAAACACATTCCACACCAATCTTCAATGTTATGAAGCTTTTTCTTACAAACACGTTCCTTGCATATCTTCAATGTAAAAAACTTTTTCTGATACACACATTCCTAGCATATCTTCAATGTTATCAAGCGTTTTCTCATAAAAACTTTCCTAATATATCTCCAATGTTATGAAGCTTCTTCTCATGAACCCATTCCAAGCGTATCTCCAATGTTTTGAAGCTTCTTCTGATAAATATATTTCTAGTATATCTTCAGTGCTACAAAGCTTTTTCTGATAAACAAGTTCTCTAGCATATCTTCAATGTTATGAAGCTTTTTCTGATAAACACATCACTAGCATATCTCCAATGTTATGAAGCTTTTTCTGATAAACACATTCTTAGCATAGCTTCAATGTTATAAAGCTTTTTTTAAAACACATTCCTAGCATATGTTCAATGTGATGAAGCTATTTCTGATAAACACATTCCTAGCATATCTTACATTTTATGAAGCTTTTTCTGATAAACACATTCCTAACATATCTACAATTTTATGAAGCTTTTTCTTATAACACATTCCTACAATATATTAAATGTTACAAACTTTTTCTGATAAATACATTCCTAGCATATCTTCAATGTTATGAAGCTTTTTTTGATAAACACATTCCTTACATATCTTAAATGTTATGAAGCTTTTTCTAATAAACACATTTATAGAATATCTTCCATGTTATGATCCTTTTCTGAAAAACACATTCCTAACAGACCTTCAATGTTATGAATTTTTTTTTATAAACATATTCCTACGATATCTACAATTTTATAAAGCTTTTTCTTATAACACATTCCTAACATATATTCAATGTTACAATTTTTTTTCTGATAAACACATTCTAGCATATATTCAATGTTATAAAGCCTTTTTTGATAAACACATTCCTTACATATCTTAAATGTTATGAAGCTTTTTCTAATAAACACATTTATAGAATATCTTCAATGATAAAAAGGTTTTTCTGATACACTCATTCCTAGCATACCTTCAGTGTTGTGAAGCTTTTTCTTATAAACACATTCCTAACATATATTCAATGTTATGAAGCTGTTTTCTTATAAACACATTCCCTACAAATCTTAAAGGTTATGAAACTTTTTCCTATAAACATGTTCCTAGCATATCTTCAATGTTACTAAGCTTTTTCTGATACACATATTCCTGGCATATTTTCAATATTATGAAGCGCTTTCTCATAAAAACTTATCTAATATATCTTAAATGTTATGAAGCTTGTTTTCATGAAAACATTCATAGCGTATCTCAAATGTTTTGAATCTTCTTCTGAAAAACACATTCCTAGCATAGCTTCAATGTTATGCAGATTTTTCTGATAAATACATTCCTAACATATTTTCAATGTTATTAAGCATTTTTTTATAAATATATTCCTAACATATCTACAAGTTTATGAAGCTTTTTCTCATAACACATTCCTACCATATATTCAATGTTACAAACTTTTTCTGATAAATACATTTATAGAATATCTTCAATGTTATGATCCTTTTCTGAAAAACACATTCCTAACATACCTCCAATGTTATGAAGCTTTTATTTATAAACATATTCCTACGATATCTACAATTTTATGAAGCTTTTTCTTATAACACATTCCTAACATATATTCAATGTTACAAATCTTTTTTCTGATAAACACATTCTAGCATATATTCGATGTTATAAAGCTTTTTTTGATAAACACATTCCTTATATATCTTCAATGTTATGAAGCTTTTTCTGATAAAACTATTTATAGAATATCTTCAATATTAAAAAGATTTTTCTGATACGCACATTCCTAGCATACCTTCAGTGTTATGAAGCTTTTTCTTATAAACACATTCCTAACATATATTCAAGGTTTGAAGCTTTTTCTTATAAACACATTTCTAGCATATCTTCAATGTTACAAAGCTTTTTCTGACAAACACATGCTTAGAATATCTTTAATGTTATAAAGCCTTTTCTGATAAACACATTCCTAGCGTACGTCCAATGTTATGAAGCTTTTTCTTATTAAAACATTCCCTACAAATCTTCAATGTTATGAAAGTTTTTCCTATAAACATGTTCCTAGCATATCTTCAATGTTACTGGCATATTTTCAATGTTATGAAGCGCTTTCTCATAAAAACTTGCCTAATACATCTCAAATGTTATGAAGCTTGTTCTCATGAACACATTCCTAGCGTATCTCAAATGTTTCGAATCTTCTTCTGAAAAACACATTCCTTGCGTAGCTTCAATGTTATGCAGATTTTTCTGATAAATAAATTCCTAACATATCTTCAATGTTATGAAGCGTCTTTTATAAATATACTAGCGGGGGGTACCCGGCGATTCCCGGGTGTCTTGAGGTAAATCAAAACTCCACGAGGAGGGGGGGGGTTAAATAATAATAAAAAAATGTTTTGGTAGGTGAGTATGAGAATCGAACCCGTACCCTTGAGTTGGAAATTAATGTGTGAAAAAAAACCGTGCGATGTTACCATTGGGCCACGGCGACATACAGCGCATACGTGTTGAATTTATTTATCTAACTATAACTATAAAAACAGGCGTGCGTAATAAAAGTTAACTTTGCTGCTTCCATTTGACTTAATTAAGAAGGTCAAATAGAAGTCAAGCAGCGTCTGAGTTTGTTTATCGAAATTTGACTGTCTGATATACAAGATTAATCAAAGCTGATTGCTTCTGGACGTTTTTCCCGGCACAATGCCGAGAATACGTCATTTGAGATTAGTTACACTTTATTTATACTAAAAAGCCCGATCAACACGCGAGAAGCCAAAATAGCAATAATTTTGTAAAAATCGACGTAAATAAATCTATACGCTACGCGCTTTTCTAATTCCTAGATATTATTATATATATTATATATAACAGTTGTAAGCGATAGTAACGGACCCGGGAGCGTGTGCGAGAAAAGCCTTTTGAAGACATACACGAAATGGTCACACACATTTTGCCTTTTATATATATAGATTCCTTATATATCTACAATTTTATGAAGCTTTTTCTCATAACACATTCCTACCATATATTCAATGTTAAAAACTTTTTCTGATAAATACATTCCTAGCATATCATCAATGTTATGAAGCTTTTTTTGATAAACACATTCCTTACATATATTCAATATTATGAAGCTTTTTCTGATAAACACATTTATAGAATATCTTCAATGTTATGATCCTTTTCTGAATAACACATTCCTAACATACCTTAAATGTTATGAAGCAAAAAAAGTATAAACATATTCCTAAGATATCTACAATTTTATGAACCTTTTTGTATAACACATAAATAACATATATTCAATGTTACAAATCTTTTTCTGATTCCTTACATATATTCAATGTTATGAAGCTTTTTTTGATAATAAATTTATAGAATATCTTCAATGTTAAAAAGCTGTTTCTGATACACACATTCCTAGCATATCTTCAATGTTATATAGCGTTTTCTTATAAACACATTCCTACACATATATTCAATGTTATGAAGCTTTTTCTGATAAATACATTCCTAGCATATCTCCAATGTTACATAAGTTTTTATGATATACATATTCCTAGAATATCTTCAATGTTAAAAAACGTTTTCTGATAAAAACATACCTAGCATATGTTCAGTGTAACAAAGCTTTTTCTGATAAACACATTCCTAGCATACCTTCAGTGTTATGAAGCTTTTTTTATAAACACATTCCTAACATATCTCCAATGTTGTAAAGCTTTTTCTTATAAACATATTCCTAATATATCTCAAATGTTATGAGGCTTTTTCTGATAAAGACATCCCTAGCATATATTCAATGTTACGAAGCTTTTTTTTGATAAACACATTCGTTACATATCTTCAATGTTATGAAGCTTTTTCTGAAAAACACATTTATAGAATATCTTCAATGTTACAAAGCTTTTTCCGATACACACATTCCTAGCATATCTTCAATGTTTATAGCTTTTTCGTATAAACACATTCCTAACATATATTCAATGTTACGAAGCTTTTTTTGATAAACACATTCCTTACATATCTTCAATGTTATGAAGCTTTTTCTGAAAAACACATTTATAGAATATCTTCAATGTTACAAAGCTTTTTCTGATACACACATTCCTAGCATATCTTCAATGTTACATAACGTTTTATGATAGACACATTCCTAGAATAAAACTTTTTTTGATAAACACATTCCTAGCATATCTTCAATGTTACAAAGCTTTTTCTTGTACACACATTCCTAGCATCTCTTCAATGTTACGAAGCTGTTTCTGATAAAAATATTTCTAGCACATCTTCAATGTTATATAGCTTTCTCTTATAAACACATTCCTAGCATATATTCAATGTTATGAAGCTTTTTCTGATAAGCACATTCCTAACAACATCTTCAATGTTATGAAGCTTTTTCTGATAAACACATTTCTAGCATATCTTAAATGTTACAAAGCTTTTTCTTATACACACATTCCTAGCATATCTTCAATGTTATGAAGCTGTTTCTGATAAGCACATTCCTAGAATATCTTCAATGTTAAAAAGCTTTTTCTGATAAACCCATTCCTAACATATCTTCAATGTTATGAAGCTTTTTCTCATACACACATTCCTAACATATCCTGAATGTTATAAAGCTTTTTCTTATAAACACTTTCCTAACATATTTTCAATGTTAGAAAGCTTTTTCTTATTAATGCATTCCTTGTATATCTTCAGTGCTTTTTCTGATAAACCCATTCCTAATATGTCTTCAATGTTATGAAGCTTTTTCTGACAAATATATTCCTAATATATCTTCTACGTTAAGAAGCATTTTTTGATAAACACATTCCTAGCATATCTTCAATATTACTAAGCCTTTTCTTATAAACACATTCTTAGCATATCTTCAATGTTACAAAGATTTTTCTGATAAAAGCATGACTAGAATATATCCAATGTTATGGAGCCTTTTCTGATACACACATTCAGAGCATATCTTCAATGCCACAAAGCTTGTTTTCTGATTTTTTGATAAACACATTCCTTGCATGCCTTCAATGTTACTAAGGTTTTTCTGATAAACACATTCATAGCATATCTTCTAAGTTAAAAAGCTTTTTCTGGTAAATACATTCCTAGAATATCTTCCATGTTACAAAGTTTTTTCTGATAAACACATTTCTAGACTATGTCCACGTTTACAATGCTTTTTTTGATAAACTCATTCCTAGCATATCTTCAATGTTATTAATTTTTTTTCTGATATACAACTTCCTAACATATCTTCAATGTTATGAAGCTTTTTTTATAAGCACATTCCTTGCATATCTTCAATGTTACAAAGTTTTTTCTTATAAATCCATTTCTAGAATATCTCCCATGTTACAAATCTTTTTTTGATAAACACATTCTTAGCATATCTTAAATGTTATGAAGCTGTTTCTGATAAAAATATTACTAGCATATCTCCTATGTTATTGAGCTTTTTCTGATAAACACATTCAGAGCATATATTCAATCTTACAAGCTTTTTCTGATAAATACATTCCTAGCATATCTTCAATGTTATGAATCTGTTTTTGATAAACACATTCCTAGCATATTTTCAATGTTTCGAAACTTTTTCATATAAACACATTCCTAGCATATCTTTAATGTTATGAAGCTTTTTCTGATAAAGACATTCCTTGCACATCTTCAATGTTACAAATCTTTTTCACATTCCTAGCATATCTTGAATGTTACAAAGCTTTTTCTGATGAATTCATTTCTTGAATATCATCAATGTTACAAAGCTTTTTTTGATAAACACATTCCTAGCATATCTTCAATGTTACTAAGTATTTTCTGATAAACACATTCGCAACATATCCTCAATGTTATGAAGCTGTTTTCGATAAACACATTCCTAGCACATCTTCAATGTTACAAATCTTTTTTCTGATAAACACATTCGCAACATATCCTCAATGTTATGAAGCTGTTTTTGATAAACACATTCCTAGCATATCTTCAATGTTACAAATCTTTTTTCTGATAAACACATTCCTAGCATATCTTCAATGTTACAAATCTTTTTTCTGATAAACACATTCCTAGCATATCTCCAGTGTTACAGAGCTTTTTTCTGATAAACACATTCCTAGCATATTTTCAATGTTTAGGGCTTTTTCTGATAAACACATTTCTAGCATATCTTCTATGAAATAAAGTATTTTGTGATAAACACATTCCTAGAATATCTTCAATGTTACAGAGCTTTTCTTATGCATACATTCCTAGAGTATCTTCAATGTTAAAAAGTTTTTTCTGATAAACACATTCCTAGCATATCTTCAATGTTACAAAGCTTTTTCTGATAAATACATTCCTAGCATATCTTCAATGTTATGAATCTGTTTTTGATAAACACATTCCTAGCATATCTTCAATGTTACAAATATTTTTCTGATAAACACATTCCTAGCATATCTTCAATGTTACAAATCTTTTTTTCTGATAAACACATTCCTAGCATATCTCCAGTGTTACAGAGCTTTTTTTCTGATAAACACATTCCTAGCATATTTTCAATGTTTAGAGCTTTTTTCTGATAAACACATTTCTAGCATATCTTCTATGAAATAAATTATTTTCTGATAAACACATTCCTAGAATATCTTCAATATTACAGAGCTTTTCTTATGCATACATTCCTAGCATATCTTCAATGTTACAAAGCTTTTTCTGATAAACACATTCCTAGAATATCTTCAGTGTTACAAAGCTTTTTATGATAAACTTATTCCTTGCATATCTTCAATGCTTTTTCTGATACACAAATTCCTCGCATATCTTCAATGTTACAAAGCTTTTTCTGATAACCACATTCCTAGCATATCTTCCATGTTATGAAACTTTTTGGATAAAAACACAGTCTTAGCATATTTTCACGAGAAAAAAATAAAATCGCATTTAGACAAGTTTGGGGACCAGGAAGTTCATGGCTTTTCAGCAACTCTTGAAATAGTTCTTGAAAATATATAGAATTCTCTAAAAAAATGTTCGTAGAACCTCCATTGAATTCCTGGCGGTATGTTCTGTCGCTTCATCTTGCTGAAACAACACACGTTTGATTGGAATTCGATTTGGTCTTAATTCTGGTCGAAAGAAATTATTGATCATTTGGATGTAATGCTCTGAAACAGAAATTAGTTTAGTTTCCCCTATAGAACACCATACTGTTACTTTTGGGCTATGCAGTGGCTTTTCATGCAGTTCTATAGGATTTTTTCCAGCGACATTTCTTTTGATTAACTGTTCCAGCCAGATGAAAATGGGCTTCATCACTGATTAAAAAATGTGGTTTCATTTGTTTTGAAAATCTTTTCGACGTGCAAAGAAAAACGATTCTCATAGTCCACTTACTAATTCCCACACTACTCATTTGGAATTGGCAATGTAGTATATATTCTGTCCTCATAAGGTCGTATTCCCGGATATTACTTCAATTTAGAAGCGAAGTACTGTCTGTTTGCATGATATTATCCTCCAGAAATTAAGACTATTCTCGCAGGCGTTGTCTTCTGTGGGGTGCATCCTCCTTAACATTACAGTTGTATTTTTGGAGGAGGGAAGTGTAGTATATATTTTCATGAAACCATCATCTCGTCCATGAACTGAATATTTGGAGGACAGTGTAATATATTTTCTCTTCGCTTGCTTCGCGGATATTATCCACTTCCTTTGGGGAGGAGACTATTATATAGTCTGTCTTGCTTTGGGGACAATGTAGTGTATGTTTGGTCCACATGGAGAACATCCACACATCGACGTGGACATTACCTCATCATATGGGAGTAGTAGTATCCTCGCGGGCGTTACCTCTTCTGTGATGGAGCAATGTAACGCAATGTATTATGTTCTGTTCTACTTAGGCCATCCTCCAGGAAATTATATCTTCTTTCTTAGAAAGTATATGATTTCATTAGACCCATTTCCAGAACTTTACTCCCCACCCCAATTTTAGAGCTAATATAGTATATGTTCTCTTCTGACCCCTTACCTATTTCTTTGGAGGTACAGTGTAGTATCTGTACTCACCTAATTAGGTTATTTTTATTAATATTGCGCTTTTCCTTGGAGGAACGTAATATATATTCTGCTATGATTTTATCTCTTCCTTTTCGGAGGAGACGTCACTGTATTGATGTTTTGTTCTCTAATGATTCTTTAAATCTGATTTGATAAGCAAACATAATGGTCAATATTGTAAAACATCATTTTATAAAATAGGAAGAAATGACTGATTTCAGAAAAACCAAATGTTAATTAAGTTAAAGCCTTTTGATCTTATTATTTCTTTTCATATTGTCAGAAACCGTTGATGTACTGTATTCAAATTCTTTGAACATTTTCTATGATTTTGATAGGAGTTCGTGCTTCCAAACAGTTATCATCAGTAAATGATCATGTTCTGTTTTCCACATATTCTCATTGCCATTAAGAAATTTCTGAAGACATCTTATATTCGACTACATGCCGGATCATTTTGTGGTTGTCGTTTATTTGGAAAGCATGAGCGGTTTCTTTCTTTTTTCATCGCTGTAATTCAATGCTTGCAAGTTGTATGATGAAATAAATTATAGGTCATTTATTAACATAAATCAAGCATCAACTTCGTTTGCTAAAACTAGCAAACGCAATCATTTTGTAGAGTGTGTTGTAATTGTGTCAATATTATCTCAGCAATCTCGCCTTTGGCATAAAAGTGTGGCATGAATGCGTTTCTCTTTTTATTATTAAATACTGAATATTAAATTTGATATGTGATCGAATATTGATTGATTTGTCTATCTTTTATTTTTAGTGTGCTTATCATCGTAGGAACAATCGTCGGTGCTATAATCTAGTAAGTATTGTTTTCTTTTCTTATTCATTATTGCCCAGAAAATGTTTGCACTGTTAAGAATTGTCCATTTTAAACATTTTTGTTTTATATTTTTTAATTTACTAAAATTTAATTAATTTTTATGGATTCATATACTTCGATTTTGACAGAAGCTTGTACATATTGGCTAATATTTAATATAGGTTATTTGACCATAAAATAACTCATCATCTATCAATATATATATATATATATATATATATATATATATATATATATATATATATATACAAAAACCCAACTAAATATATGGTTATGGACAAATTTTGGAAGATATATTGATAGATGATGAGTTATATTATGGTCAAATAACCTATACTAAATATTAGCCAATAATAAAGAGAGAGAGAGAGAGAGAGAGAGAGAGAGAGAGAAAAGAAGAGAGATGAGAGATACATAATGTATAATACGGTAGCTGAAAAACAAAAACAAAGTGCTAGATCGTAGGTTATATATGATTGAACATAAATCATTTCATCTAAATAATATGCATCAGAATGTATGCTGGAAGATAACCGAGTTCCATCAAATTTTGCAACTTGGATTTAAGATAAAATCCGGTTAGTCATCGCAAATGTATTTGTCAGCTTATTTTTCTATGTCGTAATTGCAGTGAACAGGCCCTGGATTGTTTCAGAACAGTTACTTTAAAGGAGTGTATTATATTATTGCTATTAATATGAATCTTACCAACGAAGACGGCTTACCTGCTAACTATGACATAGCTAATAACTCCAGCAGTCTGTTCTATAAACTCGCAAAACAACTTAAATACATCAATATATCTTTAGACTTGAATACGTGATATGTAGGAGAATCTTTAACTCTCTTGAAGCCCCGAAATATTCCAGGTTTTTAAAAGAAAAATCGGATATATTTCTACGCACCTCACCAGACGCACCACATAGGCTCAAAAGGAAAAAATAAACATTATCTGGCTTAACCGACCGTTTTCGTTAGTATAAAATTCGACGTAAGCAAATACTTCTTAGATAATCACTTCTAATCATCCACGAAACTTCATAAACATTTTAAAAGATAATCACTTCTAATCATCCACTAAACTTCATAAACATTTTAAAAGATAATCACTTCTAATTATCCACTATACTGCATAAACATTTTAAAAGAAACACAGTTAAAACCAGTTACTCCTATTACTCAGCGCAGATTCTCTGATAAACGAAAAAATCCAAACTCCTTTCAATATCCCCACCACCAAATACTGTCCTTTTATATTGGAATACACAGTTATGAAGTGAGAGTTACCGCGATGGAATCTATTTCGGTATGATACAGGGAACTCCACAGTAAATATTATACGCTCGGATTGACATTTTTATACCCGGACAAACGAAGTATCACTTCCCTATCAAACGCTAAATGGTACCTCACAGAATGAAGAAGAGTATTTACAATAAAATGAAGAATCATTGAACAACAAAATCTCAGCAACTTTATATCCAAGAGGTGTCTACGATGCATCACTGATATAATTACGAAGCACCAAATTATCAACAACATCCTCAACATCAAATTAAAGCTTTTACAAAATGCAAAAAAAGGTTAAAAATGACGAAACAGTAGACATACTTAACATACATCATCAGATTCACAATTTCACAATTCCACCAGCAAATATTGGATCATATAGGATCTATCCAGTAATAACAAATAATTAATATATTCTCCTTTTAAATCCATATCGTTTTAATCAATTAAGACCAACACAACCCCAATACCTCCATGTCTCCCATCAACCCCAAATCTTCGGTGAAAAGATTTTCAAATACAAGGAAGATAATTTTCCAAATATACATACGGCACTCACTATATTACTATAACCTCAAAAAGCACAGCCATTTTCTGTAAACATAAACAGACACAATCTGTCTCTCATCAGACAACATGTTTATCTCCCATAACATTCAAAGTCACACCTAATTTAACATTGGCATAAAAAACACGACAAACGAATCCCTCTTTATCTAACACCCGAACATCTCCACTCGAAACAGGACAATTCTACAATCATGACGACAACTATAAAATATGATTAATTCTTTATTTTATGAGACGTTCAATAACCCGATTAGCCAACTTGAAATGCTAAACTGAATAGACAATCGTTTAATTAGTCTTTAGCTAGATAACTTGAGAAGGCACGAAAAATAGACGGCACTCGTTTGAGTAGCGGGTGCTTAGGTTGGTCTGCAGATAACAACAATTAAGAGAGGGGAACGCGTTAAGTTAAATGAAGATTATGATTCTTAGGATTGCACGCATCCTTACATATGTCGAGCGCTATATACAAACGTAGATACATATAATATGTAAACAACTTTTCCACGGAAACCTACCTAAAAGACAAAGCGATTTTTAAATCAACAACATGCAATAAATAATCCATTTAAACAATAACTAACAATAAGCATCCTTTTACATGTGATAAGAGAGTTGTATGCTCAATCCGTTAAGTCCAAAGTAGCTGAGCAGCGGCTTGGTTCCACCAGTTTTTTGCAAATTGAAAACAGAATCCTTAACAGAAGCGTGTGCTCTATCCCAACTATCATCAATGGACCTGAGGTAATCTCGTCAGCATCAGACAAAGCCAAACTCTTTGCCAAGAACTTTGCAGCTAATTCTACCCTTTGCGACCAAGGCCGCCAACCCCCAATATTTCTTCCTGTATCAGAAACACGCTATGTGATATAGGTATATCTGTACGTGATGTTGCCAAGCTAATCAAAAGCCTTGATTCCAGTAAAGCAACTGGCCCTGACGGTATTCCAATTATAGTGCTCAAAAACTTCAACCTGAACTAGCGCCCATACTTACAAAACTGTTTAAACGTTGTCTTAAGGAGAATAGTTTCCCATCTCTCTGGATAATTTCATCAGTATGCCCTGGGCCCAACTTTTTTCCTGATCTACATTAATGATCTTTCAAATCACATCCTTACATCATTCGTAGACATTTATGCTGACGACACTACCATTTATGGTAGCACATCTAAGACAGTAAACGACCAAGTTCTCTCCGATTCTCTCTCCTCTGATCTTGAGCACGTAGTACAGTGGCTGGTTACTTTTAATGCATCTAACACCAAGCTTCTCTCTTTACATCATCAACATTCTGATCCACATCTGGCATCAATTGAAATGAATGGCTCTCGTCTTCAGGAGGCCTCAAGTTTTGACAATCTTCTGGGCTTGACCATTACTCCTGATCTTAAATGGAATACGTACATCAAATCTGTTGCCAAGACCGCTGTAAAAATGGTGGGATCTTTCTATCGATCCAGTAGATATCTCACTGCTGATGCAATTCTCTATCTATATAAGAGCCAGGTACGTCTAAGGATGGAATGCTGTTGCCACATCTGGGCAGGAGCTGCTAGAAAGGACTTGTCCTGCATTGATAGAGTTCAAAATAGACTTCGTAGCCTCGTAGGAGATGGCCTTTTCTCTTCCTTGCAACCTCTATCTCACAGAAGAGATGTTGCGAGTTTGTCTCTGATGTATCGTTATTTTCATGGAAAGTGTTCGACTGAGCTTAAGTCTATGGTCCCCCCTCGCCTAACTTTCACAAGAAACACTCGTCTAGCTGAAAACACTATCAATAGTTCCACCCACTCTTTATCTGTTCCTAAACCTAAACGTAGATTCCATAAACAAAGCTTCTTTCTTAGAACTGCACATCTGTGGAATTGTCTTCCGTTTTCCTGCTTCCCGGCTGTCTAACGTAAATAATTTCTTGATGAGCCGTTCCATATAAGTTATCAAATTTACCGAATTTTCATTACTAATGATTACTATATTGTCCAATTTCTACTGTGCACTCTTTAACCCTTATTCTTGAGTGGCCTCTTGGCCATGATAATGTGGTGATGCCTGTGTAAAAAATAAAAAATAGTTGATTGGGAACACAAAAAATAGTTGTTTCTGTTTGTAATAACCGATCTGATTTGATCTTAAACTCAGATTGACGAGATTGATCAAATCCGAGTATCCTTAATATATAGTGTATTGTAAACTATTAAAAACATTCATTTACACGCACATATGCACACATATAAACGGCGTCAATCGCTTTAATGCAGCTTAGTAAAATATCAATATTTTACCAAATATGCGTCGCAAATAAATGAAAATTTTATCATCAGGTGGCTGTTTCAAGATTAGTTATTTCCCAAAATTTTATTCAAATCCATACGCTATTCACGAAGTTATGACATTTTCTTTATTAGCAAGTAATTTATATTGTCTATCGCTTTATTGCAGGTCTCTTAAATTAAGGGCGATTAACGGTTATCTAAAAGGAAAGGATTGTTGCTGGACTCGCAGAAGGGTTGTTCATCAAAATTTAGCTATGGAGCTGGAAAGTGATCCAAGAACTTTGGCTTCATTCGTGAACAACCCCAACACCAAATCCAGAAAGGATAAGGGCACCAGGAGAACCCTTTGACATCGAGATATTCGGAATATTCGTAGGGAAGTGCTTCCATTTTTGCAAGAGCTTGAATCGCTCCATGATCCAGGCAGGCCCGATGTTGTGTTGAATAAGATGTCAAGGAACATCACAACTATTCAAAGGCTTCCATTGAGCAAACAACGTAGGGAAAAACGAATTGCCTGGGCAAAGAATTACATGAAAATGGATTTCCAATGTGTCCTATTTACAGATGAGACCTGTGCTACTCTTGGCGGTCCGGATAGATGAGCCAAAGTTTGGAACTCGAACGGAACTCCAACCCCTTACAGAGTAAATCGCCAACAAGGAGGTGGGCGGGAATCATAGGAGATAAGAGATCCAAAAGATGTAAAACTTACCAGAAATGCGTACACGGCCTTTTTGGATAAAGATTTTTCACAATGGCTAGATGACCTACTCTGCTAGGGTGATTGCAGAGTTCCTTGAATCTATGGGATTCTTTGGATAAACCCTCATGAGCTAGCCACCGTGTTCTCCAGATTCTACCCCATTGAACATCTCTAGTCAATATTGAAAAGAAGTATTTATGCGGGAGGAGAACAATTTACTTAAAAAGATGCCCCGTGGAGGAAAGTAGTTGATGTCGCCAGAACCATAATACATTTTCAGATCAAACAATTGACTTCTTCGGTGGACAAAAGGTTGTTTAAAGTTATTTTAAAAAATGATGGATATGTCAATAAATAATTCATTTATTTGAGGCGTAGCACCTAGGATGTTTATTATTCTTTAACAGAAAAATCTAATAAAAGTCAAGTTTTCATGATTAGACATTGTATTTTTGCCCTAATAAAACATTTTAAGAGACCTGCAATAAGGCGATTGACAGTAGAAATTTCTTGACAAAGAATAAAATGTCATAACTTTGTGAATATCGAATGAATTTGAATAAAATTTAGGGAAATAACTAACTTTAAAGCAGTCATTTTTATTTTTTGTGGCGTATTTTGTGAAATATTAATATTTTATTAATCTGCAATAAAGCGATTGACCCAGTTTATATATAGTTACCGTCAATGCAGATGTTGTGTCGTTTCACGACTCTTCAGTGTGATACACTATCCACAAAATCGAAACCCGGGTGTCTGGACAAACTGTGATGACATTGTATAGTTTACCATTTGAGTCAATGCACCCACCTTTGAAATGGAAGAAAATCGATAGTTTTTTTTTTAATATAAAAGAAGCGCACTTTCTTTCTACACAATTATAATGTTGAGTGGAATCCATCTGCTGTGAAATGATGTTTTTTCAACAACTTTATAGAATAACTGGTGACACTCTATCATGTTTTTGTGGACACGACTAAAGCATTCAACACCGTATAGATTTTTGAAAATTCTCAGCAAGATCGGATGGTTAACAGAATACGTAATAGTTTTTACACAAATCGCCAGAACATGAAAGTACATCTAAATATCGAGTGTAAAACTGGGTAACATTTTTGCACCGAGATAGTTCCACCTCCATGTTTTCTGATAATTCTCTTCAATACTTTTACTTATGTCTGTATTATTTACAGTGTGGTGACAGGGGAAAACTAATATAAGACTTAAAGACTCTCTATTTGCATTCAATTTTCTAGTACCTGTAGGACCCTGATTTTTGCGTGGTAATTTCTGTAGGTTTTAGGATTATAAGATTTGTATCTAGTGATGATCCTCGTTTCATTTCATGAAGAGTACTCGATTGTTGAGCTTCTAACGCTAGCCCGAGGTGATGCCTATATTCCTGGATATTTTGAAATGTTATTACCCAGAGTTGTAAATCTAAATTTCTTCCTTCTGATAGATTCGGTCTTCGTCACGATGGATATGATTATTTGCAACCTACTCTAAATTTTACATAGTTATTTTTAACGACGAAAGCAAGTTCAATATGGTCGGCAGTGATGTTAGGCAGTACGTCCGTCGAAGAATTTGATCCTAGGTGCAGAGTTTCAACACTGCAAGGTGGTGGAGGTTCAGCTTAGGTGTGGGGTTTATCAGTGCTAATGGTTCAGTACCTATAGGTCGTTTGCAAAGTGGAATAAATTCGACAAAGTAAATAAATATGTTAACTGAGCATTTTCTACCCTACTTTGGCCGGAATTTGGATGATAATCCCATCTTCATGCAAGATAATGCTCCCATTCCCACAGCTGGCGATGTCAAGAGTTTCCTTGAAGAGTATGATATTTCGTGTTTGGATTGGCCTGCGCAATATTCAGATCTCGATCGTATCGAAAACGTATGGCATTACATCAAGTAACAGCTACGCAATGATAAAATTTCAAATCTAGAAGAACTTGAACAAAATTATAGAAAAGTTTGATGCCCTTTCACCGGAGTATTGCCGCAGACAAATTGAAGAGAATGTCCCAAAATTTGCAAGCTGTCAAATTTCAGAAGGACTATACTACTAAATATTAAGTAGTCCATTGTGTTCCTGTTGTATTTGTGTTGCGTAAATGTTCTAAAGTTACATTTAAATAATAATCTTACATTGTGAGGAGTTTCTTTTTGCTATCTCGATTTGTAGTTAATTTTTGAAATTGACGTGAACATTAGGATACTTCAATTAAAAGTTAAATATAGACAGGTAAAATTATAGAGGAATGGAAGGCAAATCAAATGAGGTTGTTTAAACAGTTACATTACATTTAGCTTAAAAAATGACAAGTGCGGACTTTTTTACGGCACTGTATATATATATATATATATATATATATATATATATATATATATATATATATATTAACTAGCAGGCCTTCCGATGTTGCCCGGTCGTAAAATACGCATGCATTTTATATTTTGATTAATACTGAAACTGAGACATGTGTATGCAAGTATTATGTTTTTCTAAACAGTTAACGTAGGAATTAAATAAAAAAAAATCATTCGAGCTGAGATAGAAACCAAAACCTAAAGACAGTGAGTCATTACACCAACTTGATATGAGTCTTTTCCAACTTGCTTATTCTTAACAGTCGCGCATGCGAAACAGTTGACAAACTAAAAAAACTCGATCACACCCAATTTTTACCCCTTTAGCTGCCCTTTTTCCGGATGAAAACTTTTTCCACATGTCTGAATACACTATATACAAAATTTCAAGTCTATAGATCCAAAATTCATTGAGTATATAGGTTGGGAAGTGTCCTCACACACATTCTTACTTTATACAATATAACTAGATAATCAGCACGGTATTTCTAAGTTACAAATGTATTTCAAATGAAAAATTCCACAAATTCTATTGTCTAGATTTTTGTGTCCTTTCAAGTACGTACGTCATACTCATTCCTGTTAAAATATTTGATTAAATAATATAATTTACACAGTGTAACAATTATATCTTAAACTAAATTACGAAATTAAATGTCTCAAACTGTATTTTGCTTTATTTATAAATAAGTCAACACTTCTTTTGTCTATAGTTCGAAATTTTATATACATTAAAACTGCCGAACTAATTCTGATTTAAAGTATTTAGCAACTCCGAAAATATAGATTACAAACCAGGAAGCTGTTGACATTGAATGATTTTATTTATCTATACGTTATCATCTTAAACATCCCTAAAAATATTTGATGTCCACCACATTCTGATTCAATTAGGAAAACATATGCCAAATTCTTATTGGATAAAAGCAATCTCGCTAACCAACAAAAACTTTAAAACAGTATGGCAGGTTTTGCTTTCAGTTCTGATGTAATTTTTTCATAAAAATAATCACCACATACCCGTCAAATTTACGGATAAAATATTGGGTTACAATTTGTATGTATGTGTTAACATTCATTTATATAAACTTTCTAATATAATAAAAACTAAGTCATTTTGAAGTAATTGTCTGTATTTTTGAGATGAGGTGTTTTCATTGATTGAGATTGTCGGACTGACTACCTCATCTTGGTTGTAATCGTCACAATGTTTCGGCCGTTTTATCCTCCGGCCTTCATCAGGTGTTTTGTATCGAACTGGGGAACCGTTTGTTAGGAGTCTCGAACCCAACCTTTTATTATTATTACGGGGGTACCGTGATAATGCCGAGACCAGTGATGGCGAACATATACATGGAATACTTCGAAGACATGGCCTTAGGTTCAGCTCCCTTAAAGCCATGTGGCTAAGATACGTTGATGACACCTTCATACTCTGGCCCCATCAGGAAGACATCCAGGCTCTCCAAGATACGTTGATGACACCTTCATACTCTGGCCCCATCAGGAAGACATCCAGGCTCTCCTAGACCATGTGAACTCAATATGACCATCGATACAGTTCACAATGGAGAAAGAAAAAGATAACCAACTGGCCTTCCTTGATATACTCATATCACGCACAGAGCATGGATTTAAGACATCCGTATATCGCAAGCCTACCTTCACCGGACAATACCTTAACTTTAACTCCCATCACCCATACAGTATCAAACATGGAATCGCACACTGCTTACAACATTGAGCAGAGACAATAAGTACCGACACCATTACATACCACCAAGAAATGGTCAGGTTGAAGAATACCCTCCTTAGTAACAACTACCCCGATAGCATACTATCCACCAGACGTGTTAATAGTATAAGAGAGGAGAATGAAACCCCAACCCCCCCAACGGTCTGCCTACCATACATACGAGGCATCTCCGAAAAGATTCAGAGAATATGTGCCCTCTACAACATCAGGACGGTATTCAAGAGCGAGTCAACACTCAAACGACACCTGGTACGAGTGAAACCCCGCATGGAGGAGAACATGACCAAAAACTGCATATACTCCATCCCATGCAGTTGCAGAAAGGTTTACAAGGGTGAAACATGCCGCCCCCTTAAAGTAAGGGTGGAAGAACACCGAAAAACGGTAACTAAAGGGGAGACGGAAAAATCGGGTATAGCCAACCATGTCTGGATGGAGAGGGGGGACTATCGCTCCCTATGGGATGAAGTAAAAATAATAAACAGAGAGACCCACTGGAAAGTGAGAAAACTTAAAGAAACAGCTCACATGCTCGGACATAACAACCTACTGAGCAAACCAAGCATAGAGCTGAATGCAATTTGGACACCTCTGATAGAGAGAGAAAACCTTTATTAAAAACAAAAATCAAGTAAAAAACAATTATACTAAATAGTAACTTCACTTATGTCCTTTTGTGTTTGTGTCTTTTAAACATTCTCACTGAAAAGTAAATCTTCATTTTTTTTATCAATTCAGTTTATTTGATTCCGAATCTTGTCAGTTTACGTCTTTACTGTGCTGAATACAAACGCTTTTTTACCAACATTATTAAAAAAAAAAGCTCGAAGTTATCAACTTGAAGGTTTGAACAATTTCACAACGTTATAAATGTTAACTTTACTTTCTGATATTTGTTGATTGATGAATTATTTGGAATTTTTATTAAATTCGTAAAGTTATACAGTATTACTATACCATACATTGTATTAATATGTAATTACCTTAAATGATATTAGAATCTGTTAATTTATGAATTTATTGTTCAAAATTAAATTCAGAAATTATTTTTCTAAATTGACTTCATATATATATATATATATATATATATATATATATATATATATATATATATATATATATATATATATATATAATAGATATGAAATACGCTTGGAAGCTAAATCACGACGCAATATTATGAAAATGCGTTTTTAAAATCAATATTTCAGTGTTATAGGCTATCTTCAGATTTTTATTATGTTTTTTTTCTTCGCCATGATGTTAAATTAAAAATAAACAGTTAGAAAATAGTCTGCGTATTGTTGTCTGCTTTGTTATTTTGAAATGCTGTAAGAATGCATTTGGCAAACGTGATATGAAAGTAAGGGTAGTTTTTTTGATAGAAGCGTTGATTACATTTTAAAATAAAATACGCATGAAATACATTTGAAAGCCAAATTACAACTCAATATTATGAAAATATACAGATATTTACTCTTGCCAGAAACGGAAACCTGGATACGAAAATCAACTACAGGATGCATCATTAGTCTTTTTGTAGTTTAGAGAGGTGAGCATAGTAGAGGCATAACCCTTCGTATTTTCCGAGCCTTACTTTGCTCTTCTAGCCTAGACAACTTATAGTAGACACATAAAGGTCATGGAGATATTACACCAGAAATTTCTGAGACACATTCTGGCCATCAAGTGGAACTCTTTTTCACCTGATACGGATGTCCTCATGCGAGCTGACGTACCATGCATTGAAAAATTGATTATATCCTACCAGATAAGGTGGACTGAACATCTAACAAGGATGGATCATGAGAGATTACCCAAGCATCTGTTTTACCATAAAATTACACAAGGGAAGCTTCCATGATACAAACCAAAGAAACGCTTCAACGACAACATCACGAATAATCTGAAAGCTCTCGGTATTGACGTGTTCAGCTGGTGGAATGCTTCCAGTGATGATGAAAAGTGGCGCTCCATGGTTTATCACGTCTCTGATAGCTTTGGGAAGAAAATATGACTTTGCGAGAATTAAATGTGATATCCGGAAGAAAAATCTACCAGATATCCCAGAGGCTTTTGTGCTAAACCACGTTTGTGATTTTTGCGGTAAGATGACTCCATCTGAAGCCTGTTTATCTAGTCATAAGCGATCACGTGGAAATCAGGGAAAACACTGAGGAGCACAGATGTTCTATTTGGTCTATAGTCTACAAATTAAGTTGGAGTCTAAAGCGTTATATGAATGTCCAAATTGAAACAGTACAAGTCAATGTCCCTCCATCTCATCATAAGTTTGACTTTTGCAACAAACTATAAAAACGAGGCTGGTCTGAAGAGTTACTTTCGTTCTCACAGAAGTGTATACATATGTAAATTATATATATATATATTGTTGTGGCCTTATTTTAGGGGTTCACAATATCAAACAGGAGAGTCGGTAAAGTCATGTCAACGATTAGGCTGGCATGGGATCTCTGATTAGAGAGTCCAAAATGGCTGCCTTTCACAGCGATGGGAGAGTCCATGTGAAGACAGGAATAGGGGTGTCAGTTACCCCAGAACATATATATATATATATATATATATATATATATATTTATATATATATATATATATATATATATACATATATATTATGAATTGTAAAAATTAATAAAATAAATAAATATATATTTATAAAGATATATATATATATATTTATACATAGATATATATATATAAAGATATAAAGTACATGGAAACGAATGAATAATCTACAATAAATAAAGGGTAAGATGGTCTACAATAATAAAAGGGAAAGATGATATTACTATTCAAATTATAAAAATGAAAAGGTGTATTTCTTGAATTGAATTTTTATATGTCAGTCCATAAGTGCATATAAAATGATTGTAATAGGCAAAATAAATTGAAAAATCTAACAAATATATTATTATATTGTATAATTATATACAATACAATAATATATTTGTAATATTTATATTGTAATATTTATATTGTAATATGAGAAGATTCATTCGCCTTAGTCTCTACAAAATTTCTTTTCAAAAACTTTATAATAGATTGAAGATGGAAAACGTCCGTGCAAATAGGCGACATTGTCGGCAAAAGATCAGGGCATAATAAAGACAACAGTTCAGAGAAAGTAAGAAACAGTAAAGGCCACTAAGGAGCAAGCACAAATGAGATTTCAAAAAGAGAATGAAAAGCACAAGAGAAATGAAGAGAGATAGGAGATGTCAACAGATGCGACGAAATTCATTCTGCCACACTGGTAGAACTACTTGATAATTGAATGAATAAATGAATATATTATTTGATTACTGTAGAGTATTAAGATTTGTTAATGAGAATATAAATTGTAAGCAAGGTACATTTATCAGTATTCTTTATTTATTCAGATAATATTTTTAAAAAGTTTATTTAAGTGGAAAGAAATGACTGTATTTTTCTTTTGGGGGGGGGGGTCAAAAATATTAGAAATTAAAAATATGCATTTTTTTTTTGCATCATTCGACGAAAATTTTCTATTCTTCCTAGATAGGTTTATGTTGCGTTTACATTCAAAGCTAAACATCTAAAATTATAAATGTGCATTTTTTATTAGCATCATTCGGTGCAAAATTATTTCTTCAGGGAGATGTTCATATTGCTTTTGCATTTAAGGCTAACCATAAAATTTTAAGTGTGCCTCCTAACCATGGGCTCCTTCAGTTTTGGTGTTTTTATGTGGATGTGGGAAAACTTGTTTAAAGTCATAATCTCACATCTTCAAAAAAATATCAAGTATTTGTTGTGTCTGGATAGGTATTGTTTTTCCTTTAATTTTAGAAGGAAGAACAATCCACAATTGGTTAAAATTATCCCATCAACTGATCAGAGGTAGGAGGTAATGACAAATAGATGATTAAGCAATTATTTTTAAATTTCGGTTTAATTGTATTCGATTGAGCATCTATGATCCTTTTGTTTGCTTCGGATGCAATTGATTAAAGTTTAAAAGACATAAGCAATAATAATAATGCTGTTAGAGGAAAAAAAATTTCTTTTGCAAAAATAATGCTTTGGAAGGAGACTTTAAGGAACTCCTATTCATATTATCAAGAGAAAGTCGTGAAGAAATAATTGAAATTTGCATTAATAATTCTTTGGCTTCATTTATGGCAAATGAAAATGAATTTGCCTCATGGTTATTGAATGTTGGAAATGGAAAAGCAAATTTGGTGGAATATTCAGCTTAATTGTATAATGATTATGTAGGAGTACCACAAATAGCATACCTTTATGGTTCACTGGTTGATGATATTTTAAAAAATATATCACAACATGATATAAGATATAGGATAATTCTCTCATCAAAAAATCATGATTGTTTATTGATCAATGAAGAGGTTTTAAATCAATTCCTGGTGACAGCTACATATATTACAGCACAGATAAAATACAGACTGGTGATCCTGTTGAAACTATGCTCAATCAACCTGAATCTTTTAATTCATTGACACCATCTGGAATGCTTTCTCATAAAATGTATTTAAAACCTGGATGCATAATTATTCTTAGAAATATATTAATTCAAAATGCACTGTGCAATGAAACAAGGATACAAATGCATCAACATTCAGTTGAAACGTCATTAATAACTCGTGCATTACTATGAAAGCATCTTCTCATTCCAACTCGCCTTTCATTTTAAAACAAAATAAGATTCCGATTTAGTTAACGCATGCAATGACTATAAATAAGTCTCAAGGTCATACATTTGCAAAAGTAGGTTTATTTTTATCACAATCTGTGTTTAACCATGGGAAACTATACGCTGTATTTTCAAGAAGCTCTTTGATATACAAGTTAACGTCATGAAAACTAACAGCCAAAGGAAAAAAGGAAAAAAGCCTTACACTAAGAATATAGTTCATCATGACTGAACTCAAAAAAAGTTATTTCTGCCGTACAATTGCTTTAAATTTTAGAAAAATTGTGGTTTAAATTTGAGAATATTCATTAAATAGGCTAAAAAATATTACATGTTAAATATTTATTTATTGAGATTTATCGGAAATATTTCTTCCACATTTTAGAATAATCATTAATTTACATTTCAAGAAAAAAAGCATAGCATTTGAAAATAAATGTTTATTTTCCATTTCAATAATTTATATTTAATTCGTTTGTATTTAAAATTTTTAAGAAAAATTAAAAACATTAAACTTGCACAGAAAAATCATTGGTTATCAATAAAAACGTTTATTGAAGAAAATAATATTTCTTGAAATTTCGAAATCTTCATCTTACAATAGCACATTTCTTCAGTATTTCTTTCTTTTTGTTAAAGTTAAAAAATAAAATAATTCATCTATTTTGAAATATGTCATAAAAATTTAAAGAAATAAATTTGTCTATGAAATTAATTGTAGTTTTATAATAATATGGTTAAACTATTATTAAATTACAATACGATTACGTTATAATAAGATTTACTTTTGGAATCCGTTTAAAAATCCGAAAATAAAAGTAAAGAAATTTCCTGACAATGCCGAATAGGTAACGCTAGGGATATATATGGATATATTTAAAATATAATGGGCGGAAGTCTCTCGAGAGCTCTTTCAGCTATCATCTCATCAGGAGAAAATCGATAGCGTAAAAATAATACTATGTCAAAAATAAAGAGTTCTGATGGGGAACTATTGAATGTGACAAAAATAACGGGGACACTAAAATAAAGTTTATTAACGTTTAAAAAACGATTAAAATAATGGCACAACGAGGGGAAGAGAAAAAAAACGGGAGAAAAGATTCACAGTTCCCCAAAGAGAAACAATGTCTTAGATGTTTCTTTCTGCCGGCACAAAGAAGGTTTCCGCACCGCAATAGAGACAGACTCCAAAATCTTTTAATGATTTCTGGAGTCCGCTCGATGTAGCACCTCGAACCATTCAATTTTATATCTATCGGCACAGCACGGTGATGATTTGTTCACCTAACAAATTGGACGCCGAAGTCGATAAGATCAGGGAAATATTAATCAATAATAGTTATCCTGTTGACCTTATTGATAACTGTATTTTCAAAAAGGTTGCGGATTTTAAATCACCTAAAAAGTTTGGACCTGTGAAATGCCCGGTTTATTTAAAATTACCGTGGATTGGGGAAAAAAGTACCAGACTTTCCAAACAGATTCGCAGAAGTATTTATGACTGCTTTTATTCTGTGTCCTTGCGTTTGGTATATATTACGAGACCTGCATTTCCTTCTTTTCGCAATAGCAATATTGTATATCAATTCAAATGCCAGTGCGATGCTGGTTATGTTGGGCGAACATCTTTGCATCGTTTGACTCGTATAAACCAGCATGTTCCATCGAAGATCAGACAAGGGAGGATGGGGTCTGGTAGTCTCCCTCCTTTGCAGCCTTGCACTCTGCTATTGGCCAGCATTTGGTTGACAATCCGTGCTGTGCCGATAGATATAAAATTGAATGGTTCGAGGTGCTACATCGAGCGGACTCCAGAAATCATTAAAAGATTTTGGAGTCTGTCTCTATTGCGGTGCGGAAACCTTCTTTGTGCCGGCAGAAAGAAACATCTAAGACATTGTTTCTCTTTGGGGAACTGTGAATCTTTTCTCCCGTTTTTTTTCTCTTCCTCTCGTTGTGCCATTATTTTAATCGTTTTTTACACGTTAATAAACTTTATTTTATTGTCCCCGTTATTTTTGGCACATTCAATAGTTCCTCATCAGAACTCTTCACTTTCGACATAGTATTATTTTTACGCTATCGATTTTCTCCTGATGAGATGATAGCTGAAAGAGCTCTCGAGAGACTTCCGCCCATTATATTTAAAACTTTATTTAAATTCTGTACCTATAAACATTTATATGGATATATATATATATATATATATATATATATATATATATATATATATATATATATATATGAAATTAGAACAAGAGTCTAAAGAGCAGAGTACATTTTAATCTATTAGTAAATTCAATTAAAATTAATTCAATTAAAATAAAAGAAAAGAAAACAGTGCTCGTTGTAATGTAGATATATAATAAGCTCGATAGGCATATATGTCCTAGAGCTATTTTAATATTGAGTAAGATGATTTATAATTTGTAATTAAAATTAAAAATCTGTTTCACAAGGAAGAACAAACAAAATCAATAAATTGTACGATCGTTTCGGAAACGATGTTTTTATTGTGATAGACAGTGAATTTTGGACCATAATTTTATGATATAGTTTTTTGAAACAAAGTCTCCTCATCAGCAAAAATATTGGGTGGGTTTTTTTAAAGACACCAAATATAAACCTAGCATTTTTAAAGTAAAGGAGATGTATCTTTTTTAAAAGGTACACCTACCTTATTTTAATTTTTCATTTTTAATCTTAATTATAAATTATCAATCATCTTACTCAATATATATATATATATATATATATATATATATGCGTGTGTGTATACATATGTATGTGCATATATATATAGATATAGATATAGATATATATATATGTATATATACTAGCAAAAGGTTCCACTATCACCGCTACTGTTGCTCAACGCCAGCTCAGATGGACTGGTCATGTTGTCCGAATGCTGGATCTCCGCCTCCCAAAACAGATTTTCTACTCTCAGCTTGTTGAGAGAAAGCGTGCCCAGGGTGGCCAAAAGATGAGGTATAAGGACAACATCAAAGTAAATCTAAAGCGGTTTCACACTTGAGACATGGGAGGACGTGGCTAGGAGCAGGTTGGCATAGAGGAGCGCTGTCCACGAAGGTGCTGCGCTTTATAGTAGTGACCTAAATCAAGCTGCTGAGGATAAACGCAAGCACAGAAAGGACAGATTATCAACCAGACACACCCAACCCCACCCCACCACCACTACCTTTATCTGCCACAATAGCACAAGACAAATTGAGTCTAGTATTGGGCTCACAGAAGCCACAACGGAGGACAGTCATACTCGGACATGAGTGACCGCCGATGATGATGACTAGCAAAAGTACCAGTCGTTGACTGGGCTCAAAAACAGCCTACAGAAAATGGACTCTAATTTATGAAAGAATGATAGGTTATGAAAAGGAAGAGTTGTAAATTTGGGTTGAATTTGGGGATATCAAAACCAAAGCAAAATATGATGAAAGTAAAAATAAAATAGATAAACCCCATAATTTATTATACCATACCTGTTCATATTGAAACACTTTCACAATATTCTGTGGATCTATATTAAAAAAAAACTTGTTAAACTTTGTGTTTCCATTCTATTGAGGTCAAGTGCGAACGATCTTTCCATAATTTTATTTTTTCTTCAAACTGAAACATAATCATCAAAGTATACTTACGCAGATTGATATGAAAAGTCTTTATTAAAGTTTGTGCCTATTTCCATTCTATGGAGGCCAGGCGTGAACGCAGATCCCACAATGTTATTATAGCATCCCTATTTAAATTAAAACATACTTATCAAAGTATTCTTATGTACATCTATACCAAAAACACTTGTAAACTTTTTTTTTTAATTTTTAAATTTTTTATTTCCATACTTTGTGGACCAGGCGCGAACGCATCCCCCACAATTTTAATGAACTACCGTTCTGCCAGATCAAACATACCCATTCCTGTGTCCCGATACATCTTCTATCATATGTAATCAGTTTTTTTTTCAAATAGTCAACCATATAGGAGCCTATTCGTGACCAGACACACATACACACATACACACATACACACACAGACATTCAACTTTATATTATATATATAAATATATATATATATATATATATATACCAGCATACGCTTAAATAGGATATTTTATTAATGCTGATTATTTATTTATATATATTTTATTAATGCAGATTATTTATTATTATATTATATTATACTGGACCCAATATATATATATATATATATATATATATATATATATATATATATATATGTATATATATATATATATATATATATATACTAGCAATGGGTGCCCGGCGTTTCCCGGTTGTTTGGCGGTGTATGCTGAGCAAAAAAAAAAACAAAGAAAAAAAAACGGTATTTTTTTAAAACTTTGACCCTTATTATGACCCCTTAATATTTATTGTTTTGGACTCAAATCAAGTTATGATGCTATTTGGTGCTATTTGATGCTCGGATGTTAGGGACTATTCCGAAAATTTCCAAACACTTGAGTATCCATGAATGTGGAACCATGTTGAATGCCTTCTTATAGACTACCCAGCCTATGACAAGGTTAGTAGATCTTCTTTTGCAATTTCTTAGAATCATTTTATCAATCCTTGGTGCTTCGTGATCTTTGTCGACAGCGTTTCTCTTCTTCAGGCAGCAAAAAGTTTTCACATAAGTGAGAGGCAACTGATTGGTCTAAAGTTTGTCAATTCACCTCCTTTTGTCTTATCCTTCATAATCAGGACTGTAGTAACTTTTGTCAGCCAACCAGGAAAGTCATCAAACAGTCGTTTAGCATTGTTGCAAAAAGCAGGTGGAGAGCTGGGAGGTTTTTAAACCAGTATCCCTGGACTCCGTCAGGTTTAAGCGCTTTCCAATTTGAAAATTTTAAACCTTCGTTCTGAGCATTTCCACGGTGACTGTTATGCTCATTTTTTTGCTCCATTCTAGGGAACACCTCTCTTTCGATGTCTTTGATCCATTTTGCATCGTCTTGGTGTTTTTCTTCCTTTTCTCAGATGCCTGTCCAGAATACACGTGATTCATAAGCATTGGGTACAACGTTCTTCCCTCTTTCAATTCCTTCCAGTTGATTAAAAAGAAGTTTTTTGGTTATTCTCAGTCTATTCTGCCGATATTTCTCAATTCTGTCGTTGTAGCATTTAACTTTGGTAGTTTTGCTGTGAGACGCTGTTTCAGTTCTTCAATTACACACTGAAAACCTTTTTGTTGTATGTTAAATTTTTTAATTTAGTTTATCGCATCCCCTCTGACTTTTTAGTTTGCCTTCTACGGCAGCTTGTACTCTACTGAGGTCCTTTTGAAGTTGCATTATTTGCCCATTTAGACGTTTCCGCCACCAGGGCTCCTTCTTTTCTTCTATTTTACGTTTTCCCACTCTAAGCAACATTGATACAGTATTAGCAACAGCTTTAATGACGTTAATGCACTGTTAAAATTATTTACTGGAAAAAATTGCAGGATTTCATTCACTTTAGTAGTGATAGATTTTAGTCTTCTCCGATTCGCAAATCGGAGGTTCAGCGGCTTTTCTAAATTGCCAGCTCTTAGCTTCTCATCTACTAATTTGAAGATATCAATCTCTTCTTTCATCTTCCCATGTTCAATCATAAGTTTAATTGTTTTTTTTTTGTTGAAAGGTCAAATATTTTCATTTACATTTTCAGTAGTTGCTTCTTCCTTCATCATTTCATCAACGCATTGATATCCACACTATCTTTCTTAATTTCTCTTTTCAGATCTTCAATTTCAAGGGCAGACAGCAATCCGTTTTTTTCTTATTAGTCGGGCTTGTCCTGCAAGTTTTTGCTCTGTTACTTTAAACAGGCCTAGTTCATTCTTTTTCTGTGTCGCCTATTAGGGACACCACTCTTCAGATAACACTTCATTACAATTTTAAGGCTTTAGTCCAATTTGTTTTAGCGGTAATGTTTCGAGGAATTCTCTGGGTGACGGCCAGGGAAGCCTTGTTCTTTCCCCTACCGAACATGGGACCTACACTTGGTGTTGTGGTCCCATTTACATCATTTTCAGTTTGATAGTTTTGAACACTCATATTTGAATAATATAAGAAATGGTTTGTTTAAGGTTTTCCTTCTCTGGGATTTTTATTGAGATAATCTCAGAAATGTTCACCTAGGCTGAAAACCAAGTTTTGGCCATGGAAGGCCATTAAATACCGCCAGATGTCAACCCGGTATTGATCCATAACTGGAGTGATTATAATGATAACCATAATCATCGTTTTTTTATAATTATTAACGAGTATGATTTTTTCGTTCAGAGAAAAACAATCATTAAGCCATTTTGATATGAAATAGATGGTTTCAAAGTCCTACGAGATGTACATATGTGGGTATTCTAACTATGCTGTAAGAACTATAATTGGTACTATTTATAAATTATTATTATTATTATTATTATCTTTATTATTATTATTATTATTATTATTATTTATTATTATTATATTCATTATGTTTATTATGTTTATTATTATTATTATTATTATTATGTTTATTATTATTATTATTATTATTATTATTATTATTATTATTATTATTCACTGACTAGGAGTAGTCACACATGCAATCATCGAAGATTTCTCTTTGAGAACAACTTGTAGTGTACTTTCGAGTATGAGTGACAACATGTCTCCCCAGATTTCCAGTACTCTCTACTTCTTTCAAATACCTCTACAAAAAAATGTGCATTATCGCAACAGCTGTTGGAAGTAACCATTGGTCTTCACTAGAATTTGGGTGGCAATAAGCCTCCCCAAGTTCCCAGTCCTCTTCGCACTAAATCAGCAGAGGTCTGGCTTGTGCATTCTCTCATCAGTCGTTCCATCCTCCTTAATCCCCCCCCCACATTTGGTGTGCTGCCAGTTTAGGGTGACATTACTTTTTCTGTAACTCTTATTGACGATAATGTAATTAAGTTTTTATGTAACTTTAATATTTATAGTCTTAACTTACACAAGAACTTTATTACATCATCAATACACACACTCATATATATGTATATATGTATATACACATAAAAGAAGTTAATACTAGTAATAGAGTTATTCTTAAAAATAACGAAAACACTATTATAATATAAACGTATGCATATGTATATATGCATTTATACACAGACATGATAGAAAAGAATAGACACCTGTAGAAATAGTTTATTTTAATAAACATATAATTTATAGAACAAAATCAAAAATTATTGTCACACATTTAATAACTTGATTTACATTAATTTGGCTTTTTTAATGCTAGAACCCTTCTAGGCATGACATTGATCAGTTGACGAATATCATATTGAGGAATTTCTTGCCATGGCTGATGCAAAAAATGTGCATTATCGCAACAGCTGTTGGAAGTAACCATTGGTCTTCACTAGAATTTAGGCTTAGAAGATGGTTTCTTTTTCTTTTTGCAAAGGTTCCGGACTAATATGCGCCAAAGATTTTTAATTGGGTTCATATCCGGGGACTAACTTGACCATGGAAGTTTATTCATCCAACCAATGTTATGTCGCTCTAACAGTGTAACACGGATCTCCGTCATAAATAGGAAGTTAACTTGTTTTAAATTAAATAAAATCGGTGACAAGGATTCTAATAGAAAAAAAATGTAACCGTAGAGATTCTGATGAATGCCAACTTAATAAAAATTATCTAACATCTATATATATAAAAGCGAAAATGTATGTATGTATGTATGTTTGTGTGTCTGCTAAAAACTTTTGACAGACACAACAAAAATTAACAAACTTGGTATCATATTAAAGCCCACCCTTTGGATGACAAATATCGAAAAATTAGCCCAAAAGCACCATCAGAAGTGGGTCAGCTGATCGATTTTCTCCAGGGGGGGACAAAAAGTGACATTTTAATGATATTTATGCGTAATTTAATAAACGCTGAGTCATGTCGCGTGACCCTGACGTAAGCAAGCTGTAATGGCGATAGGTTTATGAAAACATTGAATAGAGACTTTTGTTATCGGTAAAAAAGACACATCATACACATCAAAATACAAAAATTTCACGTTAGGAGAACGTTACCAAAGTTTTAGTACGTTAAAAATAATTAGATACGATAGTCAAACGAAAAATAACAAGCAAAAAATGTGAAGTAAAAAAAAATACGCTTACAAAAAATATTAACCATCGATGTTTTTACTAAAAAAAAAAAAACACAGCGAGACGCCATTTTCCTTTGTAGTAACACTCTTTAGGATAAGGAAGACGAAGTGAGTGAGAGAGAGAGAGACACGCAAACAGAGAGAGAGAGAGAGAGAGAGAGAGAGATGTCTAGACAGGAAACGAGATTCGTTTTACTGCGTTTTAAATGTAAATAAACAAACATATGAGTGATTGTATTTGATCACATTCCAGGCCTAGGAACAGATACTACACTTTGATCTTAGTCAAAAAGACCAAGTAAAAAAACCATGCGTATTATATATTTTTCGTATATTGGTTTGAATTCTAAGACAGATACTACACTTTGATCTTAGCCAAAAGACCAAGTAACCGTCTTGTACAGCTTAATTTTCTCCCGAGCATTATCTCCTATTAAAAAAAGATGCATAATTTATATTTACTTAGGGGGGTGGGGGAGGATGAAACCGCTTTAATTCTAAGAACAGATACTACACTTTGATCTTAGCCAAAAGACCAAGTAAAAAAAAAATGCGTATTATATATTTTTGAGGAAGGTGAGAGGCATATTATGAGTTAGTGGGAGGAGGGGGCGAAAGATGAAACCGCTTTATTTCTAAGAACAGATACTACACTTTGAGGTATTTATTTGCTCCCTCACCGGGCAAATTAGGCACAAGGCCGATTTTTAATGTGAGGAGTGACGGGGAAATGGGGACCAACTCCCCGGGGAGTAGGGGAGCTGGATAGTGACAATTGGTATGAAGGGTTGCCCCTACATTGACCAAGGTCTTATATGTGGGGTTGCCCCCACATATGGTCTTTGCTTGCAGTATCTGCCAGATCAGATACTACACTTCGATCTTAGCCAAAAGACGAAGTAAAAAAAAAAGATGCGTATTGGAGAGAGGGAGGAAGGGACAGGGCATGAGTTGATGCATATCTAGGAGCAAAATACCCAGCGTCGCCTGTAATAGAATGACGGTCCCATTTGACAATTTTAAAGGTGCTTGTGCAGTATAGGACCCATTTTACAATTTTGAAGGTGCTTGTGCAGTATAGGTCCAATTTCAAAAATTTAGAAGGTGCTTGTGCAGTATCTGTCCGATGTGAAAATTTAGAAAGTGCTTGTGCATTATAGGTCCGATGTGAAAAATTTAGAAGGTGCTTGCGCAGTATATATGTTACAATATGCAAGTGACCTCCCTTGGATGTAGCTTCATTATCAGATTCCATTAGATTAATATACATTCATTGTTATAATATGCAAGTGACCTCCCTTGGATGTAGCTTCATTGTCGAATTCCATTATATTAATATACAATCATTGTTATAATATGCAAGTGTAGCTTCATATCTGTAATAGCAAAATACCCAGCATAGCCCAGGATTGGATAAAGTAGGTATATATACACTAGCAGAACAACCGGCATCGCACGGGATTGTATGACATAGGTGGATGTGTACTAGCAGAATACCAAGTGTCGCCTGGGATTGTATGATATAGGTGAAGTATAGGTCCAATTTGAAGGTGCTTGTGCATTATAGGTCCCATTTGACAATTTTAAAGGTGCTTGTGCAGTATAGGTCCGATTTTAAAAATTTAGACGGTGCTTGTGCAGTATAGGTCCAATGTGAAAAAATTATAAGTTTCTTGTGCATTATAGGTCCAATTTCAAAAATTTAGAAGGTGCTTGTACAGTATATGTCCGATGTGAAAAATTTAGAAGGTGCTTGCGCAGTATATATGTTACAATATGCAAGTGACCTCCCTTGGATGTAGCGTCATTATCAGATTCCATTAGATTAATATACAATCATTGTTATAATATGCAAGTGACCTCCCTTGGATGTAGCTTCATTGTCAAATTCCATTATATTAATATACGATCATTGATAAATGATAAAATATGAGTTATTTGATTGGTGTGTTTATATAATGAAATAAACAGCCCAGATGTTGTCTGAAAGATTTTATTTTAGTAAGAGGGGGTCGATTATGCGGGTTAAATCTTAAACAATGATTGTCGAAATTAGTAACATATCATAGAATAATAAAAAATGTGTAAATGTGAGTTATTTGATTGGTTTGTTAGTAATGAAATAGACAGGCTAGAAGATGTATCAAAGTTGTTATTTTTGTAAGAGGAACGGGATCGTGTCGGTTTAGGAGGGGGCGATTATTTGGGTTACTTTATTAAAAATTATTCTCGAAATTAGTAACATATCCAAGAATTACGAAAAATGATAAAATGTGAGTAAATTGATAGGTGTGTTTGTAATGAAAAAAAAACAGCCATATAATATCTGAAAGTTATTATTTTAGTAATAGGAGGTGGCGATAATGTGGATTAACTCTTGAAAACTATTGTCGAAATTAGTAACACATCCAAGAATTATGAAAAATGAAGTTTTAGTTATTTGATTGGTGTGTTTATAATGAAATAAACAGCCCAGTCAATGTAGCAAATTTATGATTTTAATAAGAATTGGGCGAATATATGTGCGCACTCATTAAATTTGATTGTCGAAATTCATAACATATCCAAGAATTATAAAAAAATAATGACGTGTGAGGTGTTTTATTGATGTGTTTGTAATGAAATAAACAGATGAGAAATGTCTCAAAGGTATTACTTTAGTAAGAGGAGAGGGATTATGTGATTGAACTCAGAAAAACTGACGGTTGAAATTAGCAAAATATCCAAAAATTATGAAAAATGATGAAATGTGAGTTATTTGATTGCTATATTCATAATGAAGTAGACATACCAGACAATTTATGAAAGTTATTATTTTAGCAAGAGGTGGCGATTATTTGGGTTACTTCATTAAAAATAATCGTCGAAATTAATAACATATCCAAGAATTATGAAAAATGATATAATGTGAGTTACTTTATTGGTGGGTTTGTAATGAAATAACCAGCCATACAATGTCTAAAAGTTATTATTTTAGTGATAGAAGGGGGCGATAATGTGGATTTACTCATGAAAAATGATAGCAGAAATTAGTAACATACCATAGCCTATGTATCAATGTTTTTATTTTAGTAAGAGTGGAGGCGATAATGTAAGTTAAATCATGTGACATGGTTGTTGATATTAGTAACATATCAAAAAATTATGAAAAATGATTAAATGTGAGTTATTTGGATGATGTGTTTGTAATGAAAAACTAACCAAGACAATGTCTTAAAGTTATTATTTTAGACAGGTGAGCGATAATGTGGGTTAAATTGTCGAAATGTGTAACAATCCAAGAATTATGGGATTCAACGAGATACGTTAATATATATACTTACAGATTACCAGGAGTAACCCTGGATTCAATGAGATACATGCAAATGTATGCAAGCAGAATACATGGTCAGCTGGGATGTAATGAGATAGATGCAAATATATACTAGCAGAATATTTGGCGTTGCCTTGGATTGAATTAGATTGATTGAAATATATACGAAAAGAATACCTTGCGTCGCCCAGGATTTCATGAGATTGATTGAGATATATACTAGCAAAACACCCAGCGTTGCCCGGGATTGAATGAAATAGGTGAGAATATATATTAGCAAAATACCTGGAATCGCTTGGAATTTGATGTGATAAATGTGTTGCATATTACCTGTCCTTGCATATACATGCTGTAAATTACCTACCCTAGGTAAGATACAATTATTTCATATGTGTAATACCCGTCTTGTGTAGGTAAAATATTCTTTTGCTCGAAATAGCAAATGATACATAAACATACAAAATTCCTCTCTCATAAGAATAATAGACATATTACAAAACCAAATTCAATTTTTTCATTGTGTATACGGTCCCGATCAACGCCGGGTCGCCCCTCTAGTTGTATATAAATGTGAAGCTATTACAGGGAATAATACAAACACATACTTAGCATCCACAGAATGCCAGTTTAAAGATTACGCAACCGCTTAACAGCCTTTAAGTTAACTACAGAAAATGAAAAGAGGACAAGCAAAGATGAAAACAAAAATAATGAAGAAAGCATAAGCAATAATGGAATCAACAGAAATAATTAAAAGAAATTAGAGAAACAGAACTGGCTCACGGGATTGCGTAAGAAAAGTAAAAAAATAGATTATATATTAAAATCGTATGTAGTTGGAAGGGCAGGTAAATGTAAACTGTGTAAAATTTTAAAAAAATGTAACTTTTGAATTCTTGACGATTACCACATATTAACATCGACAGATGATTTATTAAATAAGACAATAAGATTCAAGAAGCACAACAAAATTAATAACATTAGTAACTATCATAAACATATAGGACCCTGATAACCATAATTTATTAATGATAGATGACTCCATAAATGCTGATATACAATAAGCAGAATAAAAAAAGGTTACATCCATTTGATATAACCATACGGCAAGGTGAACATCTTAATCGGTAAACAATAAATATTTAGTACATATTAGATTTTATGTAAAACTAATTTAAGAAACCTGTGATTTCAGATGTACAGTATAAGTTGAGAAATGAAAATTAATAGTTACTTTGTATAGTTAATATGAATTAAAAATAATTGCAAGCGAGCCTAACACTCGTAGTCTTTAATTGTGATTCGAGTCACCATAAGAACATAAAACTAACTAAATATTTTAGGAGAAAACTTTAAAAAAATATAAATTTGCAAAACAAATACTAAGTGCTAAGACCAAGTATATTTGACGAATTTTTGATCGATACCATGGTTAGGTAATCATGAATCAATATAAATTAAGGTTTAAAAATACACAGACACATAAGAAATCTTATTGATGTGAAAACAGAACTTGTAGAAAATCAAGAGTGCAGTAGAGGGAATGACAGGTTGGTATGAAGAATGGAATTCAGATAAAGTAATATTAACAAATGTTGATAATTTATTAGATCGACTAACAAAAAAAAGTTCATTAAATTTAGTATATGTAAGAATATTTTACGATAAACAGGTTCAGTTAGTGTAAATAAAAAATGGTAGTAAATAAGTATTAACAAAGTAAATAGAAAATATTTGTTGAGAAAAAATGGTATAACTTGCTGAAAGGGTAACTTCAATAATCCGATCAAAATTTGAACAATAAGATATGCATGGCTAAATATTTATCAAATATAACAAGAATAAAAGGTTTAGAAAAAATTAGTATAATTATACATATAATATTGGACTGAAAACAGCAAAGAATATACAACATCTAAACTTAATTAGAATGGGTTAGCTCAATAGGACTAAAACAAAGTATAAAGAACAGATTCAGTCAACTGAAATTCAATTTAAGAAGAACACAAGGTGAAAAGATTCTAGGATATTTAGTTAACAAGAATTATTTCCCTTGGACTGCCCAGAAGGTAAAATAGAAAGAAAGAATAATTTTACTTCTATTAATCAAAATTTAAAAGCACACAACGTAAATAAAGATGATATAAGAAATTATATTTTAATCACATATACATATAACAAATCATATTATAACTACTGACAATGCTAACAAAACTTATGGAATTAATTTAAATTAAACTATCAACTAAAACCATCGAAGAATGTAAAAAAATAAAAGAAAAAAATAAACAACATCAAGTTTCATATTAATAAAATGAAAATAAACATATAACAATAAAAATAGAAAAGAATACGAAAATAAAATAGCATGATCATAATCTTTGTAACTGAGAAAGAACGTGTAAGTTGCCCAAAATGGTGTTTTCTTTTTAAGGTAAACATCTGATGAGTATGTAACTAAATATGCAGCAATAACATAATTTTGCGGACTTGTTAGTTGCAATAAGAAACAATATTGTAATGGGTATAATTTGAAAAGTAATAAATGACCAACTGAGAAAACTTGATATTTGAAACTTGGGGAATTATAATACTAAACTGTATATGTTCTAAAACGCAATAAAAAGGCATTCATTAAGCTGAGACTTTTTCAAAGTTTACAAAATTTATATAAAACAGATATTTTTCATTTGAAAATAATTTTATGAGAGAGATTTTTTTAATCCATTACGATTGGTATATACAAACCAAGTACGTTTCAAGTAAATTATTAACCTATTTATACACGTATGTACATTGATATATATTGTGCCAGTTGGCACAGTTTAATATTCAAATTTAAAATCGTTAAATACAATTTAGACGCGCAGTGCAATTGATTGTTTCGGCGCGTTAAAAAAATGAAAAATGACACCCACGCAAATTCCGGCGTGACCTTTATATACCAAAGGTGCGGACGTAGTTGAAAGCACCCCATGTGATGTCTTCCGTCCAATGGAATTCCTCCTAGGACATATTTTAAAACTGATTTTCTAGAGCTCGTTTGGAGCCGATCAAATCATATATAAACATGCAGAAACACAAAATCTATCTCTTTAGTCTCTTAGCCTTTCGAGCATTCTTTCGTCTCTTTAAACTCTTCCGACTCATTCAACGCTTTCTCATTAGGATTTGCCACGCGTGCAAACATCAATTATTTCATTTCCACTGCTCCGCGCATTAATACTCTCTTTTAACAGACGAACATTAATATTGTCTCTGTTACATATTTGAACATTCAAAGAACACAAAAAAAGAGACTCTCCATCTTTCATATGAACTCAAAAAAAGGAACTCTGAAATATTGAGAACATATTTTTTGCTTGTTATTGTTTGTTATTTCTATTCCGGAAATAAACCTCCGTTTGTGTTGAACATAAGATTTCTTATTTTCATTTTTATTATTTGTGGAGGAAGTCAGTTCCCAAAAAAAGGCCAGGCGACTCCCACAAGTTGGTGACCCGACTCAGAAATCATATGCACAACGGAATCTTATAAGCTATTAAACAACCATGACTCAGCGGCAAAAGCGACAATTTTTTTTCGACCACAGTTTCAAGCTTCGCGTCCTCGGAAAAAGTCAGTTGACAGTTTAAAGGCTTTGAAATCACTTTCGAGCGAAGAAAACAAACATGGAACCTTCCTGTGTTGAAAAACCTCTGGCAACGTTAACGGTAAATATACCAGCATTTAATCCTACCAACATAAAGACCTGCTTTATCCAAATCCAGGCCCTTTTCGACGCAAAGCGGATAACGTCTCAACGAACCAAATACTGTTACTTGGTGGAAAAACTCCCGGCAGACGTCGTCGAAGAGGTGACGGATTTATTGGAGAATGTGCCAGAAGACAACCCATATGACGAACTTAAGGAGGCCCTCTTACGACGGGCAGACTTTTCAAACGAAACAAGGTTACGCAATCTTTTCACCCAAGTAGAATTGGGAGATCGCACTCCGTCACAACTTTTGCGATACATGCGTACATTGCTAGGGGACAACAAAATGTCCGAAAATATAATGAGAAGTCTGTGGCTGGATAAACTTCCAGACACAACAGTACAAATTCTAGCACCCACAACGGAAGAGACAAATATTGAAAAACTCGCCGATATGGCAGATCGAATCCATGAAAATCTGAGGCACCGCAAAGTAAACTCAGCACAAGCACAGCAGAAACAGACGTGCGACGACGATATATCGGGACTAAAAATGACGGTCGAAAATCTCACTCGACAAGTGCAGGAATTAATGTGAATAAACCATCGTTACTCATTTAATAAACGATCGAACTACCGAAAACGAAGTCTTAGTAGAGGTCGAAGCAACACACGGGAACGAGCGAACGAAATCTGTTTTTACCACAAAAAATTCGGCACACAAGCTCGGCGTTGCACTTATCCTTGTTCTTTTAAAAACAAGAATCAGGGAAACGATTATTCCGGCCAGTAGAGATGACGACTGTCGCTGGATTTTCCACTAAAGGTCGTTTATTTTATATTCGTGACAATAATCACGGATATAACTTCTTAATAGACACTGGAGCTGAAATCAGCGTGATACCACCTCTACGTAAACAAAAAGCTATTCCACAGCCTTACCATCTCCAAGCAGCTATTGGCACACAAATACCGACAAACGGTGGAAAATATTTAGACGTCAATCTCAGCCTGCGCCGCACATTTCCGTGGATTTTTACCATAGCCAACGTGACGACACCAATAATAGGAGCAGATTTCCTAGCACGGTTTAATCTATCGGTAGACATGACTAGTCGCACACTGACGGATAACCAAACAAAAATCGTAATTAAAGGTATCACCACAAGATACCAGTCTACTGGGATTAGTTCTGCCTTACCTGAAGAGACGTACATTCGTCGGCTGTTTCAAAAATACCCACAACTTACTCAGCCATTCAAAGTCACGGATAATATTAAACATAATGCAAAGCATTATATTAAAACGAATAGACAACCCGTCTACGTCACCCCCAGACGTCTGAAGCCGGATAAGTACAAGATCGCAAAAGACGAATTTCAACGCATGTTGCAACAAGGAATTATCCGACCTTCCAAAAGTGCGTGGTCATCTCCTCTACACATGGTACAGAAAGCAGACGCGACAACATGGTGTCCATGCGGCGATTTCAGGAGATTAAATGCACAAACTGTACTGGATAGATACCCTATCCCACACATTCACGATTTTGCAATCGGACTGCAAAATGCCACGGTATTTTCCAAACTGGATTTAGTAAAAGCATATTACCAAATACCGGTGGCGGATGAAGATATCCACAAAACAGCACTGACCACACCATTTGGACTTTACGAATTCGTCAGAATGCCATTCGGACTTAGGAACGCTTGTCAAACCTTCAAAAGGTTAATAGACGAAGTTTTTAGGGACCTTCCATTCGTATTCGCTTACGTGGACGATGTCCTAATTGCTAGTAGAAACCTCGACGAGCATAAACAACACTTGGAACAAGTTTTTCAAAAACTGTCCCATTACGGTTTAAAAATAAACTTGGACAAATGTATTTTCAGTCAGCAAGAAGTAAACTTCCTTGGACATTCAATTGATAAGGATGGTATATCACCATTACCCGAAAAAGTAAGCGCCATTACGGATTTTCCACAACCTACGTCTGTTAGACAAGTTCGTCGCTTCATAGGTATAATTAATTATTACAGACGATTTTTACCCAACTGTTCCACAATCCTTGCACCGTTAACGTCATTATTGAAGAACAAAACGAAAAACCAACAATTAAAACTGGAAGGATCAGCTTTAAAAGCTTTCCATCAAGCTAAAACTGCCTTAGTCAATTTCACAAAATTGAATTATATTAAGGACAGCGAAGAATCGAAGCTTACACTTACAACAGACGCGTCAGACATAGCTGTAGGAGCAGTTATACATCAACCGACAGGGGATACAATGACCCCTATATCGTTTTTCTCGGCCAAACTGAGCAAGACACAGACAAAGTACAGTACCTTTTCAAGGGAGCTATTAGCAATTTATTTGTCAATTAAACATTTTAGACATCTGTTAGAAGGAAGAAACTTCTGTATTTAGACTGGCCATAAACCGTTAACATATGCACTGCATACGCATGTAGATAAATATGGTCCAAGAGAAATCAGACACCTTGATTATATTGCCCAATATTCCACAGACATCAGATACGTCAAGGGGCAAGAAAACATCGTGGCGGACGCATTATCACGAGCTGCAATAACTTCACTAAATTCCAGTTCGTTAACTATGGAATTAATTGCACAAGAACAAAAGACGGACAAGACACTCACTGACGTACAACAGAAAACGTCTTTGCAACTGAAGGAAATGCCCGTACCTTTTAGTGTAACAACACTTTATTGTGATACAGCAAAAGAACAACCGCGTCCATACATACCGCCAAGCATCAGACGACATGTTTTTCTACATTTTCACAATATGTCGCATCCAGGCAAACGAGCCACCGCAAAAATAATAACAGACCGCTTTGTTTGGCCGAATATGAATGCAGATATTCGAAATTGGACCAAGACGTGTGTATCCTGTCAGAAAAATAAAATACACAGGCACACGAAGTCACCGCTGGGCACTTTCAGTGCGCCTGATGCCAGGTTCACCAATATACATGTTGATTTAGTGGGGCCATTACCGCCCTCAAAAGGACACACCCACATTCTCACCATAGTCGATAGGTTCAGCAGATGGCCAACAGCCATACCCGTGAAAGACACATCGGCGGCGACAGTAGCTGGAACAATACTAAAAGACTGGATAGCAATTTTTGAAGTACCGTCAATACTCACAACGGACAGAGGTTCGCAATTTCAATCGAAACTCTTCGCAGAGTTCAACCAATTGTTGGGAACAACCCACATAAAGACTACTGCTTATCACCTTTGCTCAAACGGCCTCGTCGAACGCTTTCACAGACAGCTAAAAACTTCTTTGGCTACGAGTCTTAACAACGCGGACTGGTCAGATAATTTACCATTAATCCTATTAATGATCCGAAACACAATAAAAGAAGACTTACAAAGCACACCAGCGGAGCTAGTTTTTGGATCCGTAATCACACTACCTGGACAGTATTTTAATGCATACACAGATATTTCACCCACGGCTACATTTGTGACGGAATTAAAGAACAAAATGTCTTCTCTCAAATTTACCCCCACCAGGAGGGCTGACAAACAAACATATATACCGAACGACCTTCACACATGCAAATTTGTGTTTATCAGGAATGATACGGTCAAAAAGCCATTTTGTCCAAATTACACTGGACCATACCAAGTTTTGGACAGAAGTGAAAAATATTTTACTGTCCAACGGAAAGACAGGAAAGACAACATCGCGATCGACCGAATTAAACCAGCATACATTGAGGAATACCCTCAAACAATTTCCCCACTAGAACAAATTCCCTTAGAACATGGGAGTCCAGCAGAAAATGACGAGGACACCAAACCCACGACAAAAACGGGTAGGAAAGTCCACTGGCCGAAACATTTCAAGGAATACATTACATATTGAAAAAAAAACTTTTTTTTTCCAATCTGGGGGGAGTATTTGTGCCAGTTGGCACAGTTTAATATTCAAATTTAAAATCGTTAAATACAATTTAGGCGCGCAGTGCAATTGATTGTTTCGGCGCGTTAAAAAAATGAAAAATGACACCCACGCAAATTCCGGCGTGACCTTTATATACCAAAGGTGCGGACGTAGTTGAAAGCACCCCATGTGATGTCTTCCGTCCAATTGAATTCCTCCTAGGACATATTTTAAAACTGATTTTCTAGAGCTCGTTTGGAGCCGATCAAATCATATATAAACATGCAGAAACACAAAATCTATCTCTTTAGTCTCTTAGCCTTTCGAGCATTCTTTCGTCTCTTTAAACTCTTCCGACTCATTCAACGCTTTCTCATTAGGACTTGCCACGCGTGCAAACATCAATTATTTCATTTCCACTGCTCCGCGCATTAATACTCTCTTTTAACAGACGAACATTAATATTGTCTCTGTTACATATTTGAACATTCAAAGAACACAAAAAAGAGACTCTCCATCTTTCATATGAACTCAAAAAAAGGAACTCTGAAATATTGAGAACATATTTTTTGCTTGTTATTGTTTGTTATTTCTAGTCCGGAAATAAACCTCCGTTTGTGTTGAACATAAGATTTCTTATTTTCATTTTTATTATTTGTGGAGGAAGTCAGTTCCCCAAAAAAGGCCAGGCGACCCCCACAATATATATATATATATATATATATATATATATTAGCAGCAAGTCGTTATCAAGGAATGATTTCTTTCTTCTTTATGTTTCTGTTGATTTTCTCAATTTACCGAGCATTTTTTCCTCGTTTTGGTTGATAAGTTGTGTATTATGTTTCTATTTTCCTCTAGCGCTTTCGATGATTGATCCTCGTTAGAAGCACTTATGCCGTTATTAAAGAGTTTTTTCTGACGCTTTTTATATGCAATTAATTTTTTTTTGTTTTATTTATTGGTTTAATTTTATTTAGTTAGTTATTTTGATTTAAGTGATCTGCAAGAGTGGGAGCGATCAAGAGGGGTGTGATAAAGTCTTTTTAACTACAAGTCAACACACACACACAGACGCACACACACGCACACACACACACATATATATATATATATATAACTACATATATATAACTACAAGTCCACACACATATAACTACACATATATAAATACAAGTCAACACATACACACATATATATATATGTATATATAGTCATCCACATATAGTACTGTTTCGCTGTTTCACAGTTATAGTTACGAATATATATATATATATATATATATATATATACATATATATATAAATTCATACACACACACACACACACACATATATATATATATATATTCACAGTTATAGTTACGAATATATATATATTAATCATATAAATATTTTAAAATATTTTAAATTATAAAAAAATGATAAATATATTAATTGTTAAATATATTTAACTAGCAGAACCCGTTTCGCGACGTTGCCCGAAGAGTTATAAAAGAATGTTAAGTGTAGAAAATCTTAAATAATCATTTTGAATCGTTAAGTACATGTGTATCACGGTGTTCACTGTTAATATGGCACAAAGCCTGAACAAAGTAGGTATGTGAAACTTTACTCTCTATTGTTCTAGCGTTTTTTTTCTCACATGGCCCTATTCTGAAAGCATAGCAGCCGTAATCATACTGATATGAGCAATAAAACTAAGTGATTACAACAAAAATCATGTTACCAATTTTTAGTTTCATATTCGTTATTATTATTATTATTATTATTATTATCATCATCATCATCATCATCATTATTATTATTATTATTATTATTTATTTATTTTATTTATTTAATTTTTTTTTTTTTTTGCAATTTTATGAATGTTTTACGACAATACCCAGTTATAAACACATTCAACCTGCTAATATGAAGAAGGGTTGTTGGAAAAAATACAACTAACCTCGAAAGCCATTCTTAATATGGAGAAGTAGGGGTGTTGATTCCCCAAGGCGTTCGAACATGGAGGTTTTTACCGAGCATTTTTTTTCAAGGGTTTTTACATTACGTTTCGTAGTCGTAAAATAATGGGTAGTATAAACATCCCCAACCTTCCAATGTTAAGAAACGCTTTCGGGGTAAACACCGTTTGGAAACATGGGTTGGAAGTGATTATTCCGAAAGAGGTTTTTTAATATGAGGATGTCGAGGGTGTTTATAGTACGGTGGGTTAAAAAAAAATACCCAATGTTTTAATAAGCAATTTTTTTTTTATATATATATAAAAGGTGAATATTTTTTGGTACTTACGCACTTATGTAGAAAGCCATTATAAATATGAGTAGGGGAAGGTATTTTTTAAATTATACTGTGCTTTCACTCAACAATTTAATAAAAAAGATATTGTAAAATTGAATTTAAGTTAAGAAGACTGTGTTACAAAATAGCGCGCTAAAATAAGTACACAAACACCTAAACAGATTTTCTTATAGAAGGAAAGATGGTTCTTATGTAAAGCGTAAATAGTTCACCTACACAGAATTTATTTTTCTCCAGAGAATTTACAAAACGATGTTCTTTCAACATATGTTATAGAAAGAAACGCTCGCCCTTTCACCCCTAAAATAATGAAACATTTTATTTAAAAAAATAACAAAATGTCGATTTGCTGTGGTTGGTAATGTTTAACTGGAAAACAAACACCAAACAAAAACAAACACCAAACAAAAAACAAAAAGAAGACAAAATGAATGTTTTTATTAGCAGAATTAGTGTGGCCAATTTTGTGTTTCCTTAATGCAACTAGCGGATAGGGAAAACATTTAGGTATAAGTGAGTAAATAAAGAAAACAGTTTAGTTATATTATTGCGGGTCGTTATCCTCATCATATATAGTTGTTGTTCCAAGACGTTTCGGCCAACTATTTCTCTGGCCTTCGTCAAGTGGTTAACCGCGACGATGTAGGAATAATGAATCTCGTAATTGAATCTTCAGCAATTACTGGGCTCCATGGCTGTTGTCGACTCGTCACGGTTTCGGCCAACTGACCCTGTGGCCTGGGAATTTAGAGGTTAGGGGAGTCAATTTTGTAAGCGTTTGCCGGTCAGCGATATAGTTGGTTGTAACTTCGTGAAACAATCACGATGAACGATAAGGACAATGGTTCTGATTAAAATGGAAAACTAATTAACTGAATAAATAAATAAATAGAAATATTAATAAGTAAAGCATTTCAGTAACACCAGAATTGAAAAAAAAACCCTGAAAAACGACTTGTCGAATAGCACTGGAATGCAGGCGGGATACGAGTAAATTAACGCACACAAATTCAAAGAAAATGTTACGTAATACAATCGAACTGCAAACTGAAGCGAGATACGAGTAGATTAACGTATTAAAAAGGAAACGCGAACCAAACAAACTGCTAGGTGAATTTGCTAACGAGCAGAGAATAAGTGATAAACGAATACAGAGTGAGTTAGAAAAGAGAGTGAGAGAGCCAGTATTGACGGGAGTGAATGAAAGAAGAAGCAGTTTCACGTAGCTGTTTGTACGTTAGGTATCTTGAATTTCCGTGGATGAATGAATATGATAGCATATTCAATGATTCAATAGAATATCGGAAAAGTCCAGAAATGCAAAGTTAATGTAGCTAATAAAATATAATGAATCTAAAGCAAATTGTTTTAAGAGAAACGAATGGATATGTAAACAAATCGCGTTTATAAGCGTCGAACCGTTCGTTTAATGGTAGATGATGCGAATATCAGAATATGAGCATGTCTACAGTGCAGCCAATAAGTTGTGCCGGGCTTCGATAAGGGAGAAATTATCTATATATTAATACGATAGTGTGAGTGCTATTTTCTGTGTCACCCATCTGGGGCATTTAATTGTTATTTACTTCCATTTCTTGTCATAAATAATTTTACCAAGAATTCTTCACAAGTTTTGGTTTCGGTTTCGATTATGGCTGAAGGAACTCAAGTTATATATATATATATATATATTCATAAGTTTTTATTTCGGTTTCAAGCTAATGCACCCAAGTCATATGACCATAGTTTTTTGTTTTGTTTTTTTAAATCGCAACTTTATGATATATAAAAATTGATATATTCTATAATAATATATCCGAAATCTCCAAGAATTAAAATATCATATTTAAGCGTACTTTACGACCGGGTTTTGCAGGGCGTTCTTTCTAGCTTAAATAAATACTCATGCAGTTTTAACAAAAAAACTACAATAATATCAGAGGGTCGCCATTTACGCTGGGCCAATATGTATGAAACCAGAATACCAATACGTATGAAAGAGTCCCCCGTGGAACTTCCACAGGTCTCGCTAGTAATCTATTAATATGATGATTTAAAGGTTAATGGTATGTGTATGCGTCGAATAACCAGTAAAGCGCAGTTAAAACAGAGCAGAGTAGGAATATGTAAAACTGGTGCCGATGTCGGTGAGAGTACAAAATAGTTAGAGAGAAAAATAGGAACTACTTCCCCTAAAGATGGTGCGATTGTGATGGTATCGCTCCTCGGAAGTAACGTAAGTAGGTTGGTTGGTTGGTTAGTTGGTTGGTTGGTTGGTTGGTTACTTTTTTTTACGGCATATCAACCCTTTTTAGGTCATTTAATGCCGAATCCAATGATTTTGAAGAAAAGGTTTTAATAGAATTTTTTTCAAGTCAGTTTCTATTTAAGCCATAGTTGGGACCCTAACAGGTACTACCACTCCGAGTCAGAGTGGACCTGGGAGCAATGGCAATTAAAGGGTGATTCCACACTCCCCACAGCCTGCAAACTGGGGCCTCACCATCGGATATAGTTTAAGGTCATATCCAGGACCGGAAGTAACGTAAGATGTTATCATAACGCCTAATGTATATATAATGTTGTTTTAAAGTTACATAAGATACTGGCTAATAGTGACGACTTAATACATTTGCATGTGCTATCTGCTGTTAATAACTTACCGTATTTTGGCCTAGAGGGGATTTTCTGCAATTAAATTATTATATATAGAATATATTAGTACTAATGTTAAAAAACCTTTTCTTAATGTTGAGCTGTCGTTTTTAATTAACATTGCTTCTAGTAATTTTAATCTTTGCAATTATTTCAATATTTAATTTTCGTGTTGTTGGTTACTATATTTCTTATTTCGGTTAACTTTAGTTTTTATTGTCAGCAGTTAATATGGCGTTGAATGGCTCTTCCCCCTGAGTATTCGTCCAATTATACAATATGACTTAATTTTCATTAGCAGTCCTTTATGCCAGACTTTTTCAAAGGAAACATACTCTTTGAATTAGATTTTTTTAACAGTGACGTTTTGTATTTTTCAGGACATTCGCTTTGATAATCAAGATGATAGTTAAATTGTGTGTGGGTTTATATATTGAAGTCATATATTTATGTATATATCTGTGTATGTATACAGGTGTGTATACATAAATATATATATGTATATAGATTCATAAATATGCATATAGTATTATATATATATATATATATATATATATATATATAATATTTTCTTTTCTTTATGTAAATATAGTTGTATCTTGCTACAATGTCCAGACCGTTCCGATCATTATTGATCTCATCAGGCAAAAAAATTCAAAATAAAAAAATATTATGAACTTTTTTTTATTTTAGAGGAGAAAAATATTTTACCAAAAAAGCGTGAGGCACGGTTTAATGTTCTTATGGTTTTAAATCGGAGGGAAGAAGCTTTAACTGCTGCTATCCGTTAAAGAAAAGAAAACCCGAAATAAAAGAACAAAAAAGAGAGTGTGGTTTAAAAGAAGGGATATATAAAAATTAGGGGACGTTAAATGAAAGGAAAACATATATATATATTGTGAATTCGTTTAGAGGAAGAAGAAGAAAGGAAAAGAGGAGGGGTAAAAAAGAGGAAGTTCCAATTAATACAGTGAACACTAATTACGAATGAAAAAGAGGATATCTGAAAATGATCTCAGGCCATTTGAAATTGTGTACTAGCAGACGACTGCTATCAGGGATTGAATACGAATCAATAAATATTCAATGCCACAAAAGAAACAAGAAGTCACTTCATTATCGACCAAGAAAATAAAGTCACGAGTATATATATATATATATATATATATATATATATATATATATATATATATATATATATATATATATTTTAAGCCCCCCTCTTTGAGTAGAGCACTGTCGTAAATAATCTCACACGCTACTTAATTGGCTGAAAATGCGACGCTCACTGTTTGCTTATAAACAAGCGGTTAGAGCACTGTAAAAGTGGTGGACAAATGTGTGTTTAGATATTTGGCGAGATAGTTTACGGGCGCCGCTAGAACTGCTGACTGTCAACGCGATGGTTCTAGATCCTCGGCTTGGGAGAGGTGCTAGTCTAGCGGCAGTGATGAGTTGTGATACAACGAAACAGGAATCAACAATTGTTCAACACCACTAAAGTGCCAACAAGAAGAGAAACAACCAAGAAAATTAATCACGAGCATATATATATATATATATATATATATATATATATATATATATATATATATATCTTCTCTTCTCTATATAAATAAAATGAACTCATTTTTTCTCGTCTGATTTTGGCATTAATAGGATTAAAAATCAAGATATTTCATGCAAATATAATATGCACAAACGGCAGAACAATATCTGAGGTGTGTTATAGGCCTATTATTTCTCAAATTGCTCGATAATCTTAGATTTCTATACTTTTTCTGCTGAGAGGTCACGGCCAAAATCGGTTAAGATCAATGGAAGTGGTAAAATATTTTCTCTCTAATAAATTCCTCCTCCCCCTGCCACCACTTAACACCGTTTGGGGATCGTTCACAAGGAACAGTTGAGAAGAGAACACCGGTTTGGCTTCGTAGTTCTTTCATGTGAAGTTATTTAAAATCACTAAACTAAGCTGCAGTGCTCTGTGGCGTAGTGGTTAGCGTGCTGGACAATTCACATTATATTTTCACGTTCGCGCCGACCTACCGTAGTCGGTTTTTTTTTTTCCTAAACAACTGGAATGGACTTTTCTTGGTGGCCGAACTGTTAACGTTGCAGATGTTTTTATTTTTTTTGTTTTTTTTTTCACACTTTATTTTCCTACTTTTACTCATGACTCCGGGTTTGATCCTTCCTACTTACCTACCATAACATTTTTTAAAACTCCCCCCCCGTCCCGGAAACAAACACTCGGGCAACACCGGGTACCCCCGCTAGTATATATATAAATTAATCACGAGCATATATATATACATATATATATATATATACATATATATATATATATATATATACTAGCAGAAGACTAGCCTTTGCTCTGCATTTAATAAGAATCAACAAATGCTCATCACCATTTAAGACACAAGTCACTTTATTATCGATCCAGAACATCAAATCATGATTATATATATATATATATATATATATATATATATATATATATATATATATATATATATATATATATATATATATGCAGAAGGCTTGATTTAAGATGAATCAACAAAATTACACTTTATTTTCGACCACAGCGCTATCATATATATGCATAAAGATACCATTGCCCACGAATAAATAATGATCAAGAAATGTTCTCCACCACAAAAGAGACAACACGTCTATTTATTATCTTTCAAGAACAAAAAACTGAGTGATACAGAATATGATTGTGTTGAAACAATAATTATGCTAGACAATCGATCTATCATCTAAACATGACTTCATTTTTCTTAAAATTTGGGTATCGTTGGTTGCAAGAGAAATTTGTAGTACAATATGTGCAGAGAGTAAGTTCAAGGGTAAATAAATTATTTGTAATGTACCTTGTACATAACCCGTCTTAGAGAAGGTAAAAGTATTTATAATACGTTCTGCAAAGTACCTGTCATAGGAAACTTACAATTTATTCATACATGTTGTGTGGTGGCCGCTCAAGCGTAGGTAAAATATTCTTTTGCTCGAGATAGCAAATAGTAGAAAGGCATAACAATTACTATAGCATAGGCATAATATTTATGTTCAAAATTAACTTAATTTTTCTCATTGTCGATATAGCAACGCTAGGTAGCCCTGTTAGTTGTTCATAAACAAGAAATACAAGATAAAATGAATTATTTCCTAATTCTATAAAGTTTCAAATAACTTTTTCTTTCGAAGCAAAATAATTTCATATAAGATTGTCGGTAGCGCAAAAAATTAAAATTCGCTGATAAAGCGAAATACAATTTTGAACTTCTTGTTTTATGAACTATTAATGTTGTAAATTATAAATTGCAAAATTTTAACTTTCCTCATATATCTATTTAAGATTGGGCGTTTTTATCTGCATTAAGATTAATCTATAAATATGAATATTTATATTTTCATGAAATCTTTTAAATAGTGCATATAATAAATAAAAAGTTAAATATAACAAGATCGGATTAATATGTATATATTCATATATATATATATATATATATATATATATATATATATATATATATATATAAATATATATATATATATATATGAGTATATATAGATATGATTATATATAGTTTCTTTTACAACATAATATATGTGTGTGTGTGTGTGTGTGTGTGTGTGTGTGTGTGTGTGTGTGTGTGTGTGTGTGTGTGTGTGTGTGTGTGTGTGTGTGTTGTACGTTGTGCGTTATTCAAGAACAGGGAATGTGTATTGTTCTGCGGAATGTACCAGTCATCGTTGGAAAGAAAGCATTGTTGATATGTGACTCAATTTGAATTTCGATGCGGTACAGGTTTCAGACTTGACCTCAACAAAAATAGTCGTCTTTCAATATAATTCTGTGAATATTTTATACATTGTTTTTAAATTCAACTTTTATTAAAGTTGGCATATGTAATATAAGATGAGGTTTTATGCCATGATTAAATGGTCAAGTGCTATATACTCACAAAATTAAACAAAAACCTTTCTCTCATATATATATATATATATATATATATATATATATATATATATATATATATATATATATATACATCTCATAATTTAGGAATTTAAAATTTGTGATTTGAAAAAGTTTAATTTCAAATATAGACATTTTATTGTATACAAGACAAAGAATACAGTATAGTAAAATATATTTCCTTAACCCATGAGTTTTCGATGTTTTAATTTAATTTTATTTGCCTGTCTACGGATATCTTTTGGTTATTATTCACAGATTAATTGAAAACTTGAACTGGATTTTATGGAATATATGGAAAAAAATTTTACCGGATTGATATAATCAAAGATTTGCCGGATATCCAATCAAACTAAGGAAAAACTGTAAAAATGTGTATATATTGGATTGTTATCAGCTTCCTTGGATTTATTACAATACGCGTTGGATCTTTTTACCTGCCGAATACCAAGATCTTCAATTACAGGATTTAGCATGCACTTTTGATTTGAAGTTCAATATCCTTCTTTTTTTTTTTTTTTTGCTGCATCAATATGCAGTTTCCTTTATTCTATGTAGCCAAAATTATTTTAAAAACTTTAAAAAAACATTTCATTTTCTATGTTTATTACCTTTAGCAAATTAGGTGCAAACCTTTTATAATATTTGCTAATGCTTTTCTTCCGAGGAGATGTATAAACATCGAAAACTCATAGGTTAAGGAAATATAACATACTATACTGTATTCTTTGTCTTGCATACAATAAAATGTCTATATTTGAAATTTAACTTTTTCAACTCACAAATTTGAATTTCTAAATTATGATTTATTTGCTCTATCTAGTATATTGAGCAATTTTATTTAGCTGGGATAATTTTTTATAAAATATTATATCCAATAATATTTTGTAAGACCGATAATCACTGCATTTGCACACCAGTAGATTTATTGTATTTCACTATTCTGAATAATATATCTATATATGTACCATAACATAACATAATATTACATACATGTGTGACAAAGTAATTATTATATTATTTTATAATAATTCAAGCCCAAAACAAACATCAGATTCACAAAAGTTTTTAGACTACCAGAATATTCTAATTACCGATTGTTCATATGATGCCTCGTTCTTTAGGCATAAGTTATAGTAAAATGACACGACTAATTCTTCGCACTGAACCGATATATAAAAGTTCAAGTGTTTTAACGGAGGAGTTTGGTAGAGTTCTCAAAGGTCAAATCGTTGAACTTTGACACCTTAAAAGCCAAAATTCTGGCGGAAAACGGATTTCAAAGATATTCCCAAATCTCAGTACCCTATATATCAAATTTTTAGTCTAAAGAAATTCATTGCATAAGGAAATGTACACAGACACACAGATACACAGACACATAAACGCTGACTTTTATAGATATACTAGCATTTCAGCCCGGCGTTGCCCGAGTGTTTGGATGTGTATATTGAGCAAAAAAAAAGTCGTAGTAGGAAGGCAGGCTCGAAACCGTACCGCGAAGGAGGAAAAGAACGGGAAAAAAACTTACGTCTTTGCTGTTATGACAGCTGTCAAACCGGAAGTCACGTAGGTTTTTATTAAGGCTAGACAATCGAAAGGAGAGAATGACTTTCAAAAATATCGGCGATATAAGAAACCCCCGTGTAGAAAATTGCCTAGTTGAAGGTGCATGTTTTTAGCCAATTTTTCGATATTTGTCGTCTGAAAGGTTAACTTCAAAACGATACTGATCTTGTGAAAATCCGTCGCCTCTGTCGAAAGTTTTAGGCAGACATACAAACATACATACATTTATATGTTGGTAACTAAAAATTTTCAATCCAAACCGATTAAAAAGCTTGCCCTATCTCTGAATACCATTTATGTAAAATTTCAAATGTTTAGACCAGAAATTGTCTGAGTAATTTGGTAGAGACCGCAGAGGTCAAATTGTTTTTAACTTTGACCCTATTATTACCCCTTAACATTTATTGTTTTGGGCTCAAATACAGTTATTAAGTTAGATCCATGTCCAAGGAACCTATATCTAAAATTTCAAATTTTTATACCAAAAATTAGCAGAGGAATTTGGAAGAGTTCCCAAAAGTCAAATCGTTGAACTTAAACCCATTAACAGCCAAATGCCTGGCCGAAAACGGATTACAAAAATTTTCCCACATCTCAGTACCCTGTATATCAAATAGCGAGTCTGTAGACTGAAAATTGACAGAGTAATTGCGTTGGAATGTGAAAACACACAGACACACACACACACATACGATCAAGTTTATATATAAACTAGCATTTCAGCCCAGCATTGCCGGGATTTGCAGGTGTACGTTGAGCCAAAAAAAAAAGCGGTCAATTTTTTTTTTTTTTACTTAAGCTTGTAAAACAAATCATTTTTAAGCATTTTAAGTAAATCATTTAAAAACGTGTTAAACAAATCATTTTTAAGCATTTTAAGTAAATCATTTAAAAACGTGTTAAACAAATCATTTTTAAGCATTTTAAGTAAATCATTTAAAAACGTGTTAAACAAATCATTTTTAAGCGTGTTAAGCAAATCAATTTTACAATTGTTAAACCAATCATTTTTAAACGTGTAACACAAATCATTTTTAAACCGGTTAAACAAATCATTTTAAGCATGTTTAACAAATGATTATCAAGCGTATTAAACAAATAATTTTTAAGCGTGTTAAGCAAATCATTTTAAATCGTGTTAAACCAATCATTTTTAAAGATGTAAAAAATCATTTTTAAACGTGTTAAACAAATCATTTTTGAACGTGTTAAACAAATCATTTTTAAGCGTGTTAAACAAATAATTTTCAAGCGCAAAAAATTTAAGCAAAACATTTTTAAGCGTGTTAAACAAATCATTTTAGAACTTATTAAGCAAATCATTTTTAAGCGTTTTACAGAAATCATTTTTAAACATGTTAAACAAATAATTTTTAAACGTATTAGACAAATAATTTTTAGCCTTTTAAGCAAATAATTTTCGTGCGCGTTAAACATATCATTTAAAGCATGTTAACATATCATTTTAAGCGTGTAAAACAAATAATTTTTAATCATATTAAGCAAATAATGTTCAAGTGTGTTAAACAACCATTTAAGCAAATAATTTTCGTGCGCGTTAAACATATCATTTAAAGCATGTTAACATATCATTTTAAGCGTGTAAAACAAAAATTTTTTAATCATATTAAGCAAATAATGTTCGAGTGTGTTAAACAACCATTTAAATGTGTTGAACAAATAACTTTTAAACGTGTTAAACAAATAATTTTTAGTCGTGTTAAGCGAATAATTTTTAAGCGTGTTAAAAAAACCATTTGAAACAAATGATTTTTAACCTCTCAACCAAATCATTCTGTAGCGAGTTAAACGAATCATTTTTAAGCGTGGTAAAACAAATCATTTTTAAAGGTGTTAAACAAATCATTTTTAAAAGTGTTAAACAAATCATTTTTAAAAGTGTTAAACAAATCGTTGTTAAGCGTGTTAAACAAATCATTTTTAAAAGTGTTAAACAAATCATTTTTAAAATTGTTAAAGAAATGATTTTTAAAAGTGTTAAACAAATCATTTTTAAAAGTGTTAAAAAAGCATTTTTAAAAGTGTTAAACAAATCATTGTTAAGCGTGTTAAACAAATCATTTTTAAAAGTGTTAAACAAATCATTTTTAAAAGTGTTAAACAAATCATTTTTAAAAGTGTTAAACAAATCATTGTTAAGCGTGTTAAACATATTATTTTTAAAAGTGTTAAAGAAATCATTTTTAAAAGTGTTAAACAAATCATTGTTAAGCGTGTTAAACAAATCATTTTTAAAAGTGTTAAACGAATCATTTTTAAAGTGTTAAACAAATCATTTTTAAAAGTGTTAAACAAATCATTGTTAAGCGTGTTAAACAAATCATTTTTAAAAGTGTTAAACGAATCATTTTTAAAAGTGTTAAACAAATCATTTTAAAAATTGTTAAAGAAATCATTTTTAAAAGTGTTAAACAAATCATTTTTAAAAGTGTTAAACAAATAATTTTCAAAAGTGTTAAACAAATCATTTTTAAAGGTGTTAAATCATTTTTAAGCGTGTTAAACAAATCATTTTTAAACCTGTAAGACAAACAATTTTTAGCGTCTCAAAAAATGATTTTTAAACCTTCTAAACAGATCATTTGAAGCCTGTTAAACAAATCATTGCTAAACGTGTTAAACAAATCATTTTTAAGCGTGTTAAACAAATCATTGTTAAACGTGTTAAACAAATCATTGTTAAGCGTGTTAAACAAATCATTTTAAGCGTGTTAAGCAACTAATGTTCACGCATGTTAAGCAAATCATTTTTAAGCGAGTACAATAACCCATTTTTTAGCGTGTTAAAACATGTGAAAGAAATCATTTTTAAACCTGTCAAGCAAATCATTTTTAAACATGTCAAGCAAAGCATTTTAAGCGTGTTAAACAAATCAGTGTTAAGCATGTAAAACGATTTATTTTTAAGCGTGTTATACAAATCATTTCAAGTGTGTTAAACAAATTATTTTTAAAAGTGTTCAACAAATCATGTGTAAGCTGTTAAACAAATCATTTTTAAACCTGTAAAGCAAATAATTTTAAGCATCTCAACTAATAATTTTTAAACCTGTTAAACAAATCATTTTACAGCTTGTTAAACAAATAATTTTTTAGCGTGTTAAACAAATCATTTTTAAGCGTGTTAACAACATTTTGCAAAGCGTGTTTAACAAATAATTTCAAACATGTAAAACAAATCATTTTACAGCCTGTTAAACAAATAATTTTTAAGCGTGTTAAACAAATCATTTTTAAGCGTGTTAAACAAATCATATTTTAGCGTGTTAAACAAATAATTTTTAAGCGTGTTAACCACATTTTGCACAGCGTGTTAAACAAATAATTTCTATGCGCGGAAAACAAATCATTTTACAGCATGTTAAACAAATCATTTTTAAGCGTGTTATACAAATCATTTTTTAGCCTGTTAAGTAAATCATTTTAAAGCATGCCAAAAAATATCTTTGTCAAGCGTCTAAACCAAATCATTTTTAAGCGTGGTAAACAAATCATTTTTAAGCGTGTTAAACAAGTAATATTTAACCTGTAAAACAAATAATTTTAAAGAGTCTAAACAAATAATTTTTAAACATGTTAATCAAATAATTTTCAAGCGTGTTTTATAAATCATTGTTAAGCTTGTTAAACAAATCATTTGTAAGCGTTTTAAACAAATCATTTTTAAGCGTTTTAAACAAATCAATTTTAAGCGTTTTAAACAAATCATTTTTAAGCGTGTTAAGCGAATAACTTTAAAGCTTGTAGACAATATCTTCGTAAAGCGTGTTACACAAATCATTTTAAAACATGGTAAACAAATCATTTTAAAACATGGTAAACAAATCATTTTTAAACATGGTAAATAAATCATTTTAAAACATGGTAAACAAATCATTTTAAAACATGTTAAACAAATCATTTAAAACATGGTCAACAAATCATTTTGAAACATGTTAAAAAAATCATTTTTAAACATGGTAAAAAAAATCATTTTTAAACATGGTAAACAAATAATTTTAAAATCTGTTAAACCCATCATTTTAAAACATGGTAAACAAATCGTTTTAAAACATGTTAAACAAATCATTTTCAAACATGTAAAACAAATCATTTTTCAACATGGTAAACAAATCATTTTAAAACATGTAAAAAAATCATTTTTAAACATGGTAAAAAACCATTTTTAAACATGGCAAACAAATCATTTTAAAATCTGTTAAACACATAATTTTAAAACATGGTAAACAAATCATTTTTAAACATGTTAAACAAATCATTTTAAAACATGTAAAACAAATCATTTTAAAACATGGTAAACAAATCATTTAAAAACATGGTAAACAAATCATTTAAAAACATGGTTAACAAATTCTTTTTTAAACATGGTAAACTAATAATTTTAAAACATTGTAAACAAATCATTTTAACACATTGTACACAAATCATTTTTAAACATGGTAAACAGATCATTTTAAAACATGTTACAAATCCTTTAAAAACATGGTAAACAAATCATTTTAAAACATGGTAAACAAATCAATTTTAAACATGTTAAACAAATAATTTTTAGCCACGTTAAACAAATCATTTTAAAACATGTTAAAAAATCATTTTTAAACATGGTAAACAAATAATTTTAAAACATGTTTAATAAATCATTTTTAAACATAGTAAACAAATCATTTTAAAACATGTTAAATAAATCATTTTTAAACATGGTAAACGAATCATTTTAAAACATGGTAAACAAATCATTTTTAAACATGTTAAACAAATCATTTTTAAACATGGTAAACGAATCATTTTAAAACATGTTAAACAAATCATTTTAAAATATGTTAAACAAATCATTTCAAAACATGTAAAACAAACCATTTTAAAACATGGTAAACGAATAATTTAAAAACAGCAAACAAATCATTTTTAAACATGTTAAACAAATCATTTTAAAACATGGTAAACAAATCATTTTAAAACATGGTAAACAAATCATTTTAAAACATTAAAAACAAATTATTTTAATACATGGTAAACGAATAATTTTTAAACATGGTAAACTAATAATTTTAAAACATGTTAAAAATCATTTGTAAACATGATAAAGAAATTATGTATAAACATGTTTAACAAATCATTTTAAAACATGTAAAACAAATCATTTTAAAACATGGTAAACAAATCATTTTAAAACATGTAAAACAAATCATTTTAAAATATGTTAACAAATCGCTTTAAAACATGGTAAACAAATCATTTTTATACATGGTAAACAAATAAGTTTAAAACATGGTAAACAAATCATTTTAAAACATGTTAAACAAATCATTTTAAAAAATGTTAAATAAATCATTTTAAGACATGATAAACAAATCATTTTAAAACATGGTAAAAAAAATCATTTTAGAACATGGTAAACAAATCATTTTGAAACATGTTAAACAAATCTTTTTAAAATATGGTAAACAAATCATTTTTAAACATGGTAAAAAATCATTTTTAAACATGTCATACAAATAATTTTAAAACATGATAAACAAATCATTTTAAGACATTCTAACAAATCTATAAACAATTTTAAACAAATCATTTTAAAACATGGTAAACAAATCATTTTAAAACATGTTAAACAAATCATTTTAAAACATGTTAAACAAATCATTGTAAAACATGTAAAAAAATGTTTTTAGCACGTGTAAAACAAATCCTTTGTAAACATGGTAAACAAATCATTTTAAAACATGTTAAATAAATAATTTTTAAACATAGTAAACAAATCATTTTAAAACATGTTTAACAAATCATTTTAAAACATGGTAAACAAATCATTTTAAACATTGTAGACAAACCATTTTAAAACGTGGTAAACAAATCCTTTTAAAACATGTAAAATAAATAATTTTAAAATATGGTAGACAAATCATTTTAAAACGTGGTAAACAAATCCTTTTAAAACATGTAAAATAAATAATTTTAAAATATGGTAAACAAATTATTTTAAAACACGGTAAACGAATCATTTTTGAACATGGCAACCAAATCATTTTTAAACATGGTAAACAAATCATTTTAAAACATGTTAAATAAATCATTTTAAAACATATTAAACAAATCATTATAAAACATGGTAAACGAATCATTTTAAAACATGGTAAACAAATTATTCTAATACATGGTGAAATCATTTTAAAACATGTTAAACTAATCATTTTAACATGGCAAACAAATCATTTTAACACATGGTAAACAAATCATTTTAAAACATGTTAAACAAATCATTTTTAAACATGTTAAACAAATCATTTTTAAACATGGTAAACAAATCATTTTAAAACATGTTAAACAAATCATTTCAAAACATGTAAAACTAACCATTTTAAAACATGGTAAAGAAATAATTTTAAAACATAGCAAACAAATCATTTTTAAACATGTTAAACAAATCATTTTAAAACATGGTAAAAAATGATTTTAACACATGGTAAACAAATCATTTTAAAACATGGTAAACAAATCATTTTAAAACATTAAAAACAAATCATTTAATACATGGTAAACGAATAATTTTAAAACATGTTAAAAAATCATTTGTAAACATGGTAAAGAAATTATGTTTAAACATGTTAAACAAATCATTTTAAAACATGTTAAACAGATCATTTTAAAACATGGTAAACAAATCATTTCTAAACATGTAAAACAAATCATTTTAAAACATGGTAAACAAATCATTTTAAAACATGGTAAACGAATAATTTTGAAACATGTTAAAAAAATCATTTTAAAACAGGTTAAATAAATCATTTTTAACATAGTAAACAAATCATTTTAAAACATGTTTAAGAAATCATTTTAAAACATGGTAAAACAAATCATTTTAAAACATGTAAAACTAACCATTTTAAAACATGGTAAACAAATCATTTTAAAACACGGTAAACGAATTATTTTTAAACATGGTAAACAAATCATTTTAATACATGGTAAAAATCATTTAAATCATGCTAAACTAATCATTTTTTACATGGCAACCAAATCATTTTAAAACATGGTAAACAAATCAATTTAAAACATGCTAAATAAATCATTTTAGAACATGGTAAACAAATCATTGTAAAACATGGTAAACGAAACAATTTAAAACATGGTAAACAAATAATTTTAATACATGGTAAAATCATTTTAAAACATGTTAAACTAATCATTTTTACATGGCAAACAAATCATTTTAACACATGGTAAACTAATCATTTTAAAACATGGTAAACAAATCATTTTTAAACATGTTAAACAAATCATTTTAAAACATGGTAAACAAATCATTTTAAAACATGTTAAACAAATCATTTTAAAACATGTTAAACAAATCATTTCAAAACATGTAACACAAACCATTTTAAAACATGGTAAACAAATAATTTTAAAACATTGCAAACAAATCATTTTTAAACATGGTAAACGAATCATTTTAGAACATGGTAAACGAATCATTTTAAAACATGGTAAACAAATCATTTTAAAACATTAAAAACAAATCATTTTAATACATGGTAAACGAATAATTTTTAAACATGGTAAACAAATAATTTTAAAACATGTTAAAAAATCATTTGTAAACATGGTAAAGAAAGTATGTTTAAACATGTTAAACAAATCATTTTAAAACATGTTAAACAAATCATTTTAAAACATGGTAAACAAATCATTTTAAAAAATGTAAAACAAATCATTTTAAAATATAATAACAAATCATTTTAAAACATGGTCAACAAATCATTTTAATACATGGTACACAACACATTTTAAAACATGGTAAAAAAATCATTTTTAAACATGGTAAACAAATCATTTTAAAACATGGTAAACAAATCATTTTAAAACATGTTAAACAAATCATTTTAAAAAATGTTAACTTAATCATTTTAGGACATGGTAAACAAATCATTTTAAACTATGGTAAAAAGAATCATTTTTAAACATGGGAAACAAGTCATTTTGAAACATGTTAAACAAATCTTTTTAAAATATGGTAAACTAATCATTTTTAAACATGGTAAAAGATCATTTTAAAACATGGTAAACAAATTATTTTAAAACATGGTAAACAAATCTATTAAAAATTTTAAACAAATCATTTTAAAACATGGTAAACAAATCATTTTAAAACACGTTAAAAATCATTTTAAAACATGGTAAACAAATCATTGTAAAACATGTAAATAAATCATTTTTAAACATGGTAAACAAATCATTTTAGAACATGGTAAACGAATCATTTTGAAACATGTTAACAAATCATTTTAGCACATGTAAAACAAATCATTTTTAAACATGGTAAACAAATCTTTTTAAAACATGTTAAATAAATCATTTTTAAACATAGTAAACAAATCATTTTAAAACATGTTTAACAAATCATTTTAAAACATTGTAAACAAATCATTTTAAAACGTGGTAAACAAATCATTTTAAAACATGTTAAACAAATAATTATAAAACATGGTAAACAAATCATTTTAAAACACGGTAAACGAATAATTTTTAAACATGGTAAACAAATCATTTTAATACATGGTAAAAATTATTTTAAAACTTGTTAAACTAATCATTTTTAAAATGGCAACCAAATTATTTTAAAACATGGTAAACAAATCAATTTAAAACATGTTAAATAAATCATTTTAAAACATGGTAAACAAATCATTGTGAAACATGGTAAACAAATTATTTGATTACATGGTGAAATCATTTTAAAACATGTTAAACTAATCATTTTAACATGGCAAACAAATCATTTTAACACATGGTAAACAAATCATTTTTAAACATGGTAAACAAATCATTTTTAAACCTATTAAACAAATCATTTTTAAACATAGTAAACAAATGATTTTAAAACATGTTAAACAAATCATTTTTAAACATGGCAAACAAATCATTTAAAAATCTGTTAAACCCAACATTTACAAACATGGTAAACAAATCATTTTTAAAACATGTTAAAAATCAATTTAAAACAGGTAAAACAATTCATTTTTAAACATTTTAAACAAATCATTTTAAAACATGGTAAACAAATCATTTTAAAATATGGTAAACAAATCATTTTAAAACATGTTAAACAAATCATTTAAAAATATGGTAAACAAATCATTTTCAAACATGTAAAACAAATCATTTTAAAACATTGTACACAAATAATTTTAAAACATGGTAAACGAATCATTTTTAAACATGGTAAACCAATCAATTTTAAACATGCTGAACAAATCATTTTAAAACATGTTAAACAAATCATTTTAAAACATGTTAAACAAATCATTTCTAAACATGTTAAATCATTTTAAACCATGGTAAACAAATTATTTAAAAACATGGCAAACAAATCATTTTAAAACATGGTAAACAAATCATTTTAAAACATGGTAAACAAATCATTTTAAGCCATGGTTAACAAATCATTTAAAAACGTGGTAAACAAATCATTTTTAAACATGGTAAACTAATAACTTTAAAACATGGAAAACAAATCATTTTTAAACATGGTAAACAAATTATTTTAAAACATGGTAAACAAATCATTTTAAACCATGGTAAACAAATCATTTAAAACATGGTAAACAAATCATTTTTAAACATGGTAAACTAATAATTTTAAAACATGGTAAACAAATCATTTTAAACCATGGTAAAAAATCATTTAAAAACATGTTAAACAAATCAATTTTTAACATGGTAAACAAATTATTTTAAACCATGGTAAAAAATCATTTAAAAACATGTTAAACAAATCAATTTTTAACATGGTAAACAAATCATTTTAAAACATGGAAAACAAATCATTTTAAAACATGGTAAACAAATAATTTGAACCATGGTAAACAAATCATTTTAAACCATGGTAAACAAATCATTTTAAAACATGGTAAACAAATCATTTTTAAACATGGTAAACAAATCATTTTTTAAACATGTTAAACAAATCATTTTTAAACATGTTAAACAAATCATTTGTAAACATGGTAAACAAATCATTTTAAAACATGGTAAACAAATCATTTTAAAACATGTTACAAATCATTTAAAAACATGTTAAACAAATCATTTAAAACCATGGAAAACAAATCATTTTAAAACATGGTAAACAAATCATTGTAAAACATGATAAACAAATCATTTTAAAACATGTCAAACAAATCATTTAAAACATGGTCAACAAATCATTTTTAAACATGTTAAACAAAAAATTTTAAACATGTTAAAAAATCCTTTTTAAACCTGGTAAACAAATCATTTTTAACCAAGGTAAACAAATTATTTTTAAACATGTAAAACAAATGATTTTTAAACATGGTAGGCAAATCATTTAAAAACATGTTAAACAAATCATTTAAAAACATGTTAAACAATTCATTTAAAAACATGGTAAACAAATCATTTTAAAACATGGTAAACAAATCATTTTAAAACATGGTAAACAAATCATTTTAAAACATGGTAAACAAATCATTTTAAAACATGGTAAACAAATCATTTTAAAACATGGTAAACAAATCATTTTAAAACATAGTAAACAAATTATTTTAAAACATGTTACAAATCATTTTTAAACATGGTAAACAAATCATTTTTAAACATGGTAAACGAATCATTTTTAAACATGTTAAAAAAATCATTTTAGCACATGTAAAACAAATCATTTTTAAACATGGTAAACAAATCATTTTAAAACATTTTAAATAAATCATTTTAAAACATGGTAAACAAATCATTTTAAAACATGTTTAACAAATAATTTTAAAACATTTTAAACAAATCATTTTTAAACACGTTAAACGAATCATTTTTAAACATGGTTAACAAATCATTTTAAAACATGGTAAAAAAATCATTTTAAAACATGTTAAAAAATCATTTTTAACATGGCAAGCAAATCATTTTAAAACATGGTAAACAAATCCTTTTAAAACATGGTAAATAAATCATTATAAAACATGGCAAATAAATCATTGTAAAACATGGTAAACAAATCATTTTAAAACATGGTAAACAAATAATTTTTAACATTTTAAAAAATCATTTTTAAACATGTTAAAAAATCATTTTTAAACATGTAAAAAAAATCATATTTAAACATGTTAAACAAATCATTTTAAAACATGTAAAACAAATCATTTTAAAACATGTAAAACAAATCATTTTAAAACATGGTAAACAAATAATTTTAAAACATGGTAAACAAATCATTTTGAAAACTGTTAAACAAATCATTTAAAAACATGGTCAAAATATCATTTTAAAACATAGTAAACAAATCATATTAAAAAATGGTAAACAAATAATTTAAACCATGGTAAACAAATCATTTTAAAACATGGTAAACAAATCATTTTTAAACATGATAAACTTATAATTTTAAAACATGGTAAACAAATCATTTTTAAACATGTTAAAAATCATTTTTAAACATGGTAAACAAATCATTTTAAAACATGGTAAACAAATCATTTTAAAACATGTTAAATAAATCATTTTTAAACATGGTAAACGAATCATTTTTAAACATAGTAAACAAATCATTTTAAAACATGTTAAACAAATCATTTCAAAACATGGTAAACAAATCATTTTAAAACATAGTAACCAAATAATTTGAAAACATGTTAAACAATCATTTTTAAACATGTTAAACAAATCATTTTATAAAATCATTTTAAAACATGGTAAACAAATTATTTTAAAACATGTTAAAAAATCATTTTTAAACCTGTTAAACAAATCATTTTTGAACATGGTAAACAAATAATTTTAATACATGGTAAAAAATAATTTAAAAACATGGTAAACAAATCATTTTAAAACATGGTAAACAAATCATTTTATACATGGTAAACAAATCATTTTAAAACGTGTTAAACAAAAAAATTGATAACATGTTAAAAAATCATTTAAAAACATGGTAAACAAATCATTTTTAACCATGGTAAACAAATTATTTTTAAACATGTTTAACAAATCATTTTTAAACATGTAAAACAAATTATTTTTAAACATGGTAAACAAATCATTTAAAAACATGGTAAACAAATAATTTTAAAACATGGTAAACAAATCATTTAAAAACATGGTAAACAAATCATTTTAAAACACGGTAAACAAATCATTTTAAAACACGGTAAACAAATCATTTTAAAACATGGTAAACAAATAATTTTAAAACATGGTTAACAAATCATTTTGATACATGGTTAACAAATCATTTTTAACATGTTAACAAATCATTTTTAAATATGTTAAATAAATCATTTTTAAATATGTTAAACAAATCTTTTTAAAACATTTAAAACAAATCCTTTTTAAATATGTTAAACAAATCATTTTAAAACATGGTAAACAAATCATGGTAAAAGATGTTAAACAAAAAATTTTAAAACATGTTAAACAAATAAGTTTAAAACATGGTAAGCAAATCATTTTAAAACATGGTAAACAAATCATTTTTAAACATGTAAAACAAATCATTTTTAAACGTGTTAAACAAATCATTTTTAAACATGGTAAACAAATCATGTTTTAGCCTGTTTAACAAGTCATTTTTAAACGTGTTAAAAAAATTTTTTAAGCGTTTTTAGCAAATCACTTATAAGCGCGATAAACAAGTCATTTTTAAGCGCGAAAAACAGATCATTTTTAAGCGTGTTAAGCAAATTATTCTTACACATGACAAGAATTCTGTCAAGAATATCCTTTTTTAGCGAGTTAAACGAATAATTTTTAAGTTTTTAAACCTGTTAAACCAATCATTTTAAGCGTGTTATACAAATCATTGTTAAGCGTGTTAAGCAAATCATTTTTAGCGTGTAAACTAAATTATTTTTAAGCGTGTTAAGTAAATCATTTTCAAGCGTGTTAAACAAATCATTGTTAAGCGTGTTAAAGAAGTTATTTTTAAACCTGTAAAAGAAATCATTTTTAAACCTGTGAAACAAATAATTTGAAGCCTGTTAAACAAATCATTTTTAAGCGTGGTAAGCAAATAATTTTTAACATGTTAAACAAATCATTTAAGCGTGTTAAACAATGATTTTTAAGCTTGTTAAAAAAAATCATTTATAAGCTTGTTAAACAAATCATTTTTAAGCTTGTTAAACAAATCATTTTTAAGCTTGTTAAACAAATCATTTTTAAGCTTGTTAAACAAATCATTTTTAAGCTGTTAAACAAATCATTTTTAAGCTTGTTAAACAAATCATTTTTAAGCTTGTTAAACAAATCATTTTTAAGCTTGTTAAACAAATCATTTTTAAGCTTGTTAAACAAATCATTGTTAAGCTTGTTAAACAAATCATTTTTAAGCTTGTTAAACAATTCATTTTTAAGCTTGTTAAAAAATCATTTTTAAGCTTGTTAAACAAATCATTTTTAAGCTTGTTAAACAAATCATTTTTAAGCTTGTTAAACAAATCATTTTTAAGAGGGTTAAACAAATCATTTTTAAGCTTGTTAAACAAATCATTTTTAAGCTTGTTAAACAAATCATTTTTAAGCTGTTAAACAAATCATTTTAAAGCTTGTTAAACAAATCATTTTTAAGCTTGTTAAACAAATCATTTTTAAGCTTGTTAAACAAATCATTTTTAAGGTTGTTAAACAAATCATTTTTAAGCTTGTTAAACAAATCATTTTTAAGCTTGTTAAACAAATCATTTTTAAGCTTGTTAAACAAATCATTTTTAAGCTTGTTAAACAAATGATTTTTAAGGTTGTTAAACAAATCATTTTTAAGAGGGTTAAACAAATCATTTTTAAGAGGGTTAAACAAATCATTTTTAAGCTTGTTAAACAAATCATTTTTAAGCTTGTTAAACAAATCATTTTTAAGCTTGTTAAACAAATGATTTTTAAGCTTGTTAAACAATTCATTTTTAAGCTTGTTAAACAAATCATTTTTAAGCTTGTTAAACAAATCATCTTTAAGCTTGTTAAACAAATCATTTTTAAGCTTGTTAAACAAATCATTTGTAAGCTTGTTAAACAAATCATTTTTAAGAGGGTTAAACAAATCATTTTTAAGCTTGTTAAACAAATCATTTTTAAGCTTGTTAAACAAATAATTTTTAAGCTTGTTAAACAAACTATTTTTAAGCTTGTTAAACAAATCATTTTTAAGCTTGTTAAACAATTCATTTTTAAGCTTGTTAAACAAATCATTTTTAAGCTTGTTAAACAATGATTTTTAAGCTTGTTAAACAAATGATTTTTAAGCTTGTTAAACAAATCATTTTTAAGCTTGTTAAACAATTCATTTTTAAGCTTGTTAAACAAATCATTTTTAAGCTTGTTAAACAAATCATTTTTAAGCTTGTTAAACAAATCATTTTTAAGCTTGTTAAACAAATCATTTTTAAGAGGGTTAAACAAATCATTTTTAAGAGGGTTAAACAAATCATTTTTAAGCTTGTTAAACAAATCATTTTTAAGCTTGTTAAACAAATCATTTTTAAGCTTGTTAAACAAATCATTTTTAAGCTTGTTAAACAAATCATTTTTAAGCTTGTTAAACAAATCATTTTTAAGAGGGTTAAACAAATCATTTTTAAGCTTGTTAAACAATTCATTTTTAAGCTTGTTAAACAAATCATTTATAAGCTTGTTAAACAAATCATTTATAAGCTTGTTAAACAAATCATTTTTAAGCTTGTTAAACAAATCATTTTTAAGCTTGTTAAACAAATCATTTTTAAGCTTGTTAAACAATTCATTTTTAAGCTGTTAAACAAATGATTTTTAAGCTTGTTAAACAATTCATTTTTAGCTGTTAAACAAATGATTTTTAAGCTTGTTAAACAAATGATTTTTAAGCTTTTTAAACAATTCATTTTTAAGCTTGTTAAACAATTCATTTTTAAGCTTGTTAAACAATTCATTTTTAAGCTTGTTAAACAATTCATTTTTAAACTTGTTAAACAATTCATTTTTAAGCTGTTAAACAATTCATTTTTAAGCTTGTTAAACAAATGATTTTAAAGCTTGTTAAACAATTAATTTTTAAGCTTGTTAAACAAATCATTTTTAAGCTTGTTAAACAAATCATTTATAAGCTTGTTAAACAAATCATTTATAAGCTTGTTAAACAAATCATTTTTAAGCTTGTTAAACAAATGATTTTTAAGCTTGTTAAACAATTCATTTTTTAGCTTGTTAAACAATTAATTTTTAAGCTGTTAAACAAATCATTTTTAAGCTTGTTAAACAAATCATTTTTAAGCTTGTTAAACAAATCATTTTTAAGCTTGTTAAACAATTCATTTTTAAGCTGTTAAACAAATGATTTTTAAGCTTGTTAAACAATTCATTTTTAGCTGTTAAACAAATCATTTTTAAGCTTCTTAAACAAATGATTTTTAAGCTTGTTAAACAATTCATTTTTAAGCTTGTTAAACAATTCATTTTTAAGCTGTTAAACAAATCATTTTTAAGCTTGTTAAACAATTCATTTTTAAGCTGTTAAACAAATCATTTTTAAGCTTGTTAAACAATTCATTTTTAGCTGTTAAACAAATCATTTTTAAGCTTCTTAAACAAATGATTTTTAAGCTTGTTAAACAATTCATTTTTAAGCTTGTTAAACAATTCATTTTTAAGCTGTTAAACAAATCATTTTTAAGCTTGTAAAACAAATCATTTTTAAGCTGTTAAACAATTCATTTTTAAGCTGTTAAACAAATGATTTTTAAGCTTGGTAAACAAATCATTTTTAAGCTTGTTAAACAATTCATTTTTAAGCTTGTTAAACAATTCATTTTTAAGCTTGTTAAACAATTCATTTTTAAGCTGTTAAACAAATCATTTTTAAGCTTGTTAAACTAATCATTTTTAAGCTTGTTAAACAATTCATTTTTAAGCTTGTTAAACAATTCATTTTTAAGCTGTTAAACAAATGATTTTTAAGCTTGTTAAACAATTCATTTTTAACTCGTTAAACAATTCATTTTTAAGCTTGTTAAACAAATCATTTTTAAACTTGTTAAACAATTCATATTTTAGCTTGTTAAACAAATCATTTTTAAGCTTGTAAAACAAATCATTTTTAAGCTTGTTAAACAATTCATTTTTAAGCTGTGAAACAAATGATTTTTAAGCTTGTTAAACAATTCATTTTTAAGCTGTTAAACAAATGATTTTTAAGCTTGTTAAACAAATGATTTTTAAGCTTTTTAAACAATTCATTTTCAAGCTGTTAAACAATTCATTTTTAAGCTTGTTAAACAAATCATTTTTAAGCTTGTTAAACAAATCATTTTTAAGCTTTTTAAACAATTCATTTTCAAGCTGTTAAACAATTCATTTTTAAGCTTGTTAAACAAATCATTTTTAAGCTTGTTAAACAAATGATTTTTAAGCTTTTTAAACAATTCATTTTCAAGCTGTTAAACAATTCATTCTTAAGCTGTTAAACAATTCATTTTTAAGCTTGTTAAACAAATGATTTTTAAGCTTTTTAAACAATTCATTTTTAAGCTTGTAAAACAAATGATTTTCAAGCTGTTAAACAATTCATTTTTAAGCTTGTTAAACAATTCATTTTTAAGCTTGTTAAACAATTCATTTTTAAGCTTGTTAAACAATTCATTTTTAAGCTTGTTAAACAATTCATTTTTAAGCTGTTAAACAAATGATTTTTAAGCTTGTTAAACAATTCATTTTTAAGCTTGTTAAACAAATCATTTTAAAACTTGTTAAACAATTCATTTTTAAGCTTGTTAAACAATTCATTTTTAAGCTTGTTAAACAAATCATTTTTAAGCTTGTTAAACAAATCATTTTTAAGCTGTTAAACAAATCATTTTTAAGCTTATTAAACAATTCATTTTTAAGCTTGTTAAACAATTCATTTTTGAGCTTGTTAAACAATTCATTTTTAAGCTTGTTAAACAAATCATTTTTAAGCTGTTAAACAAATCATTTTTAAGCTTGTTAAACAAATCATTTTTAAGCTTGTTAAACAAATGATTTTTAAGCTGTTAAACAAATGATTTTTACGCGTGTTATACAAATCATTTTAAGCGTAACACGCTTAAAATGATTTTTATAACACGCTTAAAAATTATTTTTAATAATTTTTAAGGTGTAACATGAATCATTTTTAAGCGATTTAAACAAATAATCTTTTAGCGTGTTGAACAAATAATGCTCAAGTGTGTTAAACAAATCATTTTTAAGCGTCTTAAATCATTTTTAAACGAGTAAAACGAATAATTTTTAAGCATCTCAACAAATAATTTTTAAACCTGTTAAACAGATTATTTGAAGACTATTAAGCAAATCATTTTCAAGCCTGTTAAACAAACTATTTTTAAGCGTGTTAACCACATCTTTTTAAAGCGTGTTAAACAAATCATTTTTAAGCGCGGAAATCTAATCATTTTACAGCGTGTGAAACAAATCATTTTTAAGCGTGTTAAACAGATCATTTTTAAACGTGTTAAACAGATCATTTGTAAACGTGTTAAACAAATCATTTGTAAACGTGTTAAACAAATCATTTTTAAGCGTGTTATACATATTATTTTTAAGCGTGTTATACATATTATTTTTAAGCGGGTTATACATATTATTTTTAAGCGGGTTATACATATTATTTTTAAGTGTGTTATACATATTATTTTTAAGCGGGTTAAACAAATCATTTTTAAGCGTGTTATACATATTATTTTTAGCGGGTTAAACAAATCATTTTTAAGCGTGTTATACATATTATTTTTAAGCGGGTTAAACAAATCATTTTTAAACGTGTTAAACAAATCATTTTTAAACGTGTTAAACTAATCATTTTTATACGTGTTAAACTAATCATTTTTAAGCGTGCTTAAAAAATCATTTTTTACGTGTTTAGCAGATCATTTTTAAGCGTGTCAAACCAATCATTTTTAAGCGGGTTACGCAAATCATTTTTAAGAGTGTTAAAGAAATATTTTTTAAACGTGTTAAAGAAATATTTTTTAAACGTGTTAAAGAAATATTTTTTAAACATGTTAAACAAATAATTTTTCAACGTGTTAAACGAATCATTTTTAAAAGTGTTAAACCAATCATTTTTAGCGTGTTTAACAAGTCATTTTTTTAAGGAGATTTTGTAGTCTGCTCTGTATTTTATTTCAAAATTGCATTTTGGTATACCGGCCTTCCTTGGACAATTTACGCCGATTAGCACTGTGAATGACGCTAGTAATTCTAACACAGCTGTGTGGACAGCTATTGAAAATTTGAATTATAATCCAGAAGACGGTGTCACTTTCCTCCAGTAGTATAGGCGATATAAGGATATTTTTATATCGGATTGTAGTACCTGGTCAGACGCGAAAAAGTTAGGCTTTTGCTGAGGAAATTGGGAATAGCCGAGCATACAAAGTTCGTGAATTTTATCCTTTTAAAAAATAGAAGTGAATTGAGCTTCCAAGAAACAGTTACGCTACTTACAGAATTATTTTCTGCAAAAACGTCTCTTTTCTATAGGCGATATAAATGTATGAATCTTATTAGAAGTGAGGAAGACGACTATTCTACTTTAAAACATTCAACTTTTCAAAAATCTCATCTTCGACATCTCCAAAACATCCAATATGGGGAAAAATATTGCAGAAATGCAAATTTATTGTTTAGGATGAATGCACAATGGTACGCAAAAAATCACTTGAGGGTCTTGGTCGATCCTTGCAAGATTTGCGTGGCAATGTCAGACCATTTGGGAATGCAGTAATATTGCTTGCAGGAGATTTCAGACAAATGTTACCTGTTATTCTTCAATCAACACCAGCAGATGAAATAAATGCTTGCCTCAAATACTCTACTTTTTTGTTCCATGTGAAGACATTAAACTTAACTCAAAATATGCATGTACAGTTGCAGACTGTTCGATCCGCACAAACACTTTTGCATCACTTGTGGGAAATTGGGTACGAAAAAGTGCCAGCTGATCAGAGTTAAGGGCAAAATTCTTTGACTTTTAACTTCTGTAATTTCTGTAATTTTATTTCATCAAAAGAATAGTTAGTTTAAAAGGTTTTTGCAGATATTCAAAATATAAGAATTCCATTTGACTGAGTTAATGAGCTATTCTTGTAGGTCAATACAAAGATGCCCATGAACTTAACGCTATAATTAAATGTAAAATTCCAAGTGAGGTAGTCAAATACAAATCCATCGACACTGTTGTGAAAGCAGATAAAGTGGTTAATTATCGAACAGTTATATTTGCCAGGGATGCCACCGCATGTATTGTAACTGAAATTTGGTGTACTAATTATCATGTTGTGAAATATAAACCAATCCAAGCTTTGCAATGGCACATAGCTTGCAGTAAAAAAAAAAATAACAAACAATATCATAGAAACAGCAATCTTAACAGGACCTTTCACAGATGAATATATCTTCATTCAATGCATTCCTATGATTCCACCGGATACATCATTACACTTTAGAAAATTGCACTTTCCAATTTTATTGTCATTTGCAATAACCATCAACAAAGCACAGGGAACAATCTTTACAATTGTGGGCCTGACTGTTTTTTCACATGGACAATTTATGTTACATATTCAAGAGTCACCAAACCGGAAAATCTCTATATCAGCTAAGAAAATGGAACAACAAAAACTGTACCCATGCAAAATGGAAATTTAAACCTATAAGACACATGCTTTTTCTCATTTTGGAACTTTTTCCATTGCGCCAATTTGAGCCACAGCAACGCGTGGCAGGGTACAGCTAGTATATATATATATATATATATATATATATATATATATATATATATATATATATATAGATATAGATATATATATATATATTAATTTATAAAATATATATGACGACTAAGCTACACTGAATATTCTGTGTTTCATCCACTGTAGGATTCGTCAGGCTTAGCTCTACCTACGTATTGAGCACTTTTGAAGTAAATACTTAAAGTTTACGCATAAATCTATACTTTCGTATATTAAATTTATGTGAGTAAATGAAGTAGTTATATATATATATATATATATATATATATATATATATATATATATATATATATATAGATATATAGATATATATATATATATAGAGAGAGAGAGAGATATAGATATATATATATATATATATAGATATATATAGAGATATATATATATAGATATATATAGATATGTATATATACATATAGATATATGTGTATATATACATAGATATATCGATAGATATATACATACGTATATATATATATATACACCTATATATATAGATATATATATAGAGAGAGATATAAACTTGCAAATGAATTGCGATATTTGGTAAGAAAGTGTTTATAATGAAATGAAGAAATATTCAACGAAATATCGATTTCTCTTTTAAAAGAGACACCTTGCAATGCTGTCGATATGTACACACACACGTGCTTGTCAAAAATTTTAACCGAAATAAATCGGTATTGCTAAAGAAAAAGCAATTACTTTTCTTTATATTCACAATGTAATAAAAGCTGATACAATGCAGACTATTTTTTATAATCAGAATGTTTATTATGAGAGATCATTTTTTTCTACTTCTACAGTTTGAACCGTTAAAAATTTTTTTTTTTTTTTTTTTTCATTATTGTACTAACCGAATCCTTAATAACCAAACGCAACTATATAAAATGGAATTCATATGAATTTCATTGGGAACATTTTTTTCATAAAAATATCTTGATTAATGTATGTTGAAAAAAAAACATCAAAACTAAGGACTGTTTTTGTAACATTTCAGAAGATACGCCTTTAATTTTATATTATAGATGAAACATGATATACACATACAAAGCATTTCACTGCTGAAGGAATGAAACAATTTTGTTGTGAGAGCATGATTAACCACATGTCGTATATGCCAGACTAAAAAAAAAATCTGTTTTTGTTATTGAAATAACTATGTACGATACGTAGTATCTGAGTTTTAAAAGATATATAAATAGAAAATATTAATCTGCGAAGTTCACTTGATATGGTGCACACCAAAAATGTTCATTTAAACTGAATGTGGTTATGCTAAACAACTAATTATCAAAGAAGTCAAAAATTATTTGTAACTGCAATATACATAATCCCAGCTGTGATACTAGGGCTAATTTTCTGAATAGATGCAACACTCTGCGCCTGACCTTAATGACTACAATTCCAAATCCCAGCGAATTAGCTGTCCCTATAACTGGGAGGGGAAAACCTAATAGCTAGCTACGAAATCTTATACATTTTACCTCCAAGACGATTGCGTTTGTCTTACCTGCATGCATAAAAAAAAAAAATAAAAAAAATTTCCTCCCTTCTTCAGACTAAACCTTACCTGTAACTCAAAAATCCTAATGGAAATCCATCTGTAAATAAATAACCCCTCTTCTCTTGAACGCTAACAATCTACTCCTTCCAACCTATCCGCCACTAAACTCCCACATTGCTCCGCATCTGTAGTTGAATCGCTAAATTCCAGCCCCTAATCCCTCACATGCAAACTGTTTTAATAACCATCACTAAACATCTATACATTTCTACCTCTAAGGCATGCATTACAGCTCATTCCTATCCAGTAAGGGACTTAACAGCCTATGCACACAAAGGCAGGTACTTAACAGCCAAAGTACCCAGAAACAAAGCGATATGCACTACACAACTGTCTCGAGTTTTGCAACGATTAATTACGTTATTGAAACGACACTCCTTGTTATGCAAAACGCCCCATGACTCTTACTAAAAAATACCTACAACTTCAACTCTATTCGCACCTACTGAAAACCTGCCCATATATATCTATTCACCTAATTACGCATGACTCAATACTTGCTGTCTTATCCATGCTATATTGCACTTACATCTTAACCCTCCTATCATCTAAAATAGCTCGGGCACAACTCGTAGCTCAATTCTTAATACCTACTCATACTGTAACACTATACTAGACCTAAGCTAACATTAATAAAATTAAAAAAAAGGGTACGACTAAAATCACATTATCTCCTCCCTAACAAGCCCTCTTACAAACGTAGACGCTTACACTGCATGAACTTCACCCACCCCCTTTATCCATTAACAAGTAAATAGCATGTCCCTAAATCACTTTGAGGAGTGTAACTAATCAGTAGATATAATCCCCCACAAACTAACCCAGTAACACTAACAACGCGGGGTCGCAGAAATACCTGGATTAGAACCTAGGCGCGGAGAAAACCCTCTCAGGGCTGACGGACCCAGTAGGTCTTCCCAGATCATCCGTCTAGGAGAAGGAAAACTCTGAAACTAAACCAAAGGGGAGAGAGGCCTCTTCAGTCTTGGATGACAACCTTCCTAGAGCTGGTGACTCAAACAAATTCACCGGTTTGCAAACCTAAATTGCTTAAGGAGTAGATAGGCTCTGTCTATCGCCCGGCTTCCATACTCCTTCTTTGCCTATTAGTCAAGCGCAGAGACACTATCTCAGTGATTCGACAGAAACACCCAGCAGTAGATCTTGTTTCCTGGCTAGGGCAATGAACGCCGTTCTTCCCCATTCCCAGCACGCCCCACCCCCAAAACTGAACATTTGGGAGTGCTTGAGTATAAGATATGCCTGAGCGGTTAGATTGGGTTGACCTTCTTCTAAAGGGTTGAGGGTACCGGATTGACAGTTCCTGGCTGCTGTTCCCGACTGGTAGTACAGGAGCCCTAACTCTTTGGTAGCGCTTAGAGCGGCTGCTCCATCAACAGTTGAATAATATCGGGTTGTTTGCAGTGCCATGACGCGCATGGAAAGGGACCCTGCACTCATCCCCGGTGGGCTTTCCTGAGGCCACAATCCAAATTGGAGAAAGGTCAGCTGATGGTCTACTTGTGATGCATGTCTGAAGCTCCGCATAACCTCTTGTTTAGCTCCCCCTTACCGAAACTCTTAAAAATAAATATGACGACAGTACAATCTAAAAATAAGCTTAAACCAGGATTAGGGACAAACAAATTCAACTTGCCTCCTCCCTTGAGGCTCTCATTCACAAATATCCGTGGGCTTAGAACTAACTTAGCTGATGTTGAAGCATTTCTCTTAACAAATACCCCGGATATCTTAGCACTAAGTGAGACTAACCTACACTCCTCCATTCCCTCTAACCACTTTAACATGCCTGGATATCTCCCACTCTGCCGTAAGGACTCTGACAGACATATGCACGGACTTGGAGTTTACATTCGTAATACCCTTCCCTTGACTAGAGAAACAAACCTAGAAACAGATGATCAAGCCTTTATGTGCTTTAGACTAAACGTGCAACACAGTATTAGCTACTATTATTTTCTCTACCGCTCTCCCTCGACTCAGGACTGCTCCATAATAAACAAAGTATCTGACAGCATAGACACGGCACTGTCCCTCGACACTAGCGCACAAATACATGTGTTTGGTGACTTTAATGTCCATCACAAAAACTGGCTTGGATGCTCTACTCACACAGATGCAGCGGGCAGCACAACCCATAGCTTCGCTATATCTCACTCCCTATCACAAATTGTTACGTTTCCAACCCGTTTCCCTGACCAGGAAGAACAACACGCATCACTTCTAGATCTGTTTTTGACCACAGTTCCCGATGACTGCTTAGCGAAGGCCCACAGCCCACTCGGGAACGCTGACCATGCAGTGATAATGGTTGAAATCGCCCTAAACTCTAGACCCAAAACTGAAGAGCCAGTGCTCAAAACAACGAGATATTATAATAAGGCTGACTGGGAAGCCATCAGGGAACTAATTAGAGATGCTCCATGGAAAAATATTTTCTCTCTCCCTGCTGAACAATGTGCAAACGAGACCACTGACTGGTTCAAAACTGCAATCGAAGCGCATGTTCCCATGCGGAAATTTTATAGTAAGCCCCACTCTCACCAATGGTTTACGTCGACTTGTGCAACTGCCATTACTCAAAAGCAGCATGCATACCGTAGGTTTAACCGACATAAATCCAGTTCAAACAGACTGAAGTATATAGAAGCTAGAAATAACGTTAAGAAAGAAATAGCGACAGCTAAGAGAGAATTTACGGAAACCACTAAAAAGCGCATCGAAGCACAAAAACTAGGAACTCGAGACTTCTGGAAAATCTACAACAGTGTAGTAAATAATGGGCAATCAACAATTCCCCCACTAACCAACAATCACGAGGTTGTCTCCTCAGCAACCGACAAGGCTAACATGCTTGCCAGTCGGTTTGCCTCAAACTCCACACTGGACCCTTCCAACCACCCCCTACCTGACTTTCCTATGCGGACAGACGCCACACTAGACGATCTGAAAACCACCCCTGCTCAGGTGCATGCTATCATAAAAAACCTTGACACCTCAAAAGCATGTGGACCCGATCTTATCCCAGCTGTGCTATTAAAAAAGTGCTCAGCCGAAGTAGCTCCAGTTCTCTCCAAACTCTACAACAAATGTCTTAATGAAGCTTGCTTTCCGGGCTGTTGGAAAACTGCTTCTGTTGTACCAGTATTCAAGAATTCTGGCGAAAGGACAGACCCATCAAATTATCGCCCCATTAGCCTCCTCCCACTTTTTGCCAAAATATTTGAGACCATAATTAACCATGCTCTAGTCCATCATCTTACAGATGCTAAACTACTGACTGACAAACAATATGGATTTAGACAAGCCCGTTCCACAGCAGACATCCTCACCGTGATCTCTGAACGTATATACCAATCACTGGACAAAGCGGGGGAAGGCAGAGCGGTAGCTCTAGATATATCTAAGGCTTTTGACAGGCTATGGCATGAGGGTCTCCTCAGTAAAATCAGATCATACGGTATCACTGGTAGAATACTTAACATAATTAAATCCTTCTTAGATAAGAGAAAAATCCAGGTAGTCCTCGACGGTCGCACATCTAAACAATATGATATAAATGCGGGAGTGCCCCAGGGTTCTATCCTTGGACCTCTATTGTTCCTGATATTCATAAATGACCTCCCCGACAACATTGCCTCTGAGATGGGTATATATGCTGATGACACTACACTCTATGGCAGACACGACAGGAAGACGAATGAACACATTTCTAAAGAAATGGCAGAAACACTAGAGGAAGACCTCCAATCTGTAGTGGAATGGGGACAAAAGTGGTTGGTCGCGTTCAATGCTGCCAAGACTAAACTAGTTTCATTCAATAATTACAAGAAACCCTCTCTACCACCAATAGCAATGCCCAACGACTCTTTATCTGAGAGTCCATCTTTCAAACTCCTTGGCCTAACGTTCACAGGAAACATGAGTTGGAACAATTACATTGAAGGCATTGCCAGGGCCGCTGCAAGAAAGGTAGGCTCTCTCTACCGTGCTAGAAAACTACTAACACCCGAAAGTATCCTGTACCTCTATAAGGCCACCATTCGCCCATGTATGGAGTATTGCTGCCACATCTGGGCCGGTGCATCTGCTACTAGTCTCTCGCTCCTTGACAAGGTTCAAAAGAGAGTCACAAACCTGATAGGCCCTGAACTGGCATCTAAGCTTCAGCCTCTGTCCCATCGACGAAATGTTGCATCCCTCTGCCTTTTCTACAAGTATTTTAGTGGTGAATGCTCTGATGAACTGCAATCACTTGTGCCCCCACGACGCGAGCACCCTCGACAAACCCGACAGGCTACTAGATCCCACCCCCACACTGTAGAGGTCCCTAGATGTAAAAGATCTTTTTACTCCAATAGTTTCTTCCCCAGAACCGCAAGACTCTGGAATTCCATTCCAGGTCTCTGCTTCCCCAACAGTACTGACGTGCAGAAGTTCAAGTGTAACGTGAACCGACACCTTGCTGCCCAAATCCCTACATAGTACCCCAGTAGTTGTTGCCCCTGATAGTAGCCCCCTACACCAAAGTGGCAATTTGCCTTGTTTGGGGTGAAAATGTAATAAAAAAAAATAAAAAATAAAATAAAAAAATAAAAAACTATACTACTGATAGTGATAGTGATATAGTGAACAAGCATTTCGACGATTTTAAACTGGATCAATTATCAGCAGATAATTTTAAATGTTTAATATTTGTATAAGGACTGGTCTTAAATACAGACGCTGAAATCAGGCGTCGTGTTTTAATTAAAATTTGAAAACCGAATTTAAAACTACAAAACTCAGCGAAAGACTGTGAACGGTTTATTGTGTTGAAACAAGACAATCGTGACATAGAGGAAAGCGGAGTGTCGCATATTAAAAAGATTAATCAATAGAAAAATTCGACTTCAAAAAATAACCAGAGAAAGAAACAGGGATAAGATCCACCTGGACCATGTTGGAGGTGTGGAAATAAACATTGGTACAATGAGTGTCCCTACAAATTTAAACAATGTGACAACTGCCACCATCGCATTGTAGAAAAAATATGGTAGAAAGACATCCATTAAACCTACGAAAATTGAATCTGAGGAGAAAAATATCTGAAAATATGTACAGATCAAAATGTTTAAAAAGAAAGAGGCTTGGGAAACCCACTATGGTTAAATCACATAAAACGGCGAGAAGCGTCAGTGGCGAAAGAATTACCTTCGAAGGAGAATTATTGATGATTTTTTTTTTCCAGAACAGGCCCGAAAAACCAAGAATGTTTGTCATGCGAAAATCAAACAAACTCTGTTCGAAAAGTTTAGATTATGGGATCTGCCTTTAAACTCATTTTGCCAAAAGGTTGATGATTCGGATGTTGAGGCAGAAAAACTTAAGAGGGAGTTAAAAGAGAATTTCCCAGACGTATTTCCAGGCGGTTTGGGAAGGTGTACAAAAGCGGTAGCAAAATTTGACGTAAAAGTAAATGAACAGCCAGAGTTCAGAAAGAAAAGAAATCTTCCATATACCGCTATACGAGTGCAATAAGTAATGCCTCTGACTCACTTTCCATAGCAGTAGAGCAACGAAACTTGGCACAGTTATTACATAGGAACCACCCAGAGTTATGCATTTCTCCCATCGTTTGATGCAGCTCTGGAGACCGTTTTTGTAGAACACCCCAGGTTGGTCCTCCAACCACGACATGACTTCAGAAATCAAGGCTGCATCATATGGGAAACGCTTCCCTTTCAAAAACAACTTCATGACTGGGAAGAGGTGAAAGTCAGAGGGGGCAAGGTCATGAGAGTAGGGAGGATGAGGAAAGGATTTCATAACCACAAGCCCGTGCTTCTGATCTGGAGACGTGCGAATTGTGGACCGGAGCGTTGTCCTACAGAAGGAGGGTACCTTTGCTGATCTCGCCCCGCCTCTTGATTTTGATAGTTTCCCTTAATTTCCTCAAAAATGAAGCATAATAGGCTCATGTAATTGTGGTACCATTTGCCAGAAAATCTGTCATCACTACTCCGTCCTGGTCCAGAAGACTGTGAGCATGACCTTGCCAGTGGAGGGCTGCACACTTGTCTTCTTTGGAGGTGGTGAATCCAAGTGCTTCAACTGCATTGACTGGACTTTGGTCTCTGGATCATAGTGATGGACTCAGGTTTCATCCTGTGTACTCATTCTTTTGAAAAACTTTGACTCATCTTCTTCAAATTGATCTTCGAGCACTCGACGCGTTCTCGCTTCTGGAATGGTGTGAGCAACCTGGGAATCCATCTGGCAGACGCCTTATGCATATGCAAATAGTCATGAATGATAGTGTCCACAGACCGTATACTAATCTTGACATCTTAGACATTTTGGCGAATAGTAATGCGCCGATCTTCCAAAATGGCAGCCTCAACTTGACGGACAGATGCCGCATCAATGGCAGAAGGGGGGGGGGCGACCAGGTCTGGGAGCTGTTCCCACATACTTCCGGCCATGTGTGAATTCACGATGCCAGCGTTTTACAAGGTCATATGATGGGGCATTATCTCCATAAGTTTCTTTTATTTCATCAAAAGTCTCCTGTGGTGTGCGTCCTTTCAAATACAAAAACCGGATCACTGCTCGACATTCAACAGGCTCCATTTCACACCAGACTCAGTTCAAACACCTGTAAAACAGAAACCACAATTAGTTCAGTGCTGTATTTTGCTACATGACCCGTAGATATATATATATATCATTACACTTGCAAAATTTCAGCTAGATCAGACAACTGGAAGTGGGTCAGGAACATTACTTATTGCACGCCCCTTGTAGAACAGAGAGGCGGTGAATTAGAAAGATTCGAAAACATGTGTGTCATTGGAAAAATTGATCACAGTGAGTGGACTGCACCAACGTTTTACATCAAAAAGAAGAGTAAGGAGATTCGGGTTTGCGCCGACTTCGCGACAGGCTTAATCAGGGCATTACAAGATCACCATTATCCTCTTCCGAGCCCTGAAAAGATATTTGCGAAACTGAGTTGAAGAAAATATTTTTCTAAAGTCGACCTCAGTGACGCGTACTTACAAGTTCCAGTCGGTGAGGAGTGTTCAAAGCTGCTATGTATCAATACCCATAAGGGATTGTACAAGTTTAACAGACTTCTTTTTGGGGTCAAAGTCCCCCCTGCGATTTTTCAACAAATTATGGACATTATGTTAAATGGGTTGGATTTTGCAGTAGGCTACATAGACGATATGTTAATGAAAAGCGCCAGCAAAGAAAAAGCACAAAGCTCATGTAAACTAAATATTCAAAAGGATCCAGGATTATCAATTTAATTCCATGGAGAAAATAAAATACTTGGGGCAAGTCATCGATAAGCATGGAAGAAGATCCAGATAGATCGAGTGCAATAAAATAAAGCGGATCCAGAGAATATTGCGTCCTTACAAAGTTTCTAGATTTGGCAAATTACTATAATGCATTTGTGCCAAATATGCATAAACTAAGGTCGCCTTTAAATGAACTATTAAGGAAAGACCAAAAATGGGTCTGGACGCAGGAGTACGAAGAAGTATTTTGGGAAATTAAACAGACTTTAACGTCTGACTTGTTTCTGGCACATTATAATCCCAAGCGTGAAATTATAGTTGCAAGCGATACCAGCTCCTATGGCATAGCAGCATGCATTTTACACAAAATGGATAATGGAAAAGTGAAATCCATAGCACATTCATCCCGATCACTTTTGCCAGCCGAAAAGAACTACTCACAAATTGAAAAAGAGGTGCTAACCATTATATTCGCGATAAAGAAATTTTATCGTTTCCTGCATGGTAGGCAATTTCTGTTACAAACAGACCACAAACCATTATTAACGATTTTCTGATTGAAAAAGGGACTACGACAACATACGGCGAATAGACTCGAAAGATGGGGTACCATACTTCTGAATTACAATTTTCAAATGGAGTACATACCATCTAAAAAAATTGGTCATGCAGACAGATTATCGAGGTTAATACCTAAGCAGACAGAACAATTGGAGAATTTTTTTTACACAGTCGTCACCACTTATCAAGGCCCGGAAGCCACTCAGGGATAAGGGTTATTGCAAGTACATTACGTTAGTGTGGAGATTTGATGACGTGTTTACTTAAGGGGGCGGTTCATTAGGAATTTGTTAACGTTGGACTTGGTAACTTCCTGTATGAACTATTCGCTAGGGTTAGAGTAGTAGACTGCATTGTTATAGACAATGGAACGCAATTTACGTCTACCAAATTTAAACATTTTTGCGAAGATCATCTAATCGAGCATATAACCATTCCACCATACCACTCAAGAAGTAATGAACAAGCAGAGAAATTCGTTGACACATTCATGAGAGATTGAAAAAAGTGGGTCGCCGACGGATCAGTCAATCCATCAGTTTTTACAAGTCATTTCGAATGCAAACATCGAAGACACCTGCTGAGTTTCGGACGCAAGGTTAGATAAATTTTTCACAAGTTGTTACCAAACCAGGATAGGCCCAACCTAAAAAAAAAAAAACGATAACCAACAAAAAACGGTATAAAGTTGGCGAAAGAGTATTCTGCAAGATTGACAAAAGTAATAAGACTTTCTGGGAGCCCGGCATTGTTGAGAAACAAATAGGCAACAAGGTTTACATGATTAAAGGACCAGACTTTGTGCACACGCGTCACACTAACCAAATTCGGAAAAGATACTCGAACAGTGAGGTGACCAGATCGCCCGAAGAGGACATCATGGACACAGTGTTTGACACTTTTCAGGTGCCCATGACAGAGACAGCTCCGGAGAACAGAAGATCAAACAGAAAACGGAAATCAACAGAATTGTTAGAGTGAAACCAAAACAAAAACGTTATTAATCCCAGACGTGATATTTTCAGGGGGGGGGTTACATCGGCCTTCCTTGAACAGAGGAATTTACACCGATTAGCACTATAAATAGCGCTAGTAATTCCAAAACCGGTGAGAGAAATGCGACTGCACTTCAACTGCTAGCCGAATGCCCAGCAGATATACACGTTTTCCTATCTTTGTACATTATTGTTAATACACTTGTTCCTTAATCGAACATCGACTCGATTGTTCTTATTTTTATTGTTGGTCCACGACGCAAGACTCTTTTATGAATAAAGATTTTTAAAAATCAGTAGAAATTAAACAATTCCAAAACACAATTTGTCCCTGAAATATATTATTTCTTTAACATCGCTAACTACTAACATAAAGTCGAGAAATCATAAGCTTAACAAAAGCTGCAATTTTTTTTATCGCTCAGCGTATTCTTCAACTGTTCGTTAAAACTATTCAGACGAGTTAATATTCTAAAATGTAACTTTACGCATGTTAGCTCCAAAATAGCAAAGATATGCACTTAAACAAATTTAACAATAACAAAGTTATTGTTAGAACATGAATTGTTATGATGAATGATTAAATAACGTGATTAAAAAAAGTATTAAGAAGAAACGAATCGCGTAAGATATGAATAGTCTGAGTCGCGTTGATTGCGAATATGTGTTTTTGTTATTCAGGCCGATATTCTGTGAATTAGGCATGAAATAGACATTAAAACAGGAAGAAGAAAACGTAGTTCTAGGCAGTGTTATTTAATGAGTTACAAAATGTTACAGTGTTATTTAATGAGTTACAAAATGTTACAGTGTTATTTAATGAGTTACAAAATGTTACAGTGTTATTTAATGAGTTACAAAAATGTTACAAAAAACAGCGTCAAACATGAAAGCCAAACGGATGTGCTCTGTTGTAGTGATCATCAATCGTTTATCTTGAAAAGTGTGATACATAAAATATAAGTATTTGCACAAAACATTTCTTTCACATTCATATGTGTGTGTGCATTCTTTAAAGTCTTCTACGAAAAGCAACGTTGCATGATTTATTTTAACGATCATAAATTTTGTCTAAATTTTGTATCCAGCAATGATAACACGGCAACGATATTTTTTGTGAGTTCAAAATTGTCTAGCTGATTTACTAGAAGTTTACGTATTACCGTTGCTGTGCAGAATAACAATGCAACCAGGGAATTAATCTGCGTCATGCAAATAGCTGTAGATCTTGCCTGACATCTTTTCATACGTTCAGTTTCTGATTTTCTCTAAAACTTGACAAAAACTTGACAAAAATTGTTATTTAAATATATATATATATATATATATATATGTTTAATATATGAATAGTGTAATTTGTAAAACTAGATAGAAATATGCGAAATATTTATTTTAAAACATATAAGAAATAAATGGATTTTAAAATAATTTCGATACAATTCTGCGCTTGTGTTTTAATTTAAACTTTATTTATAAATTTAAGTGTAAACAAAACCAAAAGTATTTATGCGATTTCGGAAATCATATGATTGATTGTATTGTAATACGAATTTCTATGTCGCCAAATAATTGTAAGACACAAATGTAAAAGCTTGAGTCGCCATTTGATTGCGATTACTCGATGATCCATTGTAATGTTTGAACGGTAATTAACATGCTATAATCATTGGATTAAATGGAAGCTATCATTTATAGAGTCCTAGCATTTCAGCCCGTCGTTGCCCTGGTGTATATTGAGCAGAAAAAAAGCGGTCAATTTTTTTTAACTTTAACCCCTATTATGACCCCTTTACATTTATTGTTTTGGGCTCCAAGGAACCTATATCTAAAATTTCAAGTGTTTATGCCTAAAATTGTCGAAGGAGTTTGGTAGAGTTCTCAAAGGTCAAATCATTGAACTTTGACCCCTTAACAGCCAAATTTCTGGCCGAAAACCGATCACAAAGAGTTTCCCCAAATCTCAGTACCCTGTATATCAAACTTCGAGTCTGTAGACTTAAAATTGACAGAGTTATTGCGTAGGGAAATGTACACAGACACACATAGACACACACACACACAAACACACACAGACACACACACAGACACGTTCACTTTTATAGATATATAGATTTATTAACAAAACAAAACCAATCTATAAAAACTCAATCCATATACAAACATGGTTTAAAATTTGAAGACCTTGAATTATTAAACATGTTATCAAAATGATTATATTTGGCATTAAATATAAGAAAGGTTTATAAACAATAACGGCAAATAATAAATATTTTTACATCATTTACTCTTTATTTGGAAACACGGCAATGTTTCAAATCAAATAAAAATGAACCTCCGTCTAATGTAATAAAGAACATAAAAATGACAAAGATGCTTATTTGTGTATCAGCTGAATTAAGCTTCATCGAAATCAAACAATATAAAAGTCTGGATCACATTCACACCCTAGGAAATATTTATTTAAATCAAAACAGAAAAAAGAGTCATCTAGACCAAACCCTAAATAATATATATATATATATATATATATATATATATATATATATATATATATATATATATATAAAAGATGAATGTCTGTGTGTGGGGGGTGTCTGGTCACAAATAGGCTCCTATATGGTTGACTATTTTAAAAAACTGATTAAGTATATAACTATATATATAACTGATAGAAGATGTATCGAGACACAGGAATGGGTATGTTTGATCCTGCAGAACGGTGGTACATTAAAATTGTGGGGTCTGCGTTCGCGCCTGGTCCACAAAGTATGGACATACCAAATTTAAAAATTTAAAAAAAACGTTTACAAGTGTTTTTGATATAGATATACATAAGAATACTTTGATAAGTATGTTCTAACTTAAATAGGGATGGTATAATAAAATTGCGGGGTCTGCGTTCGCGCCTGGCCTCCATAGAATGGGAATAGGCACAAGCTTTAATAAAGACTTTTCATATCTATCTGCGTAAGTATACTTTGATAATTATGTTTCCGTTTGAAGAAATATGGTATAATGAAATTATGGGGTGTTCGTTGGCGCCTGGCCTCCATAGACTGGAAATATGTCAAAAAGTTTAACAAGGTTTTTTAATATAGATCCACAGAATATTGTGATAAGTGTTTCAGTGTGAACAGGTATTGTATAATAAATTATGGTGTTTATCTATTTTATTTTTACTTTCATCATATTTTGCTTTGGTTTTGTTACTCCCGAATTCGAAGCTATCTCTTTATAACCCTTATTTTTCATAACCTATCATACTTTAATAAATCAGAGTCTAGTTTCTGTAGTCTGTTGTTAAACCCAGTCAACGACGGGTACTTTTGCTAGTATATATATATATATATATATATATATATATATATATATATATATATATATATATATATAACACTGACAGTCTATGAGTAATTCCATCTTCTGGCAGCTTCATTTATAAACTGCTGATAAATTTTATTTCACACCTGCATAATAATCTATTAAGAACAATAAAAATCAAAATGAAAAATTTTGAAGTTATTTTTATTTCAATCGATTTCTGGTTGACTATTAGGGTTGGAGTTATCTCCCTTTCTTATAGATAAATTATGTTAATTATGTCTGTTGTTAAAGATTGGAAGAGCCCTCCCCCAAAATAACTAAGTATATAGTATATGTCTGCAATTTGACATGTAAATTCTATTCTTTCCGGTCCTGGATATGACCTTAAACTATATCCAGTTGTGAGGCCCCAGCTAGCCGGCTTTGAGGAGTGTGGAGCTTCCCTTTAATTACCATTGCTCCTATGTCCACTCTGTCTCGAAGTGGTAGTACCTATTAGGGTCCCAACTATGGGTTAAATAGAAACCGACTTGAAAATATTCTATTAAAAAATTTTTTTTCAAAATCTTTTGATTCGGCATTAAATAATCTGAAAAGGGTTGATATGCTGTGAAAAAAAACAACCAACCATCTATTTTTTCCCACGCTAATTGAAAGTGATTTACAGTTAAAAAACTAGACGAATAAGCTCACAATGACTTTGCAGTTGGATTCGAATCCTTGTATTTGTAAGTAAAAATAATAAATATTTAAAATAAAAAATGTCGTATATGTATATGACAATTTTATTTATGTGCTTATTATAGAAACATTATTGGTTTCATATGTGCATATGTGTTTCAGTGGAGTCCACATTCAGGGGCAACACTTCATCAGACAAAAAAGAGGAATTAATATTGAAACAGGTGTTAAGATTACAGTGTTTTCCCCCTCTCTGTCCTGCTCTTACCAAATCCGTCGACCTGTTCCACTAATTCCAAAACTCCATCATGAAAAGTCCTCAGAAAAAATACACGATTAAAGCCAGAACTCCAACTTCCAACGTATACCCCCACTATCATGTCTCTTTCTCAAACATCAGGGTCTACGTTCCAACCTTCCAGAGATTGAATCCCAACTACAGGAGACTAAACCGGACCTATTTTTCCTAAGCGAAATCGGCATTGGACCGACTATTTCCCTAGATGAGTTTGTAATTAAATGATACTCTAACTTAACATCCAAATCTCATCCCAAGATCGCCACTAAAGATTGGCTTTCTATGTTATAGGGATATCTCCAGAGAGAACCCTAATTTACCCTATATGTGCTTCCTAGTTACACTTGCTCATACCACAGCATTTATCTCTATCTATCTATCTATCTATCTATCTATCGCAGCCACAACAGCAGAGTTACTATCTTTAAGAGCATATCTGAGAAGATTGACCACATCCTGTCTGCTCATCCTTCAGCCACCATTTACGTCTGTGGTGACTTCAATGTCTATAATGTGGAATGGTTAACCCACTCAAACAAGTCAGATTATGAGGGGAGGTTCTGTCACGATTTCTCTATTGCTTATCGCCTCATTAAGATTGTTCAAGAACCAACCTTTTTTTTTCGTTGGATTTTAACGAGGATGTGTTTTAAATAAAAAGAAACAAATTAGTTCCCCGTTATATTTATTTTCTACAACGACCTTGTCGTATCGTAATAACATTTTTACTTTTTTTATTACTATCGATAATTTATGGGTCGACTTTATGAGTTTCTTTTCTCGTTACAACTCAATAACTTGACAAATTACATAGGTAGTTTTGTCTGACATGTTGCACAACTGGAAACACGATTCTTAATTCGGCATTATCTTTGTGGAATCAGTTGTAGTTTGAAAGTATGGGGCAATTTTGTATCGAATATTTCTTCATTTTATTATTTTGTTAAGTTCACCCGGTGTTAGCTAAGGGTATTTATAATTTCACATTTGTTTCGCATTTTAAATTCGTTGATTTTCATACTTGTACCAAAATATTTTTAAATCTATCGGATGTTTTCGCAAAATGACGTTCTAAGTTGATTTGATGGCAATCTAACATCACGAACGACGTGGAAAGCATATGGAAAGGTATCAGAACATCCAATGAACACATGGGAGAAAAGCATATGGAAAAGGTATCAGAAAATCCAATGAACATATGGGAGAAAAGTATATGAAAAAGGTATCAGAAAATCCAATGAACACATGGGAGAAAAGCATATGGAAAAGGTATCAGAAAATCCAATGAACACATGGGAGAAAAGCATACGGAAAAGGTATCAGAAAATCCAATGAACAAATCGGGGAAAAGCATTTGGAAAAGGTATCAGAAAATCCAATGAACACATGGGAGAAAAGCATATGGAAAGGTATCAGAAAATCCAATGAACATATGGGAGAAAAGCATATGGAAAAGGTATCAGAAAATCCAATAAACACATCGGGGAAAAGCATTTGGAAAAGGTATCAGAAAATCCAATGAACATATGGGAGAAAAGCATGTGGACAGGTATCAGAAAATCCAATGAACACATGGGAGAAAAGCATGTGGAAAGGTATCAGAAAATCCAATGAACACATGGGAAAAAAGCATATGGAAAGGTATCAGAAAATCCAATGAACATATGGGAGAAAAGCATGTCGAAAGGTATCAGAAAATCTAATGAACACATGGGAGAAAAGCGTATGGAAAAGGTATCAGAAAATCCAATGAACACATGGGAGAAAAGCATATGGAAAGGTATCAGAAAATCCAATGAACATATGGGAGAAAAGCATAGCGAAAGGGTATCAGAAAATCAAATGAACATATGGGAGAAAAGCATATGGAAATGGTATCAGAAAATCCAATGAACATATGGGAGAAAAGCATATGGAAAGGGTATCAGAAAATCCAATGAAGACATGGGAGAAAAGCATATGGAAAGGTATCAGAAAATCAAATGAACATATGCGAGAAAAGCATAGCGAAAGGGTATCAGAAAATCAAATGAACATATGGGAGAAAAGCATATGGAAAGGTATCAGAAAATCCAATGAACATATGGGAGAAAAGCATATGGAAAGGGTATCAGAAAATCCAATGAACATATGGGAGAAAAGCATATGGAAAGGGTATCAGAAAATCCAATGAACATATGGTAGAAAAGCATATGGAAAGGTATAAGAAAATCCAATGAACCTATGGAAGAAGAGTATATGGAAAGGTATCAGACAATCCAATGAACACATGGGAGAAAAGCATATGGAAAGGTATAAGAAAATCCAATGAACCTATGGAAGAAGAGTATATGGAAAGGTATCAGAAAATCCAATGAACACATGGGAGAAAAGCATATGGAAAGGTATAAGAAAATCCAATGAACCTATGGAAGAAGAGTATATGGAAAGGTATCAGACAATCCAATGAACATATGGGAAAAAAGCATATGGAAAAGGTATCAGAAAGTCCAATGAACATATGGGAGAAAAGCATATGGAAAGGTATCAGAAAATCCAATGAACACATGGGAGAAAAGCATATGGAAAGGTATCAGAAAATCAAATGAACACATGGGAGAAAAGCTTAGCGAAAGGGTATCAGAAAATCAAATGAACATATGGGAGAAAAGCATGTGGAAAGGTATCAGAAAATCCAATGAACATCTTGTAGAAAAGCATATAGAAAGGGTATCAGAAACTCCCATGAACATATGGGAGAAAAGCATATGGAAAGGTATCAGAAAATCCAATGAACATATGGAAGGAAAGTATATGGAAAAGGTATCAGAAAATCCAATTAACAAATGGGAGAAAAGCATATGGAAAGGTATCAGATAATCCAATGAACATATGGGAGAAAAGAATATGGAAAAAGTATCAGAAAATCCAAGGAACATATGGGAGAAAAGCATATGGAAAAGGTATCAGAAAATCCAATGAACACATGGGAGAAAAGCATATGGAAAGGTATCAGAAAATCCAATGAACATATGGGAGAAAAGCATATGGAAAGGGTATCAGAAAATCCAATGTACATAGGGGAGAAAAGCATATGGAAAGGTATCAGAAAATCCAATGAACATATGGTAGAAAAGCATATGGAAAAGGTATCAGAAAATCCAATGAACACATGGGAGAAAAGCATATGGAAAGGTATCAGAAAATCCAATGAACATATGGGAGAAAAGCATATGGAAAGGGTATAAGAAAATCCAATGAACATATAGGAGAAAAGCATATGGAAAGGTATCAGAAAATCAAATGAACATATGCGAGAAAAGCATAGCGAAAGGGTATCAGAAAATCCAATGAACACATGGGAGAAAAGCATATGGAAAAGGTATCAGAAAATCCAATGAACATATGGGAGAAAAGCATATGGAAAGGGTATCAGAAAATCCAATGAACATATGGGAGAAAAGCATATGGAAAGGGTATCAGAAAATCCAATGAACATATGGTAGAAAAGCATATGGAAAGGTATAAGAAAATCCAATGAACCTATGGAAGAAGAGTATATGGAAAGGTATCAGACAATCCAATGAACATATGGTAGAAAAGCATATGGAAAGGTATAAGAAAATCCAATGAACCTATGGAAGAAGAGTATATGGAAAGGTATCAGAAAATCCAATGAACACATGGGAGAAAAGCATATGGAAAGGTATAAGAAAATCCAATGAACCTATGGAAGAAGAGTATATGGAAAGGTATCAGACAATCCAATGAACATATGGGAAAAAAGCATATGGAAAAGGTATCAGAAAGTCCAATGAACATATGGGAGAAAAGCATATGGAAAAGGTATCAGAAAATCCAATGAACACATGGGAGAAAAGCATATGGAAAGGTGTCAAAAAATCCAATGAACATATGGGAGAAAAGCATATGGAAAGGTATCAGAAAATCCAATGAACACATGGGAGAAAAGCATATGGAAAGGTATCAGAAAATCAAATGAACACATGGGAGAAAAGCTTAGCGAAAGGGTATCAGAAAATCAAATGAACATATGGGAGAAAAGCATGTGGAAAGGTATCAGAAAATCCAATGAACATCTTGTAGAAAAGCATATAGAAAGGGTATCAGAAACTCCCATGAACATATGGGAGAAAAGCATATGGAAAGGTATCAGAAAATCCAATGAACATATGGAAGGAAAGTATATGGAAAAGGTATCAGAAAATCCAATTAACAAATGGGAGAAAAGCATATGGAAAGGTATCAGATAATCCAATGAACATATGGGAGAAAAGAATATGGAAAAAGTATCAGAAAATCCAAGGAACATATGGGAGAAAAGCATATGGAAAAGGTATCAGAAAATCCAATGAACACATGGGAGAAAAGCATATGGAAAGGTATCAGAAAATCCAATGAACATATGGGAGAAAAGCATATGGAAAGGGTATCAGAAAATCCAATGTACATAGGGGAGAAAAGCATATGGAAAGGTATCAGAAAATCCAATGAACATATGGTAGAAAAGCATATGGAAAAGGTATCAGAAAATCCAATGAACACATGGGAGAAAAGCATATGGAAAGGTATCAGAAAATCCAATGAACATATGGGAGAAAAGCATATGGAAAGGGTATAAGAAAATCCAATGTACATAGGGGAGAAAAGCATATGGAAAGGTATCAGAAAATCCAATGAACATATGGTAGAAAAGCATATGGAAAGGTATCAGAAAATCCAATGAACATATGGGAGAAAAGCATATGGAAAGGGTATCAGAAAATCCAATGACCATATGGGAGAAAAGCATATGGAAAGGGTATCAGAAAATCCAATGTACATAGGGGAGAAGAGCATATGGAAAATGTATCAGAAAATCCAATGAACATATGGGAGAAAAGCATATGAAAATGTATCAGAAAATACAATGAACATATGGTAGAAAAGCATATGGAAAGGTATCAGAAAATCTAATGAACACATGGGAGAAAAGCGTATCGAAAAGGTATCAGAAAATCCAATGAACACATGGGAGAAAAGCATATGGAAAGGTATCAGAAAATCCAATGAACATATGGGAGAAAAGCATGTGGAAAAGTTATCAGAAAATCCAATGAACATATGGGAGAAAAGCATATGGAAAGGTATCAGAAAATCCAATGAACACATGGGAAAAAAGCATATGGAAAGGTATCAGAAAATCAAATGAACATATGGGAGAAAAGCATAGCGAAAGGGTATCAGAAAATCAAATGAACATATGGGAGAAAAGCATATGGAAAGGTATCAGAAAATCCAATGAACATATGGGAGAAAAGCATATGGAAAGGGCATCAGAAAATCCAATGAACATATGGGAGAAAAGCATATGGAAAGGGTATCAGAAAATCCAATGAACATATGGAAGAAAAGCATATGGAAATGGTATCAGAAAATCCAATGAACACATGGGAGAAAAGCATATGGAAAGGTATCAGAAAATCCAATGAACATATGGGAGAAAAGTATATGGAAAAGGTATCAGAAAATCCAATGAACACATGGGAGAAAAGCATATCGAAAGGGATCAGACAATCCAATGAACATATGGGAGAAAAACATGTGGAAAGGTATAAGAAAATCCAATGAACATATGGGAGAAAAGCATATGGAAAAGGTATCAGAAAATCCAATGACCACATGGGAGAAAAGCATATGGAAAGTTGTCAGAAAATCCAATGAACATATGGGAGAAAAGCATATGGAAAGGTATCAGAAAATCCAATGAACACATGGGAGAAAAGCATATGGAAAGGTATCAGAAAATCCAATGAACACATGGGAGAAAAGCATATGGAAAGGTATCAGAAAATCCAATGAACATATGGGAGAAAAGCATATGGAAAGGTATCAGAAAATCCAATGAACATATGGAAGAAAAGTATATGGAAAAGGTATCAGAAAATCCAATGAACAAATGGGAGAAAAGCATATGGAAAGGTATCAGACAATGCAATGAACATATGGGAGAAAAGCATATGGAAAAAGTATCAGAAAATCAAATGAACATATGGGAGAAAAGCATATGGAAAAGGTATCAGAAAATCCACTGAACACATAGGAGAAAAGCATATGGAAAAGTATCAGACAATCCAATCAACATATGGGAGAAAAGCATATGGAAAATGTATCAGAAAATCCAATGAACATATGGGAGAAAAGCATATGGAAAAGTATCAGAAAATCCAATGAACATATGGGAGAAAAGCATATGGAAAGGTATCAGTAAATCAATGCACACATGGGCGAACAGCATATGGAAAGGTATCAGAAAATCCAATGAACATATGGGAGAAAATCATATGGAAAGGTATCAGAAAATCTAATGAACACATGGGAGAAAAGCATATGGAAAGGTATCAGAAAATCCAATGAATATATGGGAGAAAAGCATATGGAAAAGGTATCAGAAAATCCAATGAACATATGGGAGAAAAGCATATGGAAAATGTATCAGAAAATCCAATTAACATATGGGAGAAAAGCATATGGAAAAGTATCAGAAAATCCAATGAACATATGGGAGAAAAGCATATGGAAAAGGTATCAGAAAATCCAATGAACACATGGGAGAAAAGCATATGGAAAAGGTATCAGAAAATCAAATGAACATATGGGAGAAAAGCATAGTGAAAAGGTATCAGAAAATCCAATGAACATATGGGAGAAAAGCATATGGAAAAGGTATCAGAAAATCCAATGAACATATGGGAGAAAAGAATATAGAAAAGTATCAGAAAATCCAATGAACATATGGGAGAAAAGCATATGGAAAAGGTATCAGAAAATCCAATAAATATATGGGAGAAAAGCATACGGAAAAGGTATCAGAAAATCCAATGAACATATGGGAGAAAAGCATATGGAAAAGGTATCAGAAAATCCAATGAACATATGGGAGAAAAGCATATGGAAAAGGTATCAGAAAATCCAATGAACATATGGGAGAAAAGCATATGGAAAAGTATCAGAACATCCAATGAACATATGGGAGAAAAGCATATGGAAAAGTATCAGAAAATCCAATGAATATATGGAAAAAAAGCATATGGAAAAGGTATCAGAAAATCCAATGAACATATGGGAGAAAAGCATATGGAAAAGGAATCAGAAAATCCAATGAACATATGGGAGAAAAGCATATGAAAATGTATCAGAAAATCCAATGAACATATAGTTGAAAAGCATATGGAAAGGTATCAGAAAATCTAATGAACACATGGGAGAAAAGCATATGGAAAAGGTAGCAGAAAATCAGTGAACATATGGGAGAAAAGCATATGTAAAGGTATTAGAAAATCTAATGAACACATGGGAGAAAAGCATATGGAAAGGTATCAAAAAATCTAATGAACACATGGGAGAAAAGCATATGGAAATGTATCAGAAAATCCAATGAACACATGGGAGAAAAGCATATGGAAAGGTATCAGAAAATCAAATGAACATATGGGAGAAAAGCTTAGCGAAAGGGTATCAGAAAATCAAATGAACATATTGGAGAAAAGCATATGGAAAGGTATCAGAAAATCCAATAAACATCTGGGAGAAAAGCATATGGAAAGGGTATCAGAAACTCCAATGAACATATGGGAGAAAAGCATATGGAAAGGTATCAGAATATCCAATGAACATATGGAAGAAAAGTATATGGAAAAGGTATCAGAAAATCCAATGAACAAATGGGAGAAAAGCATATGGAAAGGTATCAGAAAATCCAATGAACATATGGGAGAAAAGCATATGGAAAAGTTATCAGAAAATCCAAGGAACATATGGGAGAAAAGCATATGGAAAAGGTATCAGAAAATCCAATGAACACATGGGAGAAAAGCATATTGAAAGGTATCAGAAAATCCAATGAACATATGGGAGAAAAGCATATGGAAAGGGTATCAGAAAATCCAATCTACATAGGGGAGAAAAGCATATCGAAAGGTATCAGAAAATCCAATGAACATATGGTAGAAAAGCATAAGGAAAAGGTATCAGAAAATCCAATGAACACATGGGTGAAGAGCATATGGAAAATGTATCAGAAAATCCAATGAACATATGGTAGAAAAGCATATGGAAAGGTATCAGAAAATCCAATGAACACATGGGAGAAAAGCATATGGAAAAGGTATCAGAAAATCCAATGAACATATGGGAGAAAAGCATGTGGAAAGGTATCACAAAATCCAATGAACACATGGCAGAAAAGCGTATGGAAAAGGTATCAGAAAATCCAATGAACACATGGGAGAAAAGCATATGGAAAGGTATCAGAAAATCCAATGAACATATGGGAGAAAAGCATGTGGAAAAGGTATCAGAAAATCCAATGAACATATGGAAGAAAAGCATATGGAAAGGGTATCAGAAAATCCAATGAACACATGGGAGAAAAGCATATGGAAAGGTATCAGAAAATCAAATGAACATATGGGAGAAAAGCATAGCGAAAGGGTATCAGAAAATCAAATGAACATATGGGAGAAAAGCATATGGAAAGGTATCAGAAAATCCAATGAACATATGGGAGAAAAGCATATGGAAAGGGTATCAGAAAATCCAATGAACATATGGGAGAAACGCATATGAAAAAGGTATCAGAAAATCCAATGAACATATGGTAGAAAAGCATATGGAAATGGTATCAGAAAATCCAATGAACACATCGGAGAAAAGCATATGGAAAGGTATCAGAAAATCCAATGAACATATGGAAGAAAAGTATATGGAAAAGGTATCAGAAAATCCAATGAACACATGGCAGAAAAGCATATGGAAAAGGTATCAGACAATCCAATGGACATATGGGAGAAAAGCATATGGAAAAGGTATCAGAAAATCCAATGAACACATGGGAGAAAAGCGTATGGAAAAGGTATCAGAAAATCCAATGAACATATGGGAGAAAAGCATATGGAAAAGGTATCAGAAAATCCAATGAACATATGGGAGAAGAGCATATGGAAAGGTATCAGAAAATCCAATGAACATATGGGAGAAAAGCGTATGGAAAAGGTATCAGAAAATCCAATGAACACATGGGAGAAAAGCGTATGGAAAAGGTATCAGAAAATCCAATGAACATATGGGAGAAAAGCATATGGAAAAGGTATCAGAAAATCCAATGAACATATGGGAGAAAAGCATATGGAAAGGGTATCAGAAAATCCAATGAACATATAGTAGAAAAGCATATGGAAAGGTATCAGAAAATCTAATGAACACATGGGAGAAAAGCATATGGAAAAGGTAGCAGGAAATCAGTGAACATATGGGAGAAAAGCATATGTAAAGGTATCAGAAAATCTAATGAACACATGGGAGAAAAGCATATTGAAAGGTATCAGAAAATCTAATGAACACATTGAAGAAAAGCATATGGAAAGGTATCAGAAAATCTAATGAACACATGGGAGAAAAGCATATGGAAAGGTATCAGAAAATCTAATGAACACATTGAAGAAAAGCATATGGAAAGGTATCAGAAAATCTAATGAACACATGGGAATAAGCATATGGAAAAGGTAGCAGAAAATCAGTGAACATATGGGAGAAAAGCATATGGAAAGGTATCAAAAAATCTAATGAACACATGGGAGAAAGGCGTATGGAAAGGTATCAGAAAATCCAATGAACACATGGGAGAAAAGCATATGGAAAGGTATCAGAAAATCTAATGAACACATGGGAGAAAAGCATATGGAAAGGTATCAGAAAATCTAATGAACACATTGAAGAAAAGCATATGGAAAGGTATCAGAAAATCTAATGAACACATGGGAGAAAAGCATATGGAAAGGTATCAGAAAATCTAATGAACACATGGGAGAAAAGCATATGGAAAGGTATCAGAAAATCTAATGACCACATGGGAGAAAAGCATATGGAAAGGTATCAGAAAATCTAATGAACACATGGGAGAAAAGCATATGGAAAGGTATCAGAAAATCTAATGAACACATTGAAAAAAAGCATATGGAAAGGTATCAGAAAATCTAATGAACACATGGGAGAAAAGCATATGGAAAGGTATCAGAAAATCTAATGAACACATGGGAATAAGCATATGGAAAAGGTAGCAGAAAATCAGTGAACATATGGGAGAAAAGCACATGGAAAGGTATCAAAAAATCTAATGAACACATGGGAGAAAGGCGTATGGAAAGGTATCAGAAAATCCAATGAACACATGGGAGAAAAGCATATGGAAAGGTATCAGAAAATCCAATGAACATATGGGAGAAAATCATATGGAAAGGTATCAGAAAATCCAATGAACTCATGGGAGAAAAGCATATGGAAAAGGTATCAGAAAATCCAATGAACACATGGGAGAAAAGCATATCGAAAGGTATCAGAAAATCCAATGAACATATGGGAGAAAATCATATGGAAAGGTATCAGAAAATCCAATGAACACATGGGAGAAAAGCATATGAAAAGGTATCAGACAATCCAATGGACATATGGGAGAAAAGCATATGGAAAGGTATCAGAAAATCCAATGAACATATGGAAGAAAAGTATATGGAAAAGGTATCAGAAAATCCAATGAACACATGGCAGAAAAGCATATGGAAAGGTATCAGACAATCCAATGGACATATGGGAGAAAAGCATATGGAAAGGTATCAGAAAATCCAATGAACATATGGGAGAAAAGCATATGGAAAAGGTATCAGAAAATCCAATGAACACATGGGAGAAAAGCGTATGGAAAAGGTATCAGAAAATCCAATGAACATATGGGAGAAAAGCATATGGAAAGGTATCAGAAAATCCAATGAACATATGGGAGAAAAGCATATGGAAAGGTATCAGAAAATCTAATGAACACATGGGGAAAAGCATATGGAAAAAGTAACAGGAAATCAGTGAACATATGGGAGAAAAGCATATGTAAAGGTATTCGAAAAACCAATGAACATATAGTAGAAAAGCATATGGAAAGGTATCAGAAAATCTAATGAACACATTGGAGAAAAGCATATCAAAAGGTATCAGACAATCCAATGAACACATGGGAGAAAAGCATATGGAAAGGTATCAGAAAATCTAATGACCACATGGGAGAAAAGCATATGGAAAGGTATCAGAAAATCTAATGAACACATGGGAGAAAAGCATATGGAAAGGTATCAGAAAATCTAATGAACACATTGGAGAAAAGCATATGGAAAGGTATCAGAAAATCTAATGAACACATGGGAGAAAAGCATATGGAAAGGTATCAGAAAATCTAATGAACACATGGGAGAAAAGCATATGGTAAAGGTAGCAGAAAATCAGTGAACATATGGGAGAAAAGCATATGGAAAGGTATCAGAAAATCCAATGAACACATGGGAGAAAAGCATATGGAAAGGTATCAGAAAATCCAATGAACACATGGGAGAAAAGCATATGGAAAGGTATCAAAAAATCCAATGAACATATGGGAGAAAATCATATGGAAAGGTATCAGAAAATCCAATGAACTCATGGGAGAAAAGCATATGGAAAAGGTATCAGAAAATCCAATGAACACATGGGAGAAAAGCATATGGAAAGGTATCAGAAAATCCAATGAACATATGGGAGAAAATCATATGGAAAGGTATCAGAAAATCCAATGAACACATGGGAGAAAGCATATGAAAAGGTATCAGAAAATCCAATGAACACATGGGAGAAAAGCATATGGAAAAGGTAGCAGAAAATCAATGAACATATGGGAGAAAAGCATATGGAAAGGTATCAGAAAATCCAATGAACACATGGGAGAAAAGCATATGGAAAAAGTATCAGAAAATCCAATGAACATATGGGAGAAAAGCATATGGAAACGTATCAGAAAATCCAATGAACACATGGGAGAAGAGCATATGGAAAGGTATCAGAAAATCCAATGAACACATTGGAGAAAAGCATATCAAAAGGTATCAGACAATCCAATGAACACATGGGAGAAAAGCGTATGGAAAAGGTATCAGAAAATCTAATGAACACATTGGAGAAAAGCATATGGAAAATGTATCAGAAAATCCAATGAACACATTGGAGAAAAGCATATGGAAAAGGTATCAGAAAATCCAATGAACACATGGGAGAAAAGCATATGGAAACGTATCAGAAAATCTAATGAACATATGGGAGAAAAGCATATGGAAAGGTTTCAGAAAATCCAATGAATACATGGGAGAAAAGCATATGGAAATGTATCAGAAAATCCAATGAACATATGGGTGAAAAGCCTATGGAAAAGGTATCAGAAAATCCAAGGAACACATGGGAGAAAAGCATATGGAAAGGTATCAGAAAATCCAATGAACACATGGAGGAAAGCATATGGAAAGGTATCAGAAAATCCAATGAACATATGGGAGAAAAGCATATGGAAAAGGTATCAGAAAATCCAATGAACACATGGGAGAAAAGCATATGGAAAGGCATCAGAAATCAATGAACACATGGGAGAAAAGCATATGGAAAGGTATCAGAAAATCCAATGACCATATGGGAGAAAATCATATGGAAAGGTATCAGATAATCCAATGAACACATGGGAGAAAAGCATATGGAAAAGGTAGCAGAAAATCAGTGAACATATGGGAGAAAGGCATATGGTAAGGTATCAAAAAATCTAATGAACACATGGGAGAAAAGCATATGGAAAGGTATCAGAAAATCCAATTAACACATGGGAGAAAAGCATATGGAAAGGTATCAGAAAATCCAATGAACATATGGGAGAAAAGCATATGGAAAGGTATCAGAAAATCCAATGAACACATGGGAGAAAAGCATATGGAAAGGTATCAGAAAATCAATGAACACATGGGAGAAAAGCATATGGAAAGGTATCAGTAAATCCAATGAACATATGGGAGAAAATCATATGGAAATGTATCAGAAAATCCAATGAACACATGGGAGAAAAGCATATGAAAAGGTATCAGAAAAACCAATGAATATATGGGAGAAAAGCATATGGAAAAGGTAGCAGAAAATCAATGAACATATGGGAGAAAAGCATACGGAAAGGTATCAGACAATCCAATGAACACATGGGAGAAAAGCATATGGAAAAGGTATCAGAAAATCCAACGAACACATGGGAGAAAAGCATATGGAAAAGGTATAAGAAAATCCAATGAACATATGGGAGAAAAGCATATGGAAACGTATCAGAAAATCCAATGAACACATGGGAGAAGAGCATATGGAAAGGTATCAGAAAATCCAATGAACACATGGGAGAAAAGCATATGGAAAGGTATCAGAAAATCCAATGAACACATGGGAGAAAAGCATATGGAAAGGTATCAGAAAATCCAATGAACACATGGGAGAAAAGCATATGGAAAGGTATCAGAAAATCCAATGAACATATGGGAGAAAATCATATGGAAAAGGTATCAGAAAATCCAATGAACACATGGGAGAAAAGCATATCAAAAGGTATCAGACAATCAAATGAACACATGGGAGAAAAGCGTATGGAAAAGGTATCAGAAAATCCAATGAACACATTGGAGAAAAGCATATGGAAAATGTATCAGAAAATCCAATGAACATATTGGAGAAAAGCATATGGAAAAGGTATCAGAACATCCAATGAACACATGGGAGAAAAGCATATGGAAACGTATCAGAAAATCCAATGAACATATGGGAGAAAAGCATATGGAAAGGTATCAGACAATCCAATGAATACATGGGAGAAAAGCATATGAAAATGTATCAGAAAATCCAATGAACATATGGGGGAAAAGCCTATGGAAAAGGTATCAGAAAATCTAATGAACACACGGGAGAAAAGCATATGGAAAGGTATTAGAAAATCCAATGAACACATGGGAGAAAAGCATATGGAAAGGCATCAGAAATCAATGAACACATGGGAGAAAAGCATATGGAGAAGGTATCAGAAAATCCAATGAACACATGGGAGAAAAGCATATTGAAAGGTATCAGAAAATCAATGAACACATGGGAGAAAAGCATATGGAAAGTATCAGAAAATCCAATGAACATATGGGAGAAAATCATATGGAAAGGTATCAGAAAATCGAATGAACACATGGGAGAAAAGCATATGAAAAGGTATCAGAAAATCCAATGAATATATGGGAGAAAAGCATATGGAAAAGGTAGCAGAAAATCAATGAACATATGGGAGAAAAGCATATGGAAAGGTATCAGAAAATCCAATGAACACATGGGAGAAAAGCATATGGAAAAGGTATCAGAAAATCCAATGAACATATGGGAGAAAAGCATATGGAAACGTATCAGAAAATCCAATGAACACATGGGAGAAGAGCATATGGAAAGGTATCAGAAAATCCAATGAACACATTGGAGAAAAGCATATGGAAAGGTATCAGAAAATCCAATAAACACATGGGAGAAAAGCATATGGAAAAGGTATCAGAAAATCCAATGAACACATGGGAGAAAAGCATATGGAAACGTATCAGAAAATCTAATGAACATATGGGAGAAAAGCATATGGAAAGGTATCAGAAAATCCAATGAATACATGGGAGAAAAGCATATGGAAAGGTATCAGAAAATCCAATTAACATATGGGGGAAAAGCCTATGGAAAAGGTATCAGAAAATCCAATGAACACATGGGAGAAAAGCATATGGTAAAGGTATCAGAAAATCCAATGAACACATGGGAGAAAAGCATATGGAAAGGTATCAGAAAATCCAATGAACATATGGGAGAAAAGCATATGGAAAGGTATCAGAAAATCCAATGAACACATGGGAGAAAAGCATATGGAAAGGTATCAGAAAATCAATGAACACATGGGAGAAAAGCATATGGAAAGGTATCAGAAAATCCAATGAACATATGGGAGAAAATAATATGGAAAGGTATCAGAAAATCCAATGAACACATGGGAGAAAAGCATATGAAAAGGTATCAGAAAATCCAATGAATATATGGGAGAAAAGCATATGGAAAAGGTAGCAGAAAATTAATGAACATATTGGAGAAAAGCATATGGAAAGGTATCAGAAAATCCAATGAACACATGGGAGAAAAGCATCTTGAAAAGGTATCAGAAAATCTTATTAACACATGGGAGAAAAGCATATGGAAAAGGTATCAGAAAATCCAATGAACATATGGGAGAAAAGCATATGGAAACGTATCAGAAAATACAATGAACACATGGGAGAAGAGCATATGGAAAGGTATCAGAAAATCCAATGAACACATGGGAGAAAAGCATATGGAAAGGTATCAGAAAATCCAATGAACACATGGGAGAAAAGCATATGGAAAAGTTATCAGAAAATCCAATGAACACATGGGAGAAAAGCATATGGAAAAGGTATCAGAAAATCCAATGAACATATGGGAGAAAAGCATATGGAAAAGGTATCAGAAAATCCAATGAACACATGGGGGAAAAGCATATGGAAAGGTATCAGAAAATCTAATGAACATATGGGAGAAAAGCATATGGAAAGGTATCAGAAAACCCAATGAACACATGGGAGAAAAGCATATGGAAAGGTATCAGAAAATCCAATGAACATATGGGGGAAAAGCATATGGAAAAGGTATCAGAAAATCCAATGAACATGTGGCACTATTTCCTTGTGCCACTGTTTCTAACACACTCTGCAGCATGGACGGGTGGTAAATTGTCCATGAGCGTAGAGATACAAAGAAACCCCTTCCCATAATCCCCTTGCTATCTTTCTGTCTCTTTCCTGCACGACCACCATGATGTGAGGACGCATAGACTGTCTCTCCGTAAATGAGGGGGGTCACCCCCTCCCTCAACACTAGTTAGGGTAGGTTAGTTAGCTTTGAAAAGCCTATTGTAAAAATTAATTGTAAATTGTTTTTTTTGTAATATATATTGTATCTCTAATGTAAAATAAAATAGTTAGTTATACCTTTGTATATTACAATTGTGTCGCGTGTCGTTTTTCTTGTGTCTGCCATGAATTCCTTCATAAATGTCTTAAGTCGAAAGGCGGCCCTGAGGACAGGGAGATGAAGATTCCCACCAGAATGCCACCAGGGTGAAGAGATCATCTTGAGAAAGGAAAGGAGCCACACCCAAAACCAACATCTCAGGTATGATTTTCTTCTTACTACACAGACCCTAATGACTGGCCCATCTTCATGTCTTCATGAGACCGCTTTAAGACATTTACTATAACACGTCTGTCGGTCACACCCCAGTGACCGGCTGATTGTGGTATAAATGGTTGCCTTAAGACGCAGGATTGACCCTGGTTAATTACCAGACGGATCTCGTCGCATCTGTGTCGCAGTATAAATGATGCACTATGACCAGAACATATTGTTTCCCAGCATGGAAATAATTTCGACTCTTAAACCCACGGCACAACCAAAAATAACGACCACTAGACGAATCGAATAAAAAAAAATGGTCCACGGTCTTTAAAAACGGAAAAAACTATTATTTCTGGCAAAATTTTTAAAAAATGGCAGACCAGTACACACGCGCACAAAAAAAAAAAAAAAAAACGCACTCAAAAAGAAAATTCAGAACCTGAACAAAAAATTGTCTTGCACCTACAAAAAAAAAAAAAAACAGTTTACAAAGGATCGATTTGAAAAAAAAAGAGTATTGAAAGTAACCCTTCGAAAAAAAAGTAAGAAATGTGTCCCACACACACAAAAAAAAACAGAGACGAGAAAAAAGTGTCTCTAGAATATGCAATGTCTCTTTCTCTCTCACGCTTTCTCTCTTTCTGTCTCTCTCCGGATATATATCGATATGTGTGTATATCTATGCATCTTGTTATTACATGAAAAAAAAAAAAGAAAAAAATCCTTCAAACACGAAGCTCGAAAAATAAATTTAAAAAAAAAAGGAAAGAAAATAAAGGATACCTAACATTTTTTATCTGATCTTTATTTCAGGTTTATAAAAATATAGGACTTTTTAAAAAATTCTTTTGACTTTGCAAGTGTTAGATTCAGATTTGAAAAAATAGAACTTTTACATTACATTTTATTCCATGAACAGTTGATGTGTTTATTTTTCAGGTTAGGTAACAGTAAAGCTGAAAAATAAGGGGACATTTTTTTTGAATTGATAATGTTTCTTTTATTGATGTTTTGTCTGTTTAAAAAGAAAAAAAATGTTACTGGTAAAAAAAAAAAAAATTGGGGTTAGATAATATGAAAGTTTTGTGTTAGAATGTATTTTACAAAATTGTTCCAAATAAGATTGTTTTTCTATTTTCTTATTTTTTTTTTTTTGAGCTCGTGGAAATGTTTAATGTCTACCTGTCATTCATTTTTTGAAACAATGGCCGCACATGGGAAAGAAGCGAAGATGACCTCGTCATGGTGTTTGTGAGGGTGTTGAGGGATGGGTGGGGGAACAATGCGACTTGCCTCTGTTTCTCTTCCTCTCTTTCACCACCTCTCGTGTTGTCTACCATTCTTTCACCCTCTGCAAGCTTTTTTGGGGACGAGAGAGTGACTTTTAAAGTCGAAGAGTTTTTTTGTTATTACGTAATGATATCATGAGGGTGGTGGGGTGTGTAATGGCATCGCTCTGTCTCTATCCCCTTCTTTTTCCCCTCATTCTCTTTCTCTACTCTTGCGTTTTAATGATTGTATAGCTAAACCCCCATGGCTGATTGCAGGAGGGCATATAATAACGAATTAACTTGGAGTTTTTTAAATTTTTCTACCAGGTTTAAATAACAAAATTATTTATGCTTCGTTAAATTACATTAAATGATGTCTTCAATTGGTTTTTATTAAAAATAAAAACTGAGACGATTATTCAAACAGCACTTAAAGTACTTTTTTGAAGTCTTCGAGTGTTTGGAAGAGCCAACTGTTACATGATTACGTTAATTTTTTAAGAGTTCTCCGAAATGTTCATAGTTTTTCTTAAAGAAAAATTACGCTATTACATTTCGAATATTCTCTGAATTTTTAATAATTTCTAAGGAAATATTGTTTGACTAACGAAAGAGATTTTCCTGAACTCTAGATGATTTTAAGGAAGAATTATTCGAGCAAATTCTTTAATTGAAGGTTTATTTGAAATTGGACCGTATGATAGGGGTCCCTGAAATATTGACTGAGGAGTATATACGTAAAATTGAATTAATTATTAAGAAAAAAAAAAAAGATTTCCTCAGTCTAGAAAGATCTCTCTTTAATTGAAACTTTAATTTTTTCGAGCTGTTAACTATACAGAACTGGTCGTTAACTAATGTGACTCCCAGGTGTGGCGGGAGTTTATTAGTTCGAAATAATCCTTGTGAGTGAGTTTAGGAAAAGAATTGCTTTTAAATGATAAAATAATTACTTGGAAAATAAAGTTAATTAACATGAAAAGTTTCTGAATTCGAAATGACCTGGATAATGGTCTAAAAGAAGAAATGATTTTTAAGAATCAATTAAATAACTGTAAATGTACACTGAATTTTAAAAATAATAATTACGAAATGAAAAATTTGGGATGTTTCTGAATCTCATTGTGAAGGGTGAATTGATTCAAAATGAATTTTCTATGATCTTTTCGGAAGATTAATTTTAATAATGAACCAAATGTTTGGAATAATTTTTGAATTGTATTACGAAAAATGGGTCTATTCGAAGTTTATGACCTTTTGAGAAGATTGGTTTTTATAATAATAAATGAATTACTTTGGAAAGAAGTTAACTAACATAAATTGATTTTAACGATGAACCAAAATACTTGAAATAATTTTTAAATTTTGGAATTAAATTTTAATGATCTTTTGTAAATCAAGTTTTGAAAAAATACACATACTTTTTAAATGTACCCTGAAATTTGGGAAAAAGTTAATTATGAATGTAATAACTAAAATGCGTTTGCATTGTGTAAACAAATTCTAATTGTGACCGAGGTGCTCTGAAATGATTTTTTAAAAATGTTTTCTTTTTAAGGAAGAAAAATTGTTAACACCCTATTTCATTGATTTAATGTATACCAGGTTTCTGAATTGTTTATTTTTGGAAATTTTTTTCCCCCTAATTGAGTATTCTAACTCATGAAGGCTGAGTGCCCTTCTTAGTTAATTCTTTATATAATTAATAAATATTCCGTGGTGGATAGTTTTTATTGGTCGCTCGGCGGCAGACTCCTTGCTCTAACAGAATTAATTGGATTAGAACCTCTGAAGACCAAGGTTTTACTAAATCCATATAGGTCGGCGTGATGAGGTCACGTAACCCCGACTTATCTAAAATACATTATACTGGTTGCTGAAGAGAGCGTAAGTCCAGTAACTGAAGTAATAACTTGGAATACATATAGGTCGGCGTGATGAGGTCACGTAACTCCGACTTGGTTAAAATACATTATACTGGTTGCTGAAGGGAGCGTAAATCCAGTTACGAAAATAATGTTATGCAGACTAAATTAAAAAACGTATAGGTCGGCGTGATAAACTCACGTAGAATCCGGCTTAGTGAAATACGTATAGGTCGGCGTGATAAACTCACGTAGAATCCGGCTTAGTGAAATACGTATAAGTCGGCGTGATAAACTCACGTAGAATCCGGCTTAGTCAAATACGTATAGGTCGGCGTGATAAACTCACGTAGAATCCGGCTTAGTCAAATACGTATAGGTCGGCGTGATAAACTCACGTAGAATCCGGCTTAGTGAAATACGTATAGGTCGGCGTGATAAACTCACGTAGAATCCGGCTTAGTCAAATACGTATAGGTCGGCGTGATAAACTCACGTACAATCCGGCTTAGTGAAATACGTATAGGTCGGCGTGATGAACTCACGTAAAATCCGGCTTTGTTAAAAAATATTATACTGGTTGCTTAAGAAAGTGTAAATCCAGTAACTGAAATCATGAGGTCATTGCCTCGATGGAGGGCGAGGATGATTACCCTCTCTGGTATTTGAAGCAGTATACCAGTCTACCAGGAGCCTGGTGGAAAAAAAATAACTTGCTTCACTGAGTTCCTGATGGAACGTAGAGCATGGGGACATTGATTGCTGACGGCCGGTTGACGCACCATTCACGGAAAATTAGGGACTTCTGAAATTTATGAATACTCATAAATTTCGGATAGCATAGGGAGGGATGTGGCACTATTTCCTTGTGCCACTGTTTCTAACACACTCTGCAGCATGGACGGGTGGTAAATTGTCCATGAGCGTAGAGATACAAAGAAACCCCTTCCCATAATCCCCTTGCTATCTTTCTGTCTCTTTCCTGCACGACCACCATGATGTGAGGACGCATAGACTGTCTCTCCGTAAATGAGGGGGGTCACCCCCTCCCTCAACACTAGTTAGGGTAGGTTAGTTAGCTTTGAAAAGCCTATTGTAAAAATTAATTGTAAATTGTTTTTTTTGTAATATATATTGTATCTCTAATGTAAAATAAAATAGTTAGTTATACCTTTGTATATTACAATTGTGTCGCGTGTCGTTTTTCTTGTGTCTGCCATGAATTCCTTCATAAATGTCTTAAGTCGAAAGGCGGCCCTGAGGACAGGGAGATGAAGATTCCCACCAGAATGCCACCAGGGTGAAGAGATCATCTTGAGAAAGGAAAGGAGCCACACCCAAAACCAACATCTCAGGTATGATTTTCTTCTTACTACACAGACCCTAATGACTGGCCCATCTTCATGTCTTCATGAGACCGCTTTAAGACATTTACTATAACACGTCTGTCGGTCACACCCCAGTGACCGGCTGATAGTGGTATAAATGGGAGAAAAGCATATGGAAACGTATCAGAAAATCCAAATGAACATATGGGAGAAAAGCATAGTGAAAAGGTATCAGAAACTCCAATGAACACATGGGAGAAAAGCATATGAAAAGGTATCAGAAGATCCAATGGACATATGGGAGAAAAGCATATGGAAAGGTATCAGAAAATCCAATGAACACATGGGAGAAAAGCATATGGAAAGGTATCAGAAAATCCAATGAACACATTGGAGAAAAGCATATTGAAAAGGTATCAGAAAATCCAATGAACATATGGGAGAAAAGCATATGGAAAGGTATCAGAAAATCCAATGAACATATGGGAGAAAAGCATATGGAAAAGGTATCAGAAAATCCAATGAACACATTGGAGAAAAGCATATGGAAAAGGTATCAGAAAATCCAATGAACACATGGGAGAAAAGCATATGGAAAGGTATCAGAAAATCCAATGAACACATGGGAGAAAAGCATATGGAAACGTATCAGAAAATCCAATGAACACATCGGAGAAAAGCATATGGAAGAGGTATCAGAAAATCCAATGAACACATGGGAGAAAAGCATATGGAAAAGGTATCAGAAAATTCAATGAACATAGGGGAGAAAAGCATATGGAAAGGTATCAGAAAATCCAATGAACACATGGGAGAAAAGCATATGGAAAAGGTATCAGAAAATCCAATGAACACATTGGAGAAAAGCATATGGAAAAGGTATCAGAAAATCCAATGAACATATGGGAGAAAAGCATATGGAAAAGGTATCAGAAAATCCAGAAAACACATGGGAGAAAAGCATATGGAAAGGTATCAGAAAATCCAATGAACATATGGGAGAAAAGCATATGGAAAGGTATCAGAAAATCCAATGAACATATGGGAGAAAAGCATATGGAAAAGGTATCAGAATACTCAATGAACACATGGGAGAAAAGCATATGGAAAGGTATCAGAAAATCCAATGAACACATGGGAGAAAAGCATATGGAAAGGTATCAGAAAATCCAATGAATATATGGGAGAAAAGAAAAAAACAAATATATATTTTAAATTGAAAGCTTCTTTATAGCTCTAATTAGTTGGCAAGAAAGTTCTTGCTGAATTTTTTTATTTTGATTTCAAATGATATATTTTCAAATAAGTTTTCCATATAATTTCTCTACTTTGTATATAATTTTAAAGACCTAAAAACGCTATTTAAAATGATATATAAAGTTTAGATACCATGACGTAAAGAATCTACAAAAACATCAAAATACCTAACAGCCATTAAAAAAGTCAAATATCTTTTTCCAACAAAAGACTAGGAATCGATTATTATGCATAGTTAATCAACATTTTGTAAAGTTGCATCACAGAAAGTACATATTCAAATATTCATTAGTTTTAGTGTTATATTTGATAAAACACATTGTAATTGTATAACAATTAAATTGTGTTTTATAACATAATGCTAAAACCAAGAAATATTAGCCGTAATTGTCAAACAATTCATCCAGTGACACATTTTATATTAAATTTCCGTCTCTCGTTGTTTGTGTGACGCCGTTCTTATTTTATACACCTTTTATAACACTCACCTGTACATCTATTAGTGTATTAAAAGTAAAACAGACTATTGATAAATAAACAAAAGCGAATATCAATACACTGGAAATCTTATAAAATAAGCTAAAGGAAAAAAATGGCGAGAGATGGGGTGCTACAACTCCATTATGTCATTAGTTTCCTTTTAGATTTGACATTTCCGTTATCAAACATGAAAGATTTTATGAAACTAAATAAATTTCTCATTGCAATTTTGTTAAAATATATTTGAATTTGTTTTTACATCCGATTATATATTTACCTTATTACTTTTAAAATTCAATTTTGTGTTATTACTTCTTTGCAAAGTAATTTTTGTCTTAGTAATAAGACAAAAATTACTTTGCAAAGAAGTAATTTTCAAATTCAATTTTGACTTTTTACTTCTTTGCAAATTCCATTTTCTCTTATTCCTCCTTTGCAAATTAAATTTTGTCTTAATACTTCTTTTCAAATTAAATTTTGCCCTCTTACTTCTTTTCAACTTCAATTTTGTCTTCTTACTTCTTTGCAAATTAAATTTTGTCTTATTACTTTTTTGCAAAAAGATTCATTCTTCTTACTTCTTTTCAAATTCAATTTTGTCTTATTACTTCTTTGCAAATTCAATTTTGTCTTATTACTTCTTTGTAAGTTCAATTTTATCTTATCACTTGTTTGCAAATAAAATTTTGGCTTTTTACTTCTTTTCAAATTCAATTTTGTCTTATTACTTCTTTGCAAATTCAATTTTGTTTTATTACTTCATTTCAAATTTAATTTTGTCTTCTTACTTCTTTGCAAATTCAATTTATTCTTCTTACTTCTTTTTAAATTCAATTTTCTGTTATTACCCTTTTGCAAATAAATTTTTTTCTTATTACTTCTTTGCAAGTTCAATTTTATCTTATCAGTTGTTTGCAAATTCAATTTTGACTTCTTACTGCTTTTCAAATTCTATTTTGTCTTATTACTTCTTTTCAAATTCAATTTTGTCTTCTTACTTCTTTGCAAATTCAATGTTGTCTTATTACTTCGCTGCAAATTCGATTTTGTCTTATTACTTCATTTAAAGTTCATTTTTTCTCATTACTCCTTTGCAAGTTAAATTTTGTCCTTTTAATTCTTTTCAAATCCAATTTTATCTTATTGTTTGCAAATTCAATTTTGTCTTCTTACTTCTTTTCAAATTTTATTTTGTTATATTACTTCTTTTCAAACTTTATTTTGTCTTCTTACTTCTTTTCAAATACAATTTTGTCTTCTTACTTCTTTGCAAATTCAACTTTGTCTTATTACTTCTTTGAAAATTCAATTTTATATTATTTTTTTTAATTCAATTTTCTCTTCTTACTTCTTTGCAAATTCAATTTTGTTCTTCTTACTTTTTTTCAAATTCAATATTGACTTCTTCTTTTCAAATTCAATTTTGTATTCTTTCTTCTTGCAAATTCAATGTTGTCTTCTTAGTTCTTTGCAAATTCAATTTTGTCTTATTACTTCTTTGTAAGTCTAATTTTATCTGATCACTTTTTTGCAAAATTTTATCTGATTATTTCATTTAAATTCAATTTTGTCTTATTATTTCATTTAAATTCAATTTTGTCTTATTACCCCTTTGCAAATTAAATTTTGTTATTTTACTTCTTCGCAAGTTCAATTTTATCTTATTGTTTGCAAATTCAATTTTGTCATCTTACTTATTTTCAAATTCTATTTTGTCTTATTACTTCTTTGCAAATTCAATTTTGTCTTCTTACTTCTTTGCAAATTTAATTTTGTCTTATTACTTTTTGCAAATAAAATTCATTCTTCTTACTTCTTTGCAAATGCAACTTTGTCTTATTACTTCTTTTCAAATTAAATTTTGTCTTATTCTTTTCAAATTCGATTTTGTAATATTACTTCTTTTCAAATTAAAATTTGTTTTATTACTTCTTTTCAAACTCAATTTTGTCTTCTTACTTCTTTGCAAATTCCATTTGGTCTTATTACTTCTTTGTGAATTCAGTTTTGTCTTATTACGTCTTTGCAAATACGATTTTGTCTTCTTACTTCTTTGCAAATTACATTTTCGTCTTATTACTCCTTTGCAAATATGATTTTGTCTTATTACTTCTTTGCAAATGCAATGTTGTCTTCTTACTACTTTGCAAATTCAATTTTGTCTTATTACTTCTTTTCAAATTCAATTTTATTTTATTACTTATTTTCAAACTCAATTTTTTTTCTTCTTACTTCTTTGCAAATTCAATTTTATCTTATTACTTCTTTGCAAATCCAATTTTGTCTTATTACTTCTTTTTAATTCAATTTTATCTTATTACTTCTTTTCAAACTAAATTTTATTTTATTACTTCTTTTCAAACCCAATTTTGTCTTCTTACATCTTTGCAAATTCAATTAGGTCTTATTACTTCGTTGCAAATTCAATTTTGTCTTATTACTTCTTTTCAAATTCAATTTTTTTCATCTTTCTTCTTTTCAAATGAAATTTTGTCTTATTTCTTCTTTTCAAATTCAATTTTTTCTTATTGCTTCTTTGCAAATACAATTTTGTCTTCTTACTTCTTTTCAAATGCAATTTTTCTTCTTTCTTCTTTGCAAATGCAATTTTATCTCATTACATCTTTGCAAATACAATTTTGTCTTCTTACTTCTTTGCAAATTCAATTTTGTTTTATTACTTCCTTTCAAATTAAATTTTGTCTTATTACACCTTTTCAAATTCAATTTTGTCTTCTTACTTCTTTTCAAATTCAATTTTGTCTTATTACTTCTTTGCAAATTTAATTTTGCCTTATAACTTGTCTTATTACTTCATTTAAAGTTCAATTTTGTTTTATTACTCCTTTGCAAATTCGATTTTGTAATTTTACTTCTTTGCAAATTCAATTTTATTTTATTATTTGCAAATTCTATTTTGTATATTACATATTTTCAAATTCAATTTTGTTTGATTACTTCTTTTCAATTTCAATTTTGTCTTATTAATTCTTTTTCAAATTCAATGTTTTCTTCTTTCTTCTTTGCAAATGTTTTTTTGTTTACTTACTATTTTCAAATTCAATTTTGTCTTATTACTTTTTGCAAATTCAATTTTATCTTATTACTTCTTTGAAAATTCAAATTTTTCTTCTTACTTAATTTCACATTCAATTTTGTCTGATTGCATCTTTTCAAGTTAAATTTCGTCATTTTTCTTCTTTGCAAATTCAATTTTGTCTTATTACTACTTTGCAAATTCAATTTTGTCCTTTTACTTCTTTGTAAATCCGATTTTATATTATTGTTTCCAAATTCAATTTTGTCTTTTTACTTCTTTTCTAATTCTATTTTGTCTTATTACTTCTTTTCCAATTCAATTTTGTCTTCTTACTTCTTTTCAAACTCAATTTTGTGTTATTACTTTTTGCAAATTCAATTTTATCTTACTACTTCTTTGTAAATTCAATTTTGTCTTATTACTTTTTTTAAACTTCAATTGTTTCTGATTACTTATTCTTAAATTCAATTTTGTCTTCTTACTTCTTTTAAAACTCCATTTTGTCTTATTTTCAAATTAAATTTTGTCTCATTACTTCTTTGCAAATTCAATTTTATCTTCTTGCTTCTTTTTCAAATTCAATTTTGTCTTATTACTTCTTTTCAAATTCAATTTTTTCTTAATACGTCTTTGCAAATTCAATTTTGTCTTATTACTTTTTTACAATTCAATTTTGTCTTCTTACGTCTTTTCAAATTTAATTTTTCTTCTTACTTCTTTGCAAATCCAATTGACTCGTATTACTGTTTTTCAAATTCAATTTTAACTTGTTACTGTTTGCGAATTCATTTTTATCTTATTACATTTTTCAAATTCAATTTGGTTTTATTACTTCTTTTACAATTCAATTTTGTTTTCTACCTTTTTTTCAAATTCAATTTTGTTATATTACTTCTTTGCAAATTCAATTTTGTCTTCTTATTTTTTTTGAAATTCAATTTTGTTTTATTACTTCTTTTCCAATTTAATTTTGTTATATTACGTCTTTGCAAATGCATTTTTATCTTATCGCATTTTTCAAATTCAATTTTGTTTTATTTCTTTTATCAAATTCAATTTTGTCTTATTACTTTTTCAAAATTAATTTTTCTTATTACTTTTTGCAAATTCAATTTGATCTTATGACTTTTTCAAATACATTTTTATCCTGTTACTTCTTTTCAAATTCAATATTTTCTGATTACTTCTTCTCAAATTTAATTTTACAAAATTGAATTTGCAAAGAATTCATTTCTTTGCAAATTCAATTTTGTATTTTTACATATCCAAAATACAAATTTGTTTTATTACTTCTTTTCAACTTTAATTTTGCCTTATAACTTCGTTTCAATTTAGTTTTGTCTCATGATTTTTTCAAATTTAATTTTGTTTAATTACTGTTTAGCAAATTAAATTTTGTCTCATTAATCTTTTGCAAATTCAATTTGTTCTTATCAATTCCATTCAAATTCAATTTTGTTTTATTACTTATTTTTAAATTACATTTGGTCTCATTTCTTATATGCGAGTTTAATTTTGTTTTATTATTTCTATTCAAATTTAATTTTGGCTTATTACTTAATTTCAAATTGAATATTGTCTTATTACCTCTTTGCAAATTACATTTTGTTCTGTTACTTCAGTTTAAATTCTATTTTGTCTCATTACTGTTTCGCAAATTCAATTTTTTCTCATTACTTTTTTTGCAAATTCAATTTTGTCCTGTTACTTCATTTCAAATTCAATTTTCTCTTATTACTCTTTTTCAAATTCAATTTTGTCTAAGTACTTCTGTAAAAATGCAATTGTTTCTTGTTACTTTTGTTCGGAATTTAATTTGTTTTCTTTCTTTGCAAATTCAATTTTGTCTTATTACTTCTTTACAAATTCAATTTTGTCTTCTTACTGCTTTTTTAAAAGCAATTTCGCCTGATTACTTCATTGTAAATTTAATTTTGTTTTATTACTTCCTTCTCATTAGTTCATTGGAGATTCAATTTTGGCTTCTTTTTTTAAATTCAATGTTGTCTTATTACTTCTTTACAACTTCAATTTTGTCTTCTTACTGATTTTCAAATGCCATTTCGCCTCATTACTTCTTTGTAAATTTAATTTAGTTTTATTACTTCCTTCACATTCAATTTAGTCTTATTACTGATTTTTAAATACACTTTAGTCTTATTACTTCTTTACAAATTCAATGTAATCTTATTAATTCTTTTCAAATTCAATTTTCTCTCATTACTTCTTTTCAAATTCAATTCATTCTTATTACTTCTTTGCTTATTCAATTTTGTCTTATTACTTCTTTGCTAATTACATTTCCTCTAATTACTTCTTTTCAAATTCAATTACGTCTTATTACTCGTTTGCAAATTTAATTTTGTCTTATTATTTTTTCAAATACAATTTTGTCTTATTACTTCGTAGCAAATTCAATTTTGCTTTGTTACTTTTTTGCAAATTCAATCCTGTCTTATTACTTCTTTTCAAATTCAAATTAGTCTTATTACTTTTTTTCAAATTCAATTTTGTTATAATACTTCTTTTCCAATTTAATTTTGACTTATAACTTCTTCGCAAATTAAATTTTGTCTTAATACTTCTGGACAAATTCAATTTGGTTTTATTACTTATTTAAAATTTAATCTAGTCTTATTACTTCTTCGCAAATATAATTTTGTCTGATTCCTTCATTAAAATTAAATTGTGTCTTATTACTTCTTTACAAATTCAATAACGCCTTATTACTTCTTTGCAAATTTAATTTTTTTCTTATTACTACTTTTCAAATCCAATTTTGCTTATTACTTATTTGCAAATAAAATTATTTCTTATTACTTCTTTGCAAATACACTTTTGTCTTTTTACTTCTTGGCAAATTAAATTTTGTCTCATTAAATCTTTTAAAATTCAGTTTTCTTATTGCATTCTTTTAAATCCAATTTTGTCTTATTACTCCTTTTAAAATTCAATTTTGTTTTATTACTCCTTTTAAAATTCAATTTTGTTTTATTACTTCTTTTAAAATTCAATTTTGTTTTATTACTCCTTTTAAAATTCAATTTTGTTTTATTACTCCTTTTAAAATTCAATTTTGTTTTATCACTTCTTTTCCAATTCAGTTTATCCTCAATTTTTACAAATTCAATTTAGTCTTATTACTTCTTTTTCAAATTCAATTTTGTTTAATGACTTCTTTTCAAATTCAATTTTGTCTAATTACTGTTTTCAAATTATAATAGTCTTATCACTTCTTTTCCAATTCAATGTTTTCTCAATCTTTACAAATTCAATTTGTCTTATTACTTCTTCACGCGTTCAATTTTATTGTATTCCATCTTTTCACATTCAGTTTAGTCTTGTTACTTCATTGCAAATTGATTTTTAGCTTATTACATTTTTCGAATTAAATTTTGTCTTTTTGTTTCTTTTCAAATTCAATTATTTTTATTCATTCTTTGCAAATTAAATTTTGTCTTATTACTTCGTGTAAAATTCAATTTAGTCTCATTAAAGGTTTGCAGATTTTATTTTGTCTTATTACTTCTTTTCAAATTTAATTCTTTCATATTACTTCTTTTCACATTCAATTTTATCTTATTACTTCTTTGCAAATTCAATTTTGTCTGATTACTTATTTGCAAATTCAATTTTTCATGTTAATTCTTTATGAATTCAATTTTTCTTATTAGTTCTTTTTCCAATTTAATTTTGTCCTATTACTTCTTTGCAAATTTAATTTTGTGTCATTATTTTTTACAAATGAAATGTTGTCCCGTTATTTCTTTTCAAATTCAAGTTTGTCTTACTATCTCCTTTCAAATTAAAGTTTGTCTTATTACTTCCTTTCAAATTCAATTTTGTTATATTACTTATTTACAAATTAAATTTTGTCTCATTATTTCTTTGCAAATTAAATTTTATATTATTACTTCATTTCAAATTCAATTTTGTCTTATTACTTTTTTCAAATTCAATTTGGTTTTATTACTTCTTTTCAAATTCAATTCAGTCTTATTACTTCGTTTTAAATTCAATTTAGTCTCATTACTTTTTTCAAGTTCAATTTTATCTCATTACTTCCTTTAAAATTCAATTTTGTCATAAGTTATTTGTAAATTTAATTTTGTCTGTTTACTTTGGTTTCGATTTAATTTTGTTCTCATCACTTAAAATTCAATTTTTATTTATTACTCCTGTGCAAATGTTATTTTTTCTTATTCCTTTTTTTCAAATTTTGTTTTATCTCATTACTACTTTTAAAATTCAACTGAGTCTTACTACTTTTTTTACATAGGCATCACCACATTATCAAGGCCGAGAGGCCACTCAAGGATAAGGGTTAAAGAGTGTACAGTAGACATTTGAACATATAGTAATCATTAGTAATGAAAATTTGGTAAATTTGATAACTTATATAGAACGGCTAATCAAGAACTTATTTACGTTAGACTTGAACACAACCATATTGTAGTCAGCCAGAAAGCAAGAAAATGGAAGACAATTCCACAGGCGTGCAGTTCTAAGAAAGAAGCTTTGTTCATGGAATCTACGTTTAGGTTTTGGCACAGATAAAGTGGGGGGAATTATTGATAGTGTGTACAGCTAGACGAGTGTTTCTTGTGAAAGTTATGATTGAAGCTCAGTTGAACACCTTCCATGAAAATAACGATACATCAGAGACAAACTCGCAACATCTCTTCTGTGAGATAGAGGTTGCAAGGAAGAGAAAAGGACATCTCCTACGAGGCTACGAAGTCTATTTTGAACTCTATCAAGGCAAGACAAGTCCTTTCTAGCAGCTCCTGCTCAGATGTGGCAACAATATTCCATCCTTGGACGTACCTGGCTCGTATATATAGATAGAGAATAGCATCAGCAATGAGATATTTACCGGATCGATAGAAAGATCCCACCATTTTTCCAGCGACCCTAGCAACAGATTTGATGTACGTGTTCCATTTAAGATCAGGAGTAGGGTCAAGCCAAGAAGCTTGTCAAAACTTGAGGCCTCCTGAAGACGAGAGCCATTCATTTCAATTGATGCCAGATGTGGATCAGAATGTTGATGATGTAAAGAGAGAAGCTTGGTTTTAGATGCATTAAAAATAACCAGCCACTCCTTTCCCCATTGTACTATGTGCTCAAGATCAGAGGAGAGAGAATTGGAGAGAACTTGGTTGTTTACTGTCTTAGATGTGCTACCATAAATGGTAGTGTCGTCAGCATAGATGTCTACAAATGATGTAAGGATGTGATTTGGAAGATCATTAATGTAGATCAGGAAAAGAGTTGGGCCCAGGATGGACCCCTGAGGGACACCGGCATTAATAATGTGAGCTTCTGATTTTTGCCCCTCAACTACTACTCTTATGAACCTATCAGAAAGAAATGATTTAATAATTGAGAAGACATTTCCAGCTATACCATAGCTAGAGATCTTATGAAGTAAACCTTTATGCCATACCCTATCAAAGACCTTAGATATGTCAAGAGTAATTGCCCTAGAAAAGTTGCCTCCGTAGAGAGATTCGCTAATCCTATGAGATATAACTGTAAGCACATCTGCTGTAGATCTAGCAGAACGGAAACCATATTGAGTGTCACTAAGAAGGTTATTTTTGTTGAGATGGTTGATTACTTCTGTATTTAATACAGATTCCAACAACTTACTCATGACGCACAGGAGACTTATTGACCTGTACTGAGAGGGGGATGAGCGATCACCTGAATTCTTAAATACAGGGCATGCTGATGAAATTTTCCAGGGAGATGGGAAACTATTCTCCTTAAGACAACGTTTAAACAGTTTTGTAAGTATGGGCGCTAGTTCAGGTTGAAGTTTTTAGAGTACTATAATTGGAATACCATCAGGGCCAGTTGCTTTACTGGAATCAAAGTTTTTGATTAGCTTGGCAACATCACGTACATATATACGTATATCACATAGCGTGTTTTCTGATACAGGAGGAAATATTGGGGGTTGACGGTCTTGGTCGCAAAGGGTAGAATTAGCTGCAAAGTTCTTGGCAAAGAGTTTGGCTTTGTCTGATGCTGACGAGATTACCTCAGGTCCATTGATAATAGTTGGGATGGAGCACACGCTTCTGTTCAGGATTCTGTTTGCAATTTGCCAAAACTGGTGGGAACCAAGCCGCTGCTCAGCTACTTTGGACTTAACAGATTGAGCATACAACTCTCTTGCGTTCTTTATTACTTTCTTACAATGGTTGCTAGCAGTCCTGAAAGCGGCTTTAGTTTCCATACATCTATTAAGTTGGAACCAGTGGAAAAAGTGATTTCTGTGCACAATGGCAGCAGCACATTCTGGAGAGAACCATGGCTGGCTGTTAGGTTTTTGCTGAAACATTTTCGAGGGTATAAACCGGTCAATACCTACAATTAACTATTCCGTCAGGTCTAATACTATAGACGACACATCCTTTTTAAGCATGGAATGCAGAGGTAGATCAGATATAAATGTGTGGAAGCTATCCCAGTCAGCCTTAGTGTATCGATATACTGTACGATGGAGAGGTACGTCTGGGGAAATATTACATTTCATTTTTATCTTAATTGATACAACAGAGTGGTCGGAAGATCCAAGAGGCGACAGAACAGAAACTGAACATAGTTCAGAGCAAGTTGTGAGAAAAAGGTCTAGTAGGCTCGCATACTGGCCGTCATTGTCGGGCACACGGGTAGGTTCGTGAACAATCTGAGTGAGGTCATAGGCAATGGAGAAATCATCACAGAACCTCCCCTCATCATCGGTCTTGTTTGAGTGGGTCAACCATTCAACGTTGTGAACATTGAAGTCTCCACATACGTGAATGTTAGCTGAAGGATAAGCAGATAGGACTTGGTCAATTTTCTCAGATATGCTTTGAAAGATAGTAACTCCGCTGTTGTGGGGGTGATAGAGAGTAAATATAAATGCAGTAGTGTGAGCTAAAGCAACCCGGAAGCACATATAGAGTAAGTTAGGATCTTCCCTGGAGATGTCCTTACCACATGGAAAGCTATCTTTAATATAGGCACATATTCCATGCCCATGGTGATCTTGGGGGTCAGATTTAGAAGTTAAGTGAGAGTATCCTTTAATTGCGAACTCTTCTAGGGAAATAGCCTGTCCAATGCCAGTTTCACTTAAAAATAAAAGGTCTGGTTTAGTCTCCTGTAATTGGGTTTCAACCTCTGGAAGGTTAGAACGTAGACCCCTGATGTTGGAGAAGGAGACATGGTAGTAGGGGTCTAGGTTGGAAGTTGGAGAACCGGGTTAAATCGTGTATTTTTTCTTGAAACTTGTCATGATGAAATTTTGGAATTTGTGGACTAGGTCGTCAGATTTACTTAGAGCAGGACAGAAAGGGGAAACTAAGAGAGAAAAAGAAATGAATTTTTTTTTTGTAGCTAATGATAAGGTAAAGCTGTAACAATTACCCACTAGTATGGCATCGAGAGGCCCCACCAGAAGCTACTGCATGGTCCAGAATCCATTCACCAAATGGCAATACAGCAGCCCCAGTACTTTTCACTTGCTGATAGGACAGCCTCCTTAGTGGTTAATCCAAGTTTCGGGTCCCTGACTATCAGGCGGATAACGTCAGCCCAGACAAAACGTTTACCTCCAGCACCCTTACTAGTGACATGGCTACAACGATAGACATAGAAACAGAAAATTTCCGCCATCTCTGCCAACTGTTCGCGCAAAATACTGCCAACCTAGAAAACAGCTTTTTCTTCTCCCTTTGTCAGAAAAATCACTCATTAAAAAATGAGGACTGAGGGACAAATAAGAAGAAGCGAGAGTAACAGGAGCTGCCGATAACGCATCCACAATGCATTTTCTACTCTCCATTAAAAAAAAATTATTAAGTATTCTACTTAATAAAAATCCAACAGACGTGTTTAAGAGAAAGTAGTGTGATAGATTCCCCTCTCACGAACTAAAAATGAGTACAATTTCGTAATCTATTTTTGCAATAAACTCGGTAGATAAATAAACATTTATGGACGAGAAAAAAAGCTAGCATTTAATAAAACAGAAATACATAAATTAAATACTGAAATAAAATGTACTACTAACTGAAGTTCTTTCAACACAGTTTGCAATTTGGAGACGGAATTGTTTTTGTTGAGATAAGTGATTTCAATCATGCTTTTTATTTTAGATTTAAAATATTAACAACTCCATTTTATTTCAGTATTTAATTTGTGTATTTCTGTTTTATTAAATGCTAGCTTTTTTTCTAGTCCAATACCGGCTTCCATCTTATCTCGAAATTACTTATAACGGCACCAACTTACTCTCGGAAGAACCCCCCCCCCCCATCAGCCTTTTCTTTTGTATCGTAAGCTTCTTAAAACGTTACTAGCTTAAGTTCAGAATAAAATCACGATTTTCTATTAACGGCTAATTTAAAAAAAAAAAATGTTTTGAACGCTACTAACTGAAGTTCTTTCAACACAGTTTGCAATTTGGAGACGGAATTGTTTTTGTTGAGATAAGTGATTTCAATCATGCTTTTTATTTTAGATTTAAAATATTAACAACTCCATTTTATTTCAGTATTTAATTTGTGTATTTCTGTTTTATTAAATGCTAGCCTTTTTTTTTTTTTCCTCGTACATATGTTTATTTATCCACCGAGTTGATAGCAAAAATTACGAATTATACTCATTTTTAGTTCGTGTGAGGGGAATCTATCACCATACTTTCCCTTAAACACGTCCGTTGGACTTTTATTAAGTACAATACTTAATAGTTTTTTTTTTTTTTTTTTTTTTAATGGAGAGTAGAAAACGCATTGTGGATGCGTTATCGGCAGCTCCTGTTACTCTCGCTTCTTCTTATTTGTCCCTCAGTCCTCATTTTTTTTTAAATGAGTGATTTTTCGGACAAAGGGAGAAGAAAAAGCTGTTTTCTAGGTTGGCAGTATTTTTGCGAACAGTTGGCTGAGATGGCGGAAATTTTCTGTTTCTATGTCTATCCTTGTAGCCATGTCACTAGTAAGGGTGCTGGAGGTAAACGTTTTGTCTGGGCTGACGTTATCCGCCTGATAGTCAGGGACCCGAACCTTGGATTAACCACTAAGGAGGCTGTCCTATCAGCAGGTGCAAAGTACTGGGGCTGCTGTATTGCCATTTGGTGAATGGATTCTGGACCATGCAGTAGCTTCTGGTGGGGCCTCTCGATGCCATACTAGTGGGTAATTGTTACGGCTTTACCTTATCATTAACTACAAATAAAAAAAAAAAAAAATTCTTCGTTTCTTTTTCTCTCTTAATTTCCCCTCTCTGTCCTGCTCTAAGTAAATCTGTCGACCTAGTCCACAAATTCCAAAATTTCATCATGACAAGTTTCAAGAAAAAATACACGATTAAACCCGGTTCCCCAACTTCCAACGTAGACCCCTACTACCATGTCTCCTTCTCCAACATCAGGGGTCTTCGTTCTAACCTTCCAGAGGTTGAAACCCAATTACAGGAGACTAAACCAGACCTTTTATTTTTAAGTGAAACTGGCATTGGACAGGCTATTTCCCTAGATGAGTTTGCAATTTCAGGATACTCTAACTTAACTTCTAAATCTGACCCCCAAGATCGCCATGGGCATGGAATATGTGCCTATATTAAAGATAGCTTTCCATGTGGGAGGGACATCTCCAGGGAAGATCCTAACTTACCCTATATGTGCTTCCGGGTTGCTTTAGCTCACACTACTGCATTTATATTTACTCTCTATCGCCCCCACAACAGTGGAGTTACTATCTTTCAAAGCATATCTGAGAAAATTGACCAAGTCCTTTCTACTTATCCTTCAGCTAACATTCACGTATGTGGAGACTTCAATGTTCACAACGTTGAATGGTTGACCCACTCAAACAAGACCGATGATGAGGGGAGGTTCTGTCATGATTTCTCCATTGCCTATGACCTCACTCAGATTGTTCAGGAACCTACCCGTGTGCCCGATAATGATGGCCAGTATGCGAGCCTACTAGACCTTTTTCTCACAACTTGCCCTGAACTATGTTCAGTTTCTGTTCTGTCGCCTCTTGGATCTTCCGACCACTCTGTTGTATCAATTAAGATAAAAATGAAATGTAATAAGTCCCCAGATGTACCTCTTCATCGTACAGTATATCGATACACTAAGGCTGACTGGGATAGCTTCCGTACATTTATATCTGATCTACCTCTGCATTCCATGTTTAAAAAGGATGTGTCCTCTATAGTATTAGACCTAACTGAATGGTTAATTGTAGGTATTGACCATTTCATACCCTCTAAAAAGTTTCAGAAAAAACCTAACAGCCAGCCATGGTTCTCTCCAGAATGTGCTGCTGCCATTGCGCACAGAAATCACTTTTTCCACTGCTTCAAACGTAATAGATGTATGGAAACTAAAGCCGTTTTCAGGACTGCCAGCAACCATTGTAAGAAAGTAATAAGGAACGCAAGAGAGTTGTATGCTCAATCTGTTAAGTCCAAAGTAGCTGAGCAGCGGCTTGGTTCCCACCAGTTTTGGCAAATAGCAAACAGAATCCTGAACAGAAGCGTGTGCTCCATCCCAACTATTATCAATGGACCTGAGGTAATCTCGTCAGCATCAGACAAAGCCAAACTCTTTGTCAAGAACTTTGCAGCAAATTCTACCCTTTGCGACCAAGACCGCCAACCCCCAATATTTCCTCCTGTATCAGAAAACACGCTATGTGATATACGTATATCTGTACGTGATGTTGCGAAGCTAATCAAAAACCTTGATTCGAGTAAAGCAACTGGCCCTGATGGTATTCCAATTATAGTACTCAAAAAACTTCAACCTGAATTAGCGCCCATACTTACAAAACTGTTTAAACGTTGTCTTAAGGAGAATAGTTTCCCATCTCCCTGGAAAACCTCATCAGTATGCCCTGTATTTAAGAATTCAGGTGATCGCTCATCCCCCTCTCAGTACAGGCCAATAAGTCTCCTGTGCGTCATGAGTAAGTTGCTAGAATCTGTGTTAAATACAGAAGTAATCAAACATCTCAACAAAAATAACCTTCTTAGTGACACTCAATATGGTTTCCGTTCTGCTAGATCTACAGCAGATGTCATTACAGTTATATCGCATAGGATTAGCAAATCTCTCGACGGTGGCAATCTTTCTAGAGCAATTGCTCTTGACATATCTAAAGCCTTTGATAGGGTATGGCATAAAGGTTTACTTCATAAGATCGCTAGCTATGGTATAGCTGGAAAAGTCTTCTCAATTATTAAATCATTTCTTTCTGATAGGTTCATAAGAGTAGTAGTTGAGGGGCAAAAATCAGAAGCTCACAGTATTAATGCCGGTGTCCCTCAGGGATCCATCCTGGGCCCAACTCTTTTCCTGATCTACATTAATGATCTTCCAAATCATATCCTTACATCATTTGTAGACATTTATGCTGACGACACTACCATTTATGGTACCACATCTAAGACAGTAAACGAGCAAGTTCTCTCCAATTCTCTCTCCTCTGATCTTGAGCACGTAGTACAATGGGGAAAGGAGTGGCTGGTTACTTTTAATGCATCTAAAACCAAGCTTCTCTCTTTACATCATCAACATTCTAATCCACATTTGTCATCAATTGAAATGAATGGCTCTCGTCTTCAGGAGGCCTCAAGTTTTGACAAGCTTCTGGGCTTGACCATTACTCCTGATCTTAAATGGAACACGTATATCAAATCTGTTGCCAAGGCCGCTGGAAAAATGGTGGGATCTTTCTATCGATCCAGTAGATATCTCACTGCTGATGCTATTCTCTACCTATATAAGAGCCAGGTACGTCCAAGGATGGAATACTGTTGCCACATCTGGGCAGGAGCTGCTAGAAAGGACTTGTCCTGCCTTGATAGAGTTCAAAATAGACTTCGTAGCCTCGTAGGAGATGTCCTTTTCTCCTCCTTGCAACCTCTATCTCACAGAAGAGATGTTGCGAGTTTGTCTCTGATGTATCGTTATTTTCATGGAAAGTGTTCAACTGAGCTTCAATCTTTGGTCCCCCCTCGCCAAACTTTCACAAGAAACACTCGTCTAGCTGTAAACACTATCAATAATTTCCCCCACTCTTTATCTGTGCCTAAACCTAAACGTAGATTCCATGAACAAAGCTTCTTTCTTAGAACTGCACGCCTGTGGAATTGTCTTCCGTTTTCCTGCTTTCCGGCTGACTACAATATGGTTGTGTTCAAGTCTAAAGTAAATAAGTTCTTGATGAGCCGTTCCATATAAGTTATTAAATTTACCAAATTTTCATTACTAATGATTACTATATTGACCAATTTCTACTGTACACTCTTTAACCCTTATCCTTGAGTGGCCTCTGGGCCTTGATAATGTGGTGATGCCTTTGTAAAAAAAAAAAAAAAAAAAAAAAAAAAAAATGTAGTTATTAATATTTGAATCTAAAAATAAAAGTACGAATTAATATTGAAATCACTTATCTCAACAAAAACACTTCCGTCTCCAAAATGCAAACTGTAGTGAAGAATTTAAGTTTAAACAGCGTTCAGAAGATTTTTTTTAAATTAACCGTTAAAAGAAAAGCGTGATTTTATTCTGAACTTTAGCTAGTCACGTTTTAATTCTTGGTAAAATTATTTATGACAAAAAATAGAAGAACATAACAATTAAACGACCCGGATGTAAGCATGACACACAAAAGAACACACACGCTATCATATTAATATGTAGATGATATACAAAGCGAGAAAAGAGAAGCTGACAAGATTTCATACAAGGAAAATGTATCTAGCAGCTCTCCTGAAGAAAAGGTGGGGGTGGGGTGGGAGCAGTGTACATCGATGACTGATGTAGTGACATAGGCTATCTATCTCTCGTGCATACGAAGACAACCTGTTTCTGTGACTGTTCTTTTAAATAAATCTTGTTTTAAGCCGAATATTGGTGTCCACGGAGTTTGGTGTCAACAAATGAAAATGACTTAGGTTCACAACGATGACAAAACCAATGATACACATGTCACTCATTGGTAATTGGTACATACAACATCTGAGAGAATATAGTGTCAAGTTTTGTGAAAGGTGTGCTATGGTGGACAGCAGGTTAGACCGCACCTGATGGCCTAGAATTTATAAAAATTTACTTGGAAGAAAAAAGGATAAATAAAAATATAGTCAATGATAGATTAATTTAAAAATCAATTTCTTAAAACTGTCTGACAGCTAACCACATATAAAATGGACGTTAAACCAAATATGATAATGAATGATATTTCTTTTAAAATAATGCATGCATGTAAGGTTTTATAATATAAGGAAAATAATTGTCGCTGTCAGCTAAGTATTCTTTAAATAAAAGTCTCTTTTTTATTTATCTATTTAAATTTGTAACAACTTTTTAAAACAATATTCTGGATTATTTGCATTATTCCGACTACTGTTCTCATTGCGCTTATGTGATATCATCTTGACACAGCACTGGATTCTTGGGGTGGGGGTTCACGACGTAATGCATATGCAAGAGTACAAAAGTCACATTTGTTCTGACCTGTTCTATATTCATACTTTTGTGCCTATGCTATGACTTAAATCCACAAAACTTTTATTTTGGCATCACTGTTTCAAATGTGCTAAAGTACAAGGAGTAAACGGCATTAAGTGTCTATTTCTCTGCAATGTCAGAGAAGAATATGATCTTTTATTGTGTCTGCAACTGGAACAAGCATCGCTAGAATGGAAATAAAACTTTTGGATTTATAATTTATTTCTTAAAATTCCACGTTTCATTTTATCATGTATCAGTCATCGCTCATCAGAGCAGCCGACATGAAGCAAACTTACCGTCTTCTGAAGAACTGCTTTTTCTCATATTAAAAAAGAAAACAACAGTTTTCAGTCAAAGGCAACCCCCTTTCATTGCCATCCATTCCTGCGACATAAGCTGGAAGTAAGCTCTCATCTTTATTGCGATAATGTTTTCGCAGATGTACCCCCTGATCTTTACTCAGGTATAGCTGACAAAACAAAAGCAAGCTGTGCACATAGGTTAAGTAAAGAGTTCAGTTTGAAATTATATACAGATTCCCAAGTTCCACAAGATACACCTAAACAAGTTCGGAAGTTACATTGGTGTAAATATTGTAAGTATAACAATCAAGACAAGAATAGAAGCCCAAACAATACAAATATCAATCCTCATCTTAAAAACTACAAAAAAAAAAGAGAAAAAAAAGAAGATATTTTCTTTCTTCTTACTGTAAAAATAATTGTCAGGTAAATAATTTTTTAAAATAAACTTTCAACATTTTATTAATTTACTAGCAAAGATACCCGTGCTTCGCACGGAGCTTTGTTGCGCACTCGGGTACCAAAATCTGTGGGCACCTTTCCAGTAAGTTGATGTTGTAAGAGCAACGATTGCATAAGGTGATTAACATTTTAACTACCTCTTGTAGTGACTGAAATTCAATCAGGAACTTCACAAAACATTTTCATCAAAAGGAAGGTTACTTGATGTTACATAGTAAATTTTTCATTGAAGTAATTTTCAACTCTTGCTTAAATTTTATCTTGCACATTCAATACTAAAAACTTACCACAATCAGATCATATCAGTTTTTCCTCATATCCATTTCTCGAACTTTTCACTGAAGAGCCTCAGGGTAAACTACATTTCTGCTGCTTTGATTTGGAGCCAGAATGTAGAGTTTTTCTGAACTTCCTGTCCGGCTGATGGAGACGTAGAACATACCGTGACTGAAGCAGTCTGATGTCAAGTCTACGCCAATGGTGTTAAATGTCTGACCTTGACTTTTGTTTATGCTCATTGCAAAACACACCTTCACAGGAAATTGGAGTCTCCGGAATTTAAATGGGAGTTCTGAGTCCGATGTTAAATAGATTTTGTAAATAGTACAGTTGAAATGATTAGAATATTTCCAATATGTAATAAGGTCGAGGTAATTAGTTAAAGAGATTTAATATAATGTGATATGCAAATGAGCATAAGTCATTCGATATGGGGGTGGTTTGTAGACTAGTATATAAAAAAATTAGGCATTGATTCTTATGTCTCCTATAACAGAAACATCCTAAAATGGGTTCTAATGTTTCTCTACCAGGAGAGATCTACCCTCTTACCTCCTTTATATTTCGTTGATGATGGAGAGCTGTACACACAGACAGAAACACACGAATCCTATTACTTTATAAAAATATAGATTTATTGTATTAATACTAATTTAAATCTTTCGCAAAAATGAATATTCTCTTTTTTTTCATATTGTCAAAGTAATTATCAGCAAAATATTCTTTAAATAAATAAAACAAATGCCACGATTTTAATTATCATTTGTAACAATTAGCCAAATATCAAATTAAATTAAAATTTATTTTTTATGAACAAGTTCATCTATATGATTACATATTCTCAGCCAACTCCTACAGGTGGAAGATCCTCGAAAACAATGTTTTTATTTTTTAGATCAAACACTCAAGAGACAGAATTCATCTTGCTATTACTTCTTTGCAAATGTAACTTTGTCTTATAATTTTTTCAAATTCAATTTTGGCTTATTACTACTTTTTAAATAAAACTTTGTTGAATTACTTTTTTGCAAATACAATTTTGTCTTATTACTTCTTTTTAAATTCAATTTCGACATTACTTCATTGCAAATTCAATTTTGTCCTGTTATTTTTTAAATTCAATTTTGTCTTATTACTTCTTTGCAAATGTAATTCTATCTTATTAATGTTTTGCAAATTCAATTTTTACCTGTTACATCTTTTCAAATGCAATTTTGTCTTATTACTTCATTGCAAATTCAATTTTGTCTTATTTTTTCTTTGCAAATTTAATTGTGTCTTATTACTTTCTTTTAAATCCAATGTTGTCTTATTACTTCTTTTCAATTCTGTTTAGTCTTATTACTTTTTTATAATTTAATTTTGTCTAATTACTTCGTTGCAAATTAAACTTTGACTTATTATGTCTTAGCAAATTCAGTTTTGTCTTATTATGTCTTAGCAAATTTAATTTTGTCTTACTACTTCTTTGCAAATCCAATGTTGTCCTATTACTTCTTTGCAAATACACTTTTGTCCTGTTACATCGGTTCATATTCGATTTTGTTTTATTACTTCTTTGCGAATTCTATTTTGTGTTTTTACTTTTCCAACTTCAATTTTGTCTTCTTAATTCTTTGCAAATTCAAATTTGTCTTATTACTGCTTTGTAAATTTACTTTTGTCTTATTACTTCTGTACAAATACAATTTAGTCATATTACTTCTTTTCGAAATTCAATTTTGTCTTTTTACTTCATTGCAAATTCAATTTAGTCCTATTACTTTTTTGCAAATAAAATTTTGTCGTATTTTCTTTTGAATAATTGGTTTACATGAGCTTTGTGTTGTTCTTTGCTAACGCTTTTCATTAACACATCGTCCAAGTAGCCTACTGTGAAATGGAACTCATTTAACATAATGTCCATAATTTGCTGAAAAATCGCCGGAGCGACTTTGACCCCAAAAGGAGGTCTGTTAAACTTGTACAATCCCTTATTGATATTAATACATAGCAGCTTTGAACATTCCTCATCGACTGGAACTTGTAAGTACGCGTCACTGCGGTCGATTTTAGAAAAAGTTTCCCTCCACTCAGTTTCGCCAATATCTCTTCAGAGCTCGGAAGAGGATAATGGTGATCTTGTAATGCCCTGCTTAAGCCTGTCGCGAAGTCGGCACAAACCCAAATCTCCTTACTCTTCTTTTTGATGTAAAACGTTGATGCAGCCCACTCACTGTGATCAATTATTCCGATGACACCCATGTTTTTGTGTCTTTCTAATTCACCGTCTATCTGTTCTATAGCGGCGTATGGAACATTTCGTTTCTTTCTAAACACTGGTTGTTCATTTACTTTTACGTCAAATTTTGCTACCGCTTTTGTACACCTTTCCAAACTGCCTGAAAATACGTCTGGGAAATTCTCTTTTAACTCCCTCTTAAGTTTTTCCGCCTCAACATCCGAATCATCAACCTTTTGGCAAAATGAGTTTAAAGGCAGATCCCATAATCTAGACTTTTCGAACAGAGTTTGTTTAGTTTTCGCATGACAAACATTCTTGGTTTTTCGGGCCTGTTCTGGAAAAAAATATTCATCAATAATTCTCCTTCGAAGGTAATTTTTTCGCCACTGACGCTTCTCGCCGTTTTATGTGATTTAATCATAGTGGGTATTCCAAGCCTCTTCCATGTCTGTGCATTAATAATGGAAATGTCAGACACACTATCAAACTGTAGCCTTACTTTCTTTTTAAACGTTTTGATCTGTACATATTTTCGGATATTTATTTCCTCAGATTCAATTTTCGTAGGTTTAATGGATGTCTTTCTACCATATTTTTTCTACAATGCTATGCTTTATGCCCTTTTCTGGTGGCAGTTGTCACATTGTTTGAATTTGTAGGGACATTCATTGTACAAATGTTTATTTCCACACCTCCAACATGGTCCAGGTGGATTTTTTCCCTGTTTCTTTCTCTGGTTATTTTTTGAAGTCGAATTTTTCTTTTGATGGACCTTATAATATGCGACATAATGATAATAGATTTCCTCTATGTCACGATTGTCTTATTTCAACGCAATAAACCGTTCACAGTTTTTAGTTAAGTATTGTAGTTTTAAATTCGGTTCGTTTTCGAGTTTGTTTAAAACACGACGCTTGATGTCTGTATTTAAGACCAGCCCTTGCACAAATATTAAACATTTAAAATTATCTGCTGATAATTTCTCCCGTTTATAATCGTCGCAATGTTTGTTCACTGTACTTGCATAAGTAGTGTAGTCGTCTTCCTCTCTTCTAGTAACATGTATACATTTGTATCGCCTATGGAAAAGAGACGTTTTGCAGAAAATAATTCTATAAGTAGCGTAACTGTTTCTTGGAAGTTCAACTCACTGGTCTTTTTTGGGAGAATAAAATTCACGAACTTTGTATGCTCGGCTGTTCCCAATTTCCTTAGCAAAAACCTCATTTTTTTCGCGTCTGACCAGGTACCACAATCCGATATAAAATTACCCTCGTATCGTCTATAACACTGGAAGAAAGTGACATCGTCTTCTGGATTATAATTCAAATTTTCAATAGCGGGCCACACAGCTGTTTGAGAAAATGCGTTATAATTATCGTCCGCTTTAGTTAACTGTGTCGCCTCAAGAATTATTCTTTGTTCCTCCTGTGTTTTCATCAATATTTCCTCGAAGCGTTTCTGTTGTTGAAGCATTTTTTTCTGCAAATGCTTGTCTTAATCTCTCTTCTCTTTCTACTTGTTGTTGAATTTGCTGCTTTTGCAATGCGATATTTTGCTCTGCCTGGAATTGGAACAATTCCAACAGTGAATCTTTGCATTTCGCATCCATCATACGAATTCAGTTTACAATTTACGCTTGTATTACAGAAATATTCCTTAGTAAAAAAATCAACCAAGTTTTCTTTCCCAATTCTTTTGTTTGAAGAACCACAGTTTAGCAGTCCTTTTGTAACTTAATTTGTTGAACGCTATATTTCTAGTCGTACTAGAAACAATCCAGCGAAATAACATTTATTAAAAAAAAATATTTGCAGACGTTTTTACGTAGCAAAAATAAAATCCGTCGCTTGAAATATCCAACGAATTTGTATGAGAAACTTTCAGGGTTTTTTTTTTACCCTCTTTGCCTTTTGCAAAAAATGACTTGATTCTTTACGTCCTTGCTAAGCACAAATGACGTACGCGAATAATTATTTTTCACTTTTGCTCTTGACAAAATCAAGCATGTTTTTTTTTTCAAATCCCCGATGTTATCGAAATAACGATAAGCTTACACGGTATTTGCTAGTTGGTTTTGGACATTTTACTTTGCAGAAGAAAATTCTTACCGTAGGAAAAAGAGCTTCTGGTGAAGAAAAAATTAACCCTTTTTCCCTTTCTAAAACACTTGATAAGTGTGTTCAATTATTAAATAATTGACAACATTCGCGTTTTTCGCTGTAAATTTTGGTAGCAAGTTTTTCCCCGTCACCAAATTACTATTGTAGTAATTAATTCGCTATTAATCCTTGCGTATCTTAATCTCTGTTGAAATAACGAAGGTGTTCTGCCGTAAAGATTTTACGAATCTTTATTTCAATCACATTTGGTGATTCTCTGCAGTGATGGTCGTTTCGATCCCTTGTCGCCAATCTGTTGTGTCGTGGAACAACAGTGAGAATAAGAACAATCAAGTCGAGATTCAGCTAAGGAACAAGTTTATTAACAAAAATGTACAAAGATAGGAAAGCGTGTATATCTGCTGGGCACTCGGTTAGCAGTTGAAGTGCAGACGCATCTCTCTTATCGGTCTTGGAATTACAAGCGCTATTCATAATCCTAATCGGTGTAATTTCGTCTGTTCAAGGATGGCCGGTATAACAGTCTAATTACTTCTTTTCAAATTTAATTGTGTTTTTTTCTTTGCAAATTCAATTTGGTCTTATTACTTTTTCAAAATTCAATTTTTTCTTATTACTTCTTTTCAAATTCAATTTTGTTTTATTACTTCTTTTCAAATTCAATTTTGTCTTATGACTTCTTTTCAAATTCAATTCAGTCTTATCACTTTTTTTAAAATTCAATTGAGTCTTTTTTTTTATTTATTTTTTTTTATTATTTTTATTACATTTTCACCCCAAACAAGGCAAATTGCCACTTTGGTGTAGGGGGCTACTATCAGGGGCAACAACTACTGGGGTACTATGTAGGGATTTGGGCAGCAAGGTGTCGGTTCACGTTACACTTGAACTTCTGCACGTCAGTACTGATGGGGAAGCAGGGACCTGGAATGGAATTCCAGAGTCTAGCGGTTCTGGGGAAGAAACTACTGGAGTAAAAAGATCTTTTACATCTAGAGATCTCTACAGTGTGGGGGTGGGATTTAGCAGCCTGTCGGGTTTGTCCAGGGTGCTCACGTCGTGGGGGCACAAGTGATTGCAGTTCGTCAGAGCATTCGCCACTAAAATACTTGTAGAAAAGGCAGAGGGATGCAACATTTCGTCGATGGGACAGAGGCTGAAGCTTAGATGCCAGTTCAGGGCCTATCAGGTTTGCGACTCTCTTTTGAACCTTGTCAAGGGGCGATAGACTAGTAGCAGATGCACCAGCCCAGATGTGGCAACAATACTCCATACATGGGCGAATGGTGGCCTTATAGAGGTACAGGATACTTTCGGGTGTTAGTAGTTTTCTAGCACGGTAGAGAGAGCCCACCTTTCTTGCAGCGGCCCTGGCAATGTCTTCAATGTAATTGTTCCAACTCATGTTTCCTGTGAATGTTAGGCCAAGGAGTTTGAAAGATGTACTCTCAGATAAAGAGTCGTTGGCCATTGCTATTGGTGGTAGAGAGGGTTTCTTGTAATTATTGAATGAAACTAGTTTAGTCTTGGCAGCATTGAATGCGACCAACCACTTTTGTCCCCATTCCACTACAGATTGGAGGTCTTCCTCTAGTGTTTCTGCCATTTCTTTAGAAATGTGTTCATTCGTCTTCCTGTCGTGCCTGCCATAGAGTGTAGTGTCATCAGCATATATACCCATCTCAGAGGCAATGTTGTCGGGGAGGTCATTTATGAATATCAGGAACAATAGAGGTCCAAGGATAGAACCCTGGGGCACCCCCGCATTTATATCATATTGTTTAGATGTACGACCATCGAGGACAACCTGGATTTTTCTCTTATCTAAGAAGGATTTAATCTTATTACTTTTTCAAATTAAATGTTGTTTTATATCGATCTTTTCTCATTCAATTTTGTCTTATTACTTCTTTTCAATTACAATTTTGTGATATTTTTTTCAAATCCAATTTTGTCTCATTACTTTGTAAATTTAATTTCGTCTGATTATTTTTTTTTAATTCAATTTTAGAAAAAACTTATGTTTCTATTTATTATTTTGGAGAGTCTTCTCATAATAGCAAAAGCAACTACAAATAATATATTCCAAAGAATTATAACTTAATAACCATTTTATTGGTTTTTCAATTAACACTGATAATCGATCAGTTTTCAAATATTTGATAAAGTCAACACTAATGTCGCTGATCTGAACATAACACGAACATCTTGTTCTAATTTGAAAAATAAACATAAACAAAAATTTATTTATTAGCAGGTTGGAAGTTCTTTGCGGTTTGTAACATTTAAATTCAATTGAACATATCTCCTTTGAAACAAAAAATTATTGATCAAAATAATAATGTATTTATGTCAGTAACGTAAAAATCTAGTGTTCTGCTGACGATGAAGTTCATCATTCATTCATTTGCTGACAGTACTTACCCACCGTAATGGTTTCGCCTGCATTAAAAGATCTGTAATCAATGAAGCCGGTTACAGACCACTAAACAGTCAGTATGACCTTATTCATCTCTGGCTTCGAGAAGTGTCGTGGAGCTTTGTGGGCGTCTAACCACTGAGCTGAGCGTCAGCGGTTGTTGTAACCTACTTTTCATCGCAAGTCACAACCCGGTCAAGAAACGGGTCGTTCTTGTTGCGTAAAAGAATGGAAGATTACACTTCGTAACGGCGTCTCTTTTGGTTGTCGTTCAATTAGTGAGGCGCCCATTTATCAAGTGTTTTTTTTTTTGTTTTTTCAATCTCTCTCAAGTGGTCGGAAATCGTCGTATATGTTTTTGGAAAGTTGTGCGTCGATTGGCTTTGACTATATGTTGTCACATCCGATGGCCGACCACTACGCTCATCGTTTGCAAGACTCTCGTCACCGCCACGAAATTTCTTAAACCAGCATTGTGCTATGTGCTCAGTAATAGTTTCTGGGTCAAACGCTCTATTGATATCGTGAGCTCTTTCAGCAGCTTTTCGGCCTAGCTTGAATTGAAATAAGAAAATTGTGTATGTTATTCAACCTTTTGAAGACATAATTGTTTAAAAACGATCGTAATTTAAATAATTAAATAAAGTTTTACAATTATTTGAGAAAATACAAAATAAGAATAAACTTTTGTTTTTTCTTTCAGTTTCACACAAATTGCATCAGAACTTCCGAAACTTTTTACTCCTCATCAATTCTTCATATACCTGCTGCCACCGTAAGTACAAAATTATCATATATCACGATTATTTCGCCGAAAACTATCACACGTTTCATGATTAAATGCAATCGTCAATCAAATTACTCGTTTAGTTGATGCCATTTGGAATAGGGACATATTTCAATGTGAAAAGTTAAAATAAAAATTATTTATTTTGTTTGAAAGTTTGCGCGACACTTTGATAGGATGTAAGTAGAATTTGTATCGCTAAGCGCCCAGATTAAATAGAGGCATGTGATTTTAGATGCATCCAAGAATATCTATAAGACACTCAGTTTAAAATATATTTTTTCTTTGACTTTCGGGCACATCACTTTCGTCACTTAATGGGCAGGTTATAAAGATTCATTTTAAGAATAGATCTCTTTAATAAAAGATAATTTCACCTGCTATTCAGCAGAAGCGAATCAGTAATTTGCTAACCTTAATCAAGTCGTCGATATCACTAGAAGGGAGCGATTGTTATATCTTAATGTTCGAAACTTGCAATCAGGTTTACATGTCATTTATCTGAACAGAGTTTCATTAAGCAAGATTTTATTTGCAACAAAAAAAAACTTTTGCAATATAAGGCAGATTCTCTATCATTGGCTTAAAAAAAAAATAATTCTGCAAGGCACGCAGAATAGATTTTTTTGTATTTTTTAACATTTTGTTTCCAAACACTTCTCTCACACCACGTCTACTGCTTTTTGCTACTGTACTAGCAGTACACTCGGCGTTGCCCAGTCGTGAAATACGCTTAAATATGATATGTTATGCGTGCAAATTTTGTATTTATTATTATTATAGATCCAATTCTTTATCCATTATTATATTGTACCTAATATCTAGTGGTAATTTCAAAAGTAAAAAAACAAAAATTTACTAGGATGGCACCTGCTAGAACCGAAACCAAAACATATAACTTCACAGTCTCATCCACTATCATTAAACCTAAAATTAAACGGATGCAAAAACCATTAAAACTAGTTGTTTAACCTATAAATGTTAATTAGCGCATGTGCAAACACAACGAGCATAGACGATTTACGCTTGACAGGGTCGTTTGTTTTTTTGTTTTTTTTGTTTTTTTAATTTGACTCCTTACCAGCTATTTTAACGGCTAAAACCGAAATTGAAAGTGTACGACAGGTTCAAATACCCTATATATCCAATTTCAAGACAAAATATTCAGAAAGGATTTTGGTAGAGACCTTTCGTACACACACCGACACGGTCACTTATACATATATATATATATATATATATATATATATATATATATATATATATATATATATCGTACTTTGGGGTAATTGCGCCAACTAAAAACAGTGCTCTTTATATGTGTGGTTGCCAAAAGAGCACTTTTAGCTAGTTGGCGCAATTACCTCAAACTGCAGTATAGTGAAAGTGACATATATATATATATATATATATATATATATATATATATATATATATATATACTAGAAGTGCAGCCTGGCTTGGCTTGGCTCGGGCCCCAAGTACTGTAAATAACTTTATATGTATATATATATACATACATATATATATATATATATATATACATATACATATATATATAGATAGATAGATAGATAGATAGATAGATAGATAGATAGATAGATAGATAGATATTCATGTTAAGTAACCTACCTCTAAAATTTAAAGTGTTTAAACCCAAAATTGGCGTAGAGGTCTGGTAGAGTTTTAAAAGTTCAAATCGTTGAACTGTTACCACTTTACAGCCAAATTTCGGGCCGAAAACCGATTAAAAAGATTTCCCCAATCTCAATTCCACTTATGTCAAATCTCCAGTCTGTAGACTAAAAATTGACAGAGTAGTTTGCTAGAGAAATGTACACAGATACTATTTCACTTTCATAGATATAATAGATAGATTAATTCACTATTCATCTCAAACCCCCAAAAATATTTGCTGTTAATTTAATAATTATTTATCAACTTATTTATTATTAATTCACTATAAATCTCAAACCCAAAATTATTTGCTTTAATTTATTATTTTTCTCAACTGCAAACTTATTTACGAATAATTCACTATTAATCTTAAATCCAAAGTTATTTGCTACTAATTTACTATTACTCTAAACTCCAAACTTATTTACTCTTAATTTAGTATTACTCTCAAACCCAAAATTATTTGCTATTAATTTGCTATTACTCTCAACACCAAACTTATTTACTATGTGCATTTTTGCTCGACTTCGCATTACGAATAAGTCACTATTAATTTCAAACCCAAAAATAATTGCTACTAATTTACTATTGTTCTTAACTCCAAACTAATTTACTAATAATTAACTATTAATCTCAAACCCAAAATTATATGCCAATAATTTGCTATTACTCTAAACTCCAATCTTATTTACACTTGATTTAGTATTACTCTCAAACCCAAAATTATTTACTATTACTCTCAACACCAAACTTATTTACTATGTGCATTTCTGCTCGACTTCGCTGGAGCCCTTTGTACTGTTCATAACTTGCCATATATGTGAATATCCTTTTATATAAAATTTCAAATGTTTAGACCAAAAATTGTCTGAGTAATTTCGTAGTGATCGCAGATTTAATGTTTGTTAACTTTGACCCCAATTTTGTCCCCTTAAACTTTATTGTTTAGGTTTTAAATCTAAATAAAGTGTTCAGTGAAAGTGATATATCTATCTATCTATTTTCTATTATCCTATAAATTCGTTTTTATTTTGTGTGCATTGATTTCATATTAAAACCTTTCTTTTTTATTTATTCAAAAAGAAAATACAATTTCCTTATATATGGCTTGTGGAATTGCATTAACTAGCAAAAGATCTAGCTCATTTGCATATTCTTTTAAAAATTCATTTTAATTAATTCCCTATTAGTTTTTTCGGTTTTCTTATGGGATGATCGTCTTTAGTTAACTATTACGTGTAAGTATATTCATGCAGATATTCTACACAGTTTATCCTTGCATAATATTTGCGTAAAACGTTTACAGGAAACACAAAATTGTTTCCATATATATTTATGTATACGTATATATTTTTGTTTAATCTATCTATCTTTCTATCTATAAAAGTGAACGTGTCCGTGTGTCTGTGTGTCTGTGTACATTTTCCTACGCAATAACTCTGTCAATTTTCATTCTACAGACTCGAAAATTGATATACAGGGTACTGAAATTTGGGAAAAACTTGGTAATCCGTTTTCGGCCAGAAATTTGGCTGTTGATGTGTCAAAGTTCAGCGATTTGACCTTTGAGAACTCTACAAAACTCCTCCGACAATTTCGGGTCCAAACACTTGAAATTTTAGATATAGGTTCCTTGGACGCGGATCTAACTTAGTAACTTAATTTGAGCTCCAAACAATAAATGTTAAGGGGTCATAATAGGGTTCAAAGTTTTAAAAAATTTTGCTCAGCATACACCTCCAAACACCCGGGCAACGCCGGGCGTATATGCTAGTATATATATATATATATATATATATATATATATATATATATATATATACTAGCAGTTCAATTCGGCTTTGCTCGGGCCCTATGTACTGTTCATAACTTTATATGTATATGTATATATATATATATATATATATATATATAAAAATATATATATAAAAAGTGTGAATATGTACGGGAATGCCTTTATATATAATGGGCTTCCTTAACTACTATAGAGAAAAGTCGGTAGAGACCGCCGAGGTCGATTTTTTAGAAACTTTAACCCCAATTTTGACACCTTAACATTTATTGTTTTGTGCTCAAATCAAATTCAAATGTTTGACCCATATCTAAATTTCCTACATTCAAAATTTTAAGTGTTTTTAACCAAAGTCTCAATTTCCCGTATGTCAAATTTCATGTCTGTAGACCGAAAATTGACAGTTATTTGGTAGGGAAATATACACAGACAGACACACAGACACACACACGGGCATGTTCACTTTTATATATATATATATATATATATATATATATATATATATATATATATATAAACTATGTTTTTATAGGTTATTTGAGCGCCCTACAACAATAAAATATACTTTCCGTAAATTACTGCTCGTAAGGATTATGACTAGTTTTAATGCAGGTCACGTCTTCTTGCACAGCGTCAATTAATTCTTTTTTTAACTTTTTTTTTCAGAATTATCCTAGAAGCATCATACAGTCTCAACGACCGAGTATTTTATGAAAATCTGGGAAGCGTTTTAATATTTGCTGTTATTGTAAGTATATAACCAGTTAATAATTCTTATTTATTAAGAAATGTTTGTATTTTAGAAAGGCATGGCTATGTGGGAAGACGTGGCCACCAGGAAAAATTAATACATGACAAAACACAAAAATAATAAAAATATATGATGCTTTACAAATAATTATCTTTTCTTACTTATTTTATTTACTTTACAAAGTGTAGACAAGTATAGACCTAATATAAGATCGCCTCTTCATCAAATTTGCTGATTCTTAGACTTTTTATAATGAAAATATAAAAAAGGTTATTTCAAGGTTTTTTATCTTTATCTACGATTCTTAATCACACGTTCATTTACGTTTTGTTTATTACAAAAGTTTTATTTGTATAAATTGCCAGATTAATTCAGTTTAAACGTTGGATACTTAAGTATGCACACGTGTAAATGTAGTTGAACAAAAAATGTACACATTTTAATAATGGTAAAATTGAAAAAATATACATTTAAATATTATTGAAATCATAAAAAGTACACATTTAAAGTAAGTTCAAAATGTACATATTTAAATAAAATCGAAATCAAAAAACGTACACATATAAATAAATTCGGAATAAAAATGACACATTTAAAGAAAGTTTGATAAAATATACACTTTTAAAGAAAGTTGAAAAATGTACACATTTAAAAATCATTTTTTATTTAAAAGCGTACACATTTACATAAAGTTAAAAACAAAGAAAATATACACATTTTATAAAAGTTGCACAAATGTATACATAAAATAATGTTGAAAAATGTACACATTTAAATAAAGTTGAAATTAAAAAATGCACACATTTAAATAAAGTTGATATAAATAATGTGCACATGCAAAAAGAAAAAATGCAACAATTTAAATAAAGTCGAAATAAAATAAACTCGAAACAAAAAATTCTATACATTTAAAAAGTTGAAATAAAAAATGTATACATTTTAACAAAATTAAAGTGAAAAATGCAACAACTTAAAAAAAGTTGAAATAAAACATTTACAAGTTTAAAAAAAGTCAGAATAAAAATGCAACAATAATGGTGAATTAAGAAAATGTACTCATTTAAATAATGTTGAAACATAAAATGTATACAATAAGGTTATAAAAATGTACACGTTTAGATAAAATTTAATTAAAAAATATATACATTTAAATAAAGTTGATATACATAATATACACGTTAAAATAAACTTAAAATAAAAAATGCACACATTTAAATAAAGTTAAATAAAAACTGTACATATTTAAATATAGTTGATATAATTAATGTTCACATTTTAATGAAGTTAAAAAATTGCACTTATTTTTTAAAAATTGAAAAATATACGCATTTGAAAAACAGTGAAATATAATATGTACATATAACAGAAAAGAAAAATATAAAATTTACACATAAAATAAAGTTAAAATATAAAATACACATATGAAATTAAAGTTAAAATATAAATTTTACACATTAAAATTAAGTTGAAATTTAAAATGTACATACAAAAATGTACAAGGATAAAATGTACACAAAAAGTTAAAATCTAAAATGTACATATACAAAAATTAAATATTAAATGTACACATGAAAAGTCGAAATATAAAATGTACACATAAAAATAAAGTCGAAATATAAAATGTACATATAAAAAAGTTAAAATATAGAATGTAAACAAAAATTAAGTTAAAATATAAATTTTATACATTAAAATAAAGTTCAAATATAAAATGTACACATTAAAATGAAGTTATAATATACATATAAAAATAAAGTTAAAATATAAAATTTACACATAAAATAAAGTTTAAGGTACATATAAAATAAAGTTTACATATATGTAATGTAAAAATAAATAAGATTATAAAATGTACTTATTTAAAAAAGTTAAATGTAAATTGTACGCATTAAATTAAAGTGAAATATAAAATGTATAGAATTAAATAAAGTTAAAATATGAGATGTTCCTTTAAATAAAGTTGAAATTAAAAATGTACACATAAAAATTAAGTTTAAATAAAAATGTGCACATTTAAATAAAATTTTAAAAATATAATGTATACATTTAAACAAAGTTGAAATATGTGCAGATAAAAATTTAGTTTGAATAAAAAAATATACAGATTTAAATAAAATTAAAAAATATAATGTGTACATTTAAACAAATGTGAAAAACGTACACATTTTAATAAAGTTAAGATAAAATAACATACACATGTAAACAAAGAAAAAATAAATAATATACACATTTAAAACAAGTTGAAAATCAAAAGTACACATTTTAATAAAAGTTAAATATGAAAAATATACACTAAAATATACTCGAAATATAAATTTTAAAAAAGTTTAAATAAAAAATGTACAATAAAGTATGAATAGAAAATATACATACTTTAATGTACATATTTACATAAAGTTTAAGGTTTACTCATTTACATAATATTAAAATAAAATGTTTATATCTATAATATAAAGCTGAATGTCTGTGTGGGGAGGTCTGGTCACGAATAGGCTCCTATATGGTTGACTATTTGAAAAAAAAACTGATTCCATATAATGATAGAAGATGTATCGAGACACAGAAATGGGTATGTTTGATCGGGCAGAACGGTGGTTCATTAAAATTGTGGGGTCTGCGTTCGCGCCTGATCAACAAAGTATGGAAGTAAAAAATTTAAAAATTAAAAAAAAAACGTTTACAAATGTTTTTGATATAGATGTACATAAGAATATTTTGATAAGTATGTTCTAACTTAAATAGGGATGGTATAATAAAATTGTGGGGTCTGCGTTCGCGCCTGGCCTCCATAGAATGGAAATAGGCACAAACTTTAATAAAAACTTTTCATATATATCTGCGTAAGTATACTTTGATAATTATGTTTCAGTTTGAAGAAATATGGTATAATAAAATTATGGGGTGTTCGTTTGCGCCTGACATCCATAGAATGGAAATATGTCACAAAGTTTAACAAGGTTTTTTAATATAGATCCACAGAATATTGTAATAAGTAGGGCTGTGACAAGCATATTCTTTTACAAAAGAATATTCTTTGCATATATTTCGTTAGAAAATATTATTTTAACAAAAACATATTCTTTTTTTAAAGAATATTCCTTTAACAAAAAGCCTATTCTCTTAGAAAAAAGAATATGCCAAATATTTATGGAATAAGTTGTGCCGAAAATATGTTGAAATAAATATTTGCATACGAGTCTTAATTTTACGAAGTTTTCTTTTTTATATAAATTAAATTAAACATGGTAAAACTTTCGTAGTTGTGAATTTACAATAACCTTTGGTTCCTAATGAGAGCCATTCTATAAGAGGATTATATTAGGGACGAAATATCCGCGTATCCTTTTTGTCCTAGGTCTCCAGGGCCGATATATCGGCCCCGTAGTGTCCAAAGGATTGTAACTACAATTTGTATCGAAAAAATAGCCAGGTTTAAATATGGTCCAGTAATCTCCTACGATTGGAACGAGTTTTTTTTTTTTCATTATAAGGCTATTTTAGCGGACAACCAAAGAAGCTTTAATTTTGATAATTTAAAGACTAATTTAATTATAAAATGCAATAAATAAAATATTTAAGTTCTATAGAGTGTTCAATTGTTCACAGTATATAAACAGTATATACATTAATGAGTACGGCAATGTCAAGAATATTCTTTAATAAAAAACAATTCTTTACATATATTGGGTTAGAGAATATTCTTTTGATAAAAAGCATATTCCTTAAAAAAAAAGAATATGCTTTTTAAAAAAGAATATGAAAAATATTTATGGAATAAGTTTTGTTTTGCCAAAAATATGCTGAAAGAAAATATTTGGATAAGAGTTTTTAATTTATTCATTTTTTTTAGATGAATTAAACGTGGTATAACCCTGGCATGAATTAAACGTGGCATAACAGATGTGAATTTACATACAAAAAGGGTCTAAAATTTGGTCTGTTGAAAAAGAGTGATATTATAGGCATATATATAAATATGTACAGACATCTCGTCCTTGTAGATATTCAAAGCGTGTTAGTACCCAGGACGAATTTACAAGATCTAAAAAAACTAAACAAAAAATGCCGAAAATAATTAGCACTCCTGCTGAACGGATGGCAAAATATGCCGATGAATTTGAAGATTACCAGTTAACTGGCAATTGCTTAACCTGCAAATACGGCAATATCCAGGTAGGAACAAACTTTAATACATAAAATTTGCAATATAGTTGACTAATAGATTGGCGTTGTTATAGTAGTTTTGTTTTTGAAATTCTATAACGGTAAATCTAGCTGTATTAAACTTTGATTGAACGTTGAAATTTACAATTTATTTTATCTACTTTTTACGTTAATTAATAAATGTTAATCGGCTTCAAATAACTTTTTCCACCCTTCCTTTAAATGTATATATTACCATTAAATAATTGATTTTTATTTTTACAAATCAAAAGTTGTAAAAAATCTCTAATAAAGCAGCATTTAAAAACCAAAGCACATCTGGCAAAAAAGACCTACACGGCAACGTTAGGCGAAGTTCCTACTGCAGCAACTGATTTACGGGCCAGTACGAATAATTTGTTCAACGCTGACTTATGCAAAGCGTGGATTGCAGCGGATATTCCGTTTCATAAACTGAGCAATAATGTGTTCAAAGACTTTCTTCATAGGTACACACATAGAAATATTCCAGATCAGACTACACTAAGAAAATATTACGTTAGTGAAGTGTACGAAGCAAAAGTGAAGTCACTCAGAGAAAAAGCTGCTGGAATGAAACTGGGTCTCGATTGATGAAACCACTGATGTAGAGCAGCGTTTTATTGCTTGCTTTGTGTTTGGCATTCTTGGGGTAGAAGAGGAACGTAGCAAGTGCTATTTGGGAAATATTGCATGTCTGCCAAAAGTTAATCATTCTACAATTGCTGCTTTTTTTAACGATTCGTTGCAGTTTTTGTGGCCGCAGCAAGTCCTTTATAATAATGTGCTCCTTGTAACCACTTATGCAGCTGCATATATGTCCAAAGCTATGAATGCTCTTCAGGTTTTATACCCGAAAATGGTGCACGTTACTTGTTTGGCCCATGGCTTGCACAGAGTTGCGGAATTAGTCAGGCAGGCGCACCCAAAAGTAAATAAACTGATTTCAACTGTAAAAAGTATATTTTTAAAAGCACCCAATCGGATCGAAAAGTTCAGGGAACTAGCCCCAGGAGTGCCCCTTCCAACGAGTCCCATTGTAACAAGATGGGGTACGTGGTTAGATGCAGCGCATTATTACGCCAAACATTTGCCCGAAATTACTCCTGTCATAATGTCTCTAGATTCAACAGAGGCCCAAAGTATATTGGAGTCCAAAAAACTGTTGGATGAGGAATCACTGCCATTTGATCTCGGCTTTATCGCCAACAGTTTTTCCATTTTAACAAACAATATTGCAGTTGGAGACTAAAGGGCTGAGTCTTTCAAAATCTATTGAATTAATTAGAGAGGTCGAAATGACACTTGAGGAGATGGATGACTCCCAATTTCGTAAAAAGATGAAGAATGTCATTTCAAAGAACAAAGGTTTTGCTACTTTAAAACGTCTCGATGCAATTATTAGTGGGAAGGCTTTTGAAAATGAAGGAAATTTGGATGACATAGATCATTTAAGTTTTAAGTGCCGAAGAAATGACCAGCTTGAAATATGCCCCAGTAGTCTCATGCGACGTGGAACGAGTTTTTTCCCAGTATGAGACCGTTTTAGCAGACAACCACAGAAGTTTCAATTTTGAGAACTTAAAAACGCATTTAATTGTAAAATGCAATGAATAAAATATTTGTTTAAGCTTGATAGTGTTTAATTGTTAGAAGTATTTATAGCATAAAAATAAACGTTTTTTCTATATATTTTCTTGCGTTTTCGGCATTAACTGAAGCTTTTACAAAATCATCAATAGAATTTATAAAAAACAAATAATTAATCCTTTCGACCTTAACATTGCAAAATTACCAACTACTCAACTATACCCGTTCTATAAAAATACTACAGTAAGGTCGAAATATCTGTAGGTCTTCTTTTACCTTAAATCCCCATGGCCGATATGTCGGCCCATTGGAATCGAAAGGGTTAATATTGCTGCAAACGTAAATCTAAGGTACCTAGCATAAATATATTCGCTTGAAGTACAGTGAAAATATGCGATTTATAAAGATAAATATACGGTAGCCAAAGAGAATATTCCGTCTCAAAGCAGCATATTCTTTTTAAAAAGAATATTCCTATGCAAAAAAGCATATTCTTTTTCAAAAAGAATATTCCCGTGTAAAAAAAGCATATTCTTAAAGAATATTCCCGGCATATAAAAAGAATATAGAGCATATTTGAAAGAGAATATTGTCACAGCCCTAGTGATAAGTGTTTCTGTGTAAACAGGCTATAATAAATTATGCGGCTTATCTATTTTATTTTTACTTCCATCATATTTTTCTTTGGTTTTGATACCCCCAAATGCAACCCAAATTTGCAACCCTTCCTTTTCATCATACTTTCATGAATCAAAGTCCATTTTCTGTGGGCTGTTTTTGAACCGAGTCAACAATGGGTACTTTTGATAGTATTTAAATAACCTATTAATAAATTGTACACATTTAACTAAAGTAGAAATTCAAATCATACACATTTAAATTATGTTAAAATTACAAAATGTACACATTAAAAAACTGACATAAACTGTACATATATACATAAAGTTTATATAAAAATAATGCACAAATTCGATTTAGTTAAATACATTGGAAAAATTGTAAACATGTAAGAATGATTAAAGTAAAATTTTTACATCACAATAAAGTTAAAATACACAATGTATATATAAAACACCTTTATGTGCTTCCGAGTAGCACTAGCTCACACTACGGCATTTATATTTACTCTCTATCGCCCCCATAACAGCGGAGTTACTATCTTTAAAAGCATATCTGAGAAAATTGACCAAGTTCTATCAGCATATCCTTCAGCTAACATTCACGTATATGGAGACTTCAATGTTCACAATGTGGAATGGTTGACCCACTCAAACAAGACCGATGATGAGGGGAGATTCTGTCATGATTTCTCCATTGCTTATGAACTCATTCAGATTGTTCACGAACCCACCCGTGTGCCCGACAATGACGGCCAGTATGCAAGTCTCCTAGACCTTTTTCTCACAATTTGCCTTGAACTATGTTCAGTTTCCGTTCTGTCTCCTCTTGGATCTTCCGACCACTCAGTTGTATCAATTAAGATAAAAATGAAATGTAATAAGTCCCCAGACGTACCTCTCCACCGTACAGTATATCGATACACTATGGCTGACTGGGATAGTTTCCGTACATTTATATCAGATCTTCCTCTGCGTTCCATGTTTAAAAAGGATGTGTCGTCTATATTATCAGACCTGACAGAATGGTTAATTGTAGGTATTGACCATTTCATACCCTCTAAAAAGTTTCAGCAAAAACCTAACAGCCAGCCATGGTTTTCTCCAGAATGTGCTGCTGCTATGGCGCACAGAAATCACTTTTTCCACTGCTTCCAACGTAATAGATGTATGGAAACTAAAGCCGTTTTCAGGACTGCCAGCAACCATTGTAAGAAAGTAATAAAGAACGCAAGAGAGTTGTATGCTCAGTCCGTCAAGTCCAAAGTAGCTGAGCAGCGGCTTGGTTCCTACCAGTTTTGGCAAATTGCAAACTGAATACTGAACAGAAGCGTGTGCTCTATCCCAACTATTATCAATGGACCTGAGGTAATCTCGTCAGCATCAAACAAAGCCAAACTCTTTGTCAAGAACTTTGCAGCTAATTCTACCCTTTGCGACGAAGGCCGCCAACCCCCAATATTTCCTCCTGTATCAGAAAACACACTATGTGATATACAAATATCTGTATGTGATGTTGCCAAGCTAATCAAAAACCTTGATTCCAGTAAAGCAACCGGCCCTGACGGTATTCCAATTATAGTACTCTAAAAACTTCAACCAGAAGTAGCGCCCATACTTACAAAACTGTTTAAACGTTGTCTTAAGGAGAATTGCTTCCCATCACCCTGGAAAATCTCATCAGTATGTCCTGTATTTAAGAATTCAGGTGATCGCTCATCCCCCTCTCAGTACAGGTCAATAAGTTTCCTGTGCGTCATGAGTAAGTTGCTGGAATCAACCATCTCAACAAAAATAACCTTCTTAGTGACACTCAATATGGTTTCCGTTCTGCTAGATCTACAGCAGATGTGCTTACAGTTATATCTTATAGGATTAGCGAATCTGTCGACAGATGCAACCTTTCTAGGGCAATTGCTCTTGACATATCAAAGGCCTTTGATAGGGTATGGCATAAAGGTTTACTTCACAAGATCTCCAGCTATGGTATAGCTGGAAATGTCTTCTCAATTATTAAATCATTTCTCTGTGATAGGTTCATAAGAGTAGTAGTTGATGGGCAAAAAATCAGAAGCTCACAGTATAAATGCTGGAGTCCCTCAGGGGTCCATCCTGGACCCAACTCTTTTCCTGATCTACATTAATGATCTTCCAAATCACATCCTTACATCATTCGTAGACATTTTTGCTGACGACACTACCATCTATGGTAGCACATCTAAGACAGTAAACAACCAAGTTCTCTCCGATTCTCTCTCTTCTGATCTTGAGCACGTAGTACAATGTGGAAAGGAGTGGCTGGTTACTTTTAATGCATCTAAAACCAAGCTTCTCTCTTTACATCATCAGCGTTCTGATCCCCATCTGGCATCAATTAAAATGAATGGCTCTCGTCTTGGGGAGGCCTCAAGTTTTGACAGACTTCTGGGCTTGACCTTTACTCCTGATCTTAAATGGAATACGTACATCAAATCTGTTGCCAAGGCCGCTGGAAAAATGGTCGGATCCGTCTATCGATCCAGTACATATCTCACTACTGATGCAATTCTCTATATAAGAGCCAGATACGTCCAAGGATGGAATACTGTTGCCACATATGGGCAGGAGTTGCTAGAAAAGACTTGTCCTGCCTTGATAGGGTTCAAAATAGACTTCGTGGCCTTGTGGGAGATGTCCTTTTCTCTTCGCTGCAACCTCTATCTCACAGAAGAGATGTTGCGAGTTTGTCTCTGCTTTATCGTTATTTTCATGGAAAGTGTTCAACTGAGCTTCAATCTATGGTCCCCCTTCGCCAAACTTTCACAAGAAACACTAGACTAGCTGAAAACATTATCAATAATTTTCCCCACTCTTTATCTGTGCCTTAACCTAAACATAGATTCCATGATCAAAGCTTCTTTCTTAGAACTGCACGCCTGTGGAATTGTCTTCCGTGTTCCTGCTTTCCAGCTGTCTATAATATGGTTGTCTTCAAGTCCAATGTGAACAAGTTTCTGATGAGCCGTTCCACTTAAGTTAACAACTTTACCGAACTTCCATTACTATCGATTACTATATTGTCCTTTTAACTACTCTACACTCTTTAACCCTTATCCTTGAGTGGCCTATCGGCCTTGATAAGTGGTTACGTCTATGTAAAAAAATATATACAAAATAGTTTTAAAACATATTGGCCACATTTAATTAAAGTATATGTAAACATTTAAATAAAGTTTAAATAAAAATCTGCACACATTGTTGCACAAAAGTTTTTTTTTTAAAATACACATTTAAATAAAATCGAGAAAAATTCACATTTAAATGGTTTTATAACAAAAACTTTTACAACGTTATAAAATGTACACATAAAAATAAAGTAAAAGTAAAAGCATAAACTAAATATTCTCTCTCTATATATATTAACTGTAGCGTCTTTAAATCAAAATACGCTAACGGAAACAATTTACTGCACGAGCGTCGCCCTTTTAAAATTCATCATTCAATAAAATAAAAAGCTATAGCAAACATCTAAATGACTACTTTAAATACAGTTCCTGATTTCAAAAAAAGAAAAACTAAAAGGTAACTATATCTATATATTTTTAAATCAAATTTATTATGTAAATTCAAAAAAAATATATATATATTTTTTCTACTCATTTCTATCTCTAGCCTATACTAATTTTCTTATAAATTTTAAATCCAAACCTTTTACTTCAATTTTTCAGATTCATTTGCCTTACTTTTAATGCAAGGTTTATTTTTGGTGTCTTTTCAATTCAATAGAAATCCTCCTAAATTTGCTGATGAGGAGACCGTGCTTACCAAAAAAACTATGTATAATTGTTCTACGTGACTTCATGTATACCACAAATAAAAAGCACGGATTTCCGAAACGATCGTACAGATAATTGACTTTGTTGTTGTTCCTTCTTATGAAACTGATTTTTAATTTAATTAAAATTTGATTTTTAAATTTAAAAATTTTTTTTTTAATTTCTAAATTATAAATCACATTACTTAATATTGAATTAGCTCTAGGACATTTAACTATCGAGCTTATTATATATCTAAATTACAACGAGCATTTCCTGTATTTTAATTAAACTAGTAATTTCACTATTACATTAAAATACACTTAGCTCTTTAGACTATTATTCTAATCTCCTTTAAATATATATATATATATATATATATATATATATATATATATATATATATATATATATACTAGCAGAGAGGGGCGTTTTTCCCGGTCATAAATACGCTAAAATATGATATTTTAATTTGCCCAGATTTCGTATTATTATAGAGTCGTGATTTCAATAGTAAAAAAAGGTATTCAGGTATCATCAGCTAGAATCGAAATCGAAAGAAAAACTGCAGCATTCAAAGCTGGTGACGTTACTACTGTACCAATGTGACACTCATATGAACTGATTAAAAATAAACTAAAAGGAATTTACACAATGTATAACAATTTTTGCAATTTTCAACCCTTTTTTGGCGCCTAAAAACTATTTTAATCGGCTAAATATCCGTAAAAAACTGTCTATAAAACTCCAACCATTTAGTTTCGGTGAAGATAGAGTTTGAAAATATGGAGACAGGCAGACAGACAGACAGGCAGACAGACAGACAGGCAGAAAGAAAGGGATAGTGAGTTTTATCAAGTATATATATCTTTTCAATACACACAAACATACTTTTAACAGATAAGCAACGTGTATCATATTAACTAACCCCCCTTTTTTTATTACTTTCAGGCCACCATTTTGAATTTTTTATTAATCGGTAAGTAAAGGGTGATTACTTTTGTATCATAAGAATGTATTAATCTTATTTCTAAGTTGTTTTAAGCTATTCTTTATTATCACATATTGACAACTTTTTCCCCGTTTTACAGATTTTTAATCTTTTGAGAATTCTTGAAATATATCTCAGTAACGCAGCTTTATAATCCTATTTTTGGAAGTTCCTTACTCTCAGCTTATGTGCTTGTCAATATTCAATTCGGAAGTCTTCTAATTATTGTTTGTTCTTTTCCTTGGTTTTGCGTATAGTAACAATTTGCAATATGGATTCAATTCTTTTTGCTATGTGTGTAGCGATAATTAGACTTAACTGTATAAAAATAGTTCTAAAATGGAATCTTCCACGTCAGATGCAATGTAGCACAGGAATGTTAAATTCCATTGGAAGTAAAAGATGTCAGAATATGACGTCACAGACAAGAAAATCGAAGAGAAAATTGGCGAAAAGAATAGCTAAGTCTTTCACTTTGAGACCTGAGCTGAAGGGATCAGTTTCTTCTCTTCTTTCTGTGCCATTTTCAGGGAGCGAAAGATATAAATTTGCAATACTGTAAGCGAACAAAACATGGAAGAAATGATGACGTCATTTAGCAAATATGTGGGTTTTTTTTTTTTTTTACCTTTTCATTGATAGCTAACAGGAATTGACTAGAAGTCTGAGTCCGAGTCTTCTACGAAGAATGCGTGCGGCCTCTGCTGGATTAAGAATCATTTCATACTTGGCAATATTCTATATCTCTATAAAGAAACCATTCCCCACGTATGAAATATTGTTTCACATTTTGGCTGGTGCCGCGGCCACTAGTCTCTCTCTTTTGGATTGTGTGCACAAAAAGTCTTGAACCTAATAATTTCCGCTCTGTCTACCAATTTCTAGCGTGTGTTCCATCGCCGCAGTGTTGCATCTCTGTGCTTATATTGCAAGTACTTCAACAGAATGTACTCCGATCGATTTGCTGACGTGTTCTCCTTAAAAACGCTAATCCTCATCCATACCAACCTGATAAGAAAGTCCCACCCTTCCATTATAGAGGTTCACAGAAGACGGAAAATCCACTTTAATAACTTTTTTTTTTTCGATAGCTTCCCTTTTGAATTCTTTCCCTTTTACTTTTTTTCTTACTGTACCAATATATAAACATTTAAATGCAATGTGAACAAATATTTTGCTACACAATTCCCCATATATGATATCTTCTATAAATTTGGCCCATAATTACAGCTTAACAGTGTGTCTCTATACTATTTTCTATAACGCGAAATAAACCTCATTTTTGTATAAATAAATTTTTTTTTTAATCTATCAAACGTATCTTTCTATTGCACACAGTACGCATGCATACTTATGACTTTTAACTCACGTATAAATATTTAGTTGTTCCTTCCTTGCAAATAGCAATCTTGCTCTTATCCATCTTGTGATTGGAGAAAATGTAATTCATAGAATATTCCATACAATTCCAAATTAATGTCTGTAAAAATGGATTCCAATGGTCAAAATTGATTGACAATGGCTTAGTTTCTCGAGAAATAGCTCTTGACATATTTTTCAATCATAAAGCTTTTTCTCTTTGAAATGCCTATAAATCATTGATGAGCAGAAATCTGAAGCTGACAATATTAAGGCAGACGTGCATCGAGGATCTATCCTTGGTCCAACTCTTTTTCTGATCTTTATCAAGAACCTTCTAAAATACATTCTTCGTTAATTCGTCGACATCTATGCAGACTATAACGCTACTTATGACAACACTTTAAAGACTGGCAAAGATTAGGGTCTTTCTGATTCTCTCTCCTCTGATCTGAAGCATGTTGTACAATGTGTAAAAAATGTCTCGTTAACTTTAATGCATCCAAAATCATCTATCTTTTTATCACCAACGCTCATATTCCTACTTTGCCCGAGTTGAAATGAAACGCTTTCATCTCGAAGAAGCACTGTCCTTCGACAAACTCCTAGGATTGACCTGTACCCTAATCTGAAGATCAGATCCATTTCCAAAATCGCTTGAAATATGGTGTGATCGTTCTACCGCTCTAGCAACTATCTCAATCCTGACGCAATCCTTTACAAGAGTAAGATAGACTAAGATTGAGTATCGTTGCCACATGTGAAATGAAGCTCCAATAAGCACCCATTCCTGTCTTGACAAGGTGTAACACCGTCTGCTCAATTTAGAGGGTGGTGACCATTTCACCTCGCTGCTTCCTCTTTCTTACAGAAGAAACTTTGCGAATCTGTCTCTGATCCATCGTTACTTTTATGGTTGGTTCTCAACACAGCTTCAATCTATCATCCCTAATTATAAAACGTTTGCACGGCTAGTTGCAAAACTACAAACAACTTTCCGCACTCTCTATCTTTGCCTAAAACTAAACGGAAATTTCATGAGCAAAGTTCCTTCCCTATAACTGACTGTCTGTGGAATGCAGGTGACCATAATATTATCGTCTTCAAATCCAATTTAAATAAGTTCTTGTTGAGTCATCCTCTTAGATAATCTACTCTTACCTAAGTTCCACTGTCTACCCAACGCTTAACTCTCATCATAAAGTGGCAATTTTTGTAAAAAAAAAAGACTTTCCTCAATTTACTTCTCATCAAAAGATAAGCATAAATTCATCAATATTTGTCAGTTCCACACTCTTTTATTTATTATTTATTTAAACTCGAGTTATGATATGCACATATGTATACAAGAAGTTAATAAAGTATAAGATATTGTGAGCAACAATTATCCATGGGAGTTGGGCTATTTTCATTTGATAAATTAGTGACATCTTGTTCAGTCAACTGTGATGGATTGAATATGGACATATAAAACACTTTTGAAACACCCATAAACTTGTCTTTATAAAAACATAATCGTCCCCCTATTAAATCATTCAAGCAGTTATAAACAAAAAAAAATGTTTTTAAGTATATAGTTATAAAACACTTGTAAACGTGTATACTAAAAAAATGCAGACGCTGCTCAAACTTTTATAACGATTTTAATTTTTCCGTTTGGAATCATGTACGCAGTTTAAGCGGGTTCTATTGCTCAAGGGATAAAATAAAAGGAAATAAATCCCATTTCTTGCAAACAACTACGTCGTTCATCTTGTGACAATAGAAACTGCCAGGGACATAAACTGGATAAAGATCAACCGACAAAATGAACGGATTACTTTCTGTTTGAATATTGAGCCTTGTAAGAAAAAGTCCGCCTAGCTGGTATTTCTTTGCGAATAGGCTTCCCACCGGAAATATCAATAAAAACTGTTTATATGGGCAAATGTGTTAAATACATTTTACCTATGATTTTCATCTTTTGATGAGAAAATTCCAATTAGATTTTACAAATAAAGTGACGCAATAATTTGGTTGAGCTTTGTCAAATCCGACTACCCTTCTTTTATTTATGACTAGCAGGGCCCGTGTACCTGCGTTTTTCAGTAGAAGTATGACACAAAGCCAAAACAGGATCGGTAAAGGATCCCTCTACCGAAAAGAAAGTAAACTACGGTTGTTAATTGGGGGGGGCTCATTGCCGGTCATAGAAAATAGTGGACACTGGCGGCTGTGGCCAAAATGAAATAAATTGACGTCCACTGCCTGGCATTATCTGGCAGTAACAGTTAGTGATTGTCAGCACTTGTAGTTACAGGCGATTAGTGTTGGTTTGGGGTCGATTACTTAAAAATGTGTTGCATCTGTTCGGTCTCGGTTAGTGACGGAGAAATCCTTTTAGACTGCGGCAGCGTGAAATTACTGTTCTTATCCAGTTTTTTTATTATTGTATATTTTACCATAAAAAACTGTTGTGTATTTTTGATCCTCGACTAATGATGGAGAAATACTTATAGACTGGGACAATCTTTATTTTCCCCAATCAAGAGTGTTCTTAAATTTGGGTGGAGGGCTGTATTTTGCTCATACTAAAAAAGAAATAGTGCCTGTGTCCTTGAGTGGAGGCTTTCAAAGTTTCACCTCTTCCGGATTGTAAGCATTGCAAATGGATATTACGTAAGAATACTTATAAATAGCTATATGAAACATGTACTATTTAAATTGATACTAAACACGATGAATTGAGTTTTATCAGAGAAGCTGAAAGGATGAATCGAGGATGTTCATATTTGTAGTCTATACTTGCAGCTTCATCTGCCACTTGTACTTCAACTGCATTGTCACGGCAGACAATGTTTCAAATGTCTCTCCGTTTGAGAATGTGTCAGTCATGGTATATCGAGACCAGATTACCAATAATGATATACCATCGTCCATATCTATTCTGTTATAAATTCCAGATTTATATAACACTTCATTGTTGTTAATATTTTGTATTTATTTATTTTTTTTGTTTTTTGCTTTGTTTTTCAGCAGTTAACTTTGTTTTCGTCTTATTTCTTCTACTTTCAGGTTTTACTCTCTATGGCCTCGTTGTTGTGGGCGCAATGGGCGAAATAAATATTCAATTTATTCCAATATTGGTATTTAGTTCATTAATCGTCGCTGTTGATCCGGTGGCGGTAAGTAGTTCAAATACAATGTACAAACACTTTGGTGAATGCATGTTTAATGTTAAATTAAATGTTTAATTTTTAGTAAAAAATGGTTAGATTTGAGTGGTATTGATTTTGTTAAATATTGTTGCGGATTAAAATAGCCGAATAATTGAAAAACGATAAAAAAGGACAATGGTCAAGAAATAATGTATCAGTCAATATTTAATTCAGAGAAAAAAACGGTGAAAGCGTTGGAACGTGTAATGCCAACCGTAAAAGAACCTTTTTTTTCCTGATGATGTTTAATATAAATATTAATTTTTTTTTCGATAATGATTCCGATAGCAAGTCTCTTCTTGTTTTGATTTGGACAAAAATACTTTAATGTTTAATCACATGTCTGTGAATGATATCCAAAATTTACATTCCAAAAGCATTTTTCAACTTTATTTCCCATCTTTAATATTGACTGTTTCGTTATTGGTAATAGTAAAAATAGGATAGTAAAAATGACATGGTGAACTTGGCATTGAAAAAATGGCACGGTGAACTTGGCATTGTATAAATGGCATCGTGAAAATGACAGAGTAAATATGGCATAGTGAACTTGGCATAGTAAAAATAGCATAGTGAAAATGGCATAGTAAAAATGGCATGGTAAAAATTGCATTGTAAAAATTGCATGGTGAACTTGGCATTGAAAAAATGGCATAGTGAACTTGGCATTGTAAAAATTGCATGGTGAACTTGGCATTGTATAAATGGCATAGTGAACTTGGCATTGTATAAATAGCATGGTGAACTTGGCATTGTATAAATGGCATCGTAAAAATGACAGAGTAAATATGGCATAGTGAACTTGGCATAGTAAAAATAGCATAGTGAAAATGGAATAGTAAAAATTGCATGGTAAAAATTGCATGGTGAACTTGGCATTGTATAAATGGCATAGTGAACTTGACATTGTATAAATGGCATGGTGAACTTGGCATTATATAAATGGCACGGTGAACTTGGCATTGTATAAATGGCATGGTGAACTTGGCATTGTAAAAATGGCATCGTAAAAATGACAGAGTAACTATGGCATAGTGAAATTAGCATAGTAAAAATGGCATGGTAAAAATTGCATGGTAAAAATGGCATGGTGAACTTGACATTGTAAAAATGGCATGGTGAACTTGGCATTGTAAAAATTGACTAGTGAACTTAGCATAGTAAAAAAAGCATAGTGAAAATGGCATGGTAAAAATTGCATGGTAAAAATGGCATGGGAAACTTGGCATTGTATAAATGGCATAGTGAACTTGGCATTGTAAAAATGGCATGGTGAACTTGGCATTGTATAAATGGCATGGTTAACTTGGCATTGTATAAATGGCATAGTGAACTTAGCATAGTAAAAATAGCATAGTGAAAATGGCATGGTAAAAATGGCATGGTAAAAATTGCATGGTAAAAATGGCATGGTCAACTTGGCATTGTATAAATGGCATGGTGAACTTGGCATTGTAAAAATGGCATGGTAAAAATTGCATGGTAAAAATGGCATGGTGAACTTGACATTGTATAAATGGCATGGTGAACTTGGCATTGTAAAAATGGCATGGTAACAATTGCATGGAAAAATGGCATAGTGAACTTGGCATTGTATAAATGGCATAGTGAACTTAGCACAGTAAAAATAGTATAGTGAAAATGGCATGGAAAAAATGGCATGGTAAAAATTGCATGGTAAAAATGGCATAGAGAACTTGGCATTGTATAAATGGCATAGTGAACTTCGCATTGTATAAATGGCATAGTGAACTTGTAATTGTAAAAATGGCACGGTGAACTTTACATTGTAAAAATGGCATAGTGAACTTGGCATTGTAAAAATGGCATAGTGAACTTGGCATTGTAAAAATGGCACGGTGAACTTGACATTGTAAAAATCGCATAGTGAACTTGGAATTGTAAAAATGGCACGGTGAATTTGACATTGTAAAAATGGCATGGTAAACTTGGCATTGTATAAATGGCATAGTGAACTTGGCAGTGTATAAATGGCATAGTGAACTTAGCATAGTAAAAATAGCATAGTGAAAATGGCATGGTAAAAATGGCATGGTAAAAATTGCATGGTAAAAATGGCCTGGTGAACTTGACATTGTATTAATGGCATGGTGAACTTGGCATTGTATAAATGGCATAGTGAACTTGGCATTGTATAAATGGCATAGTGAACTTGGCATTGTATAAATGGCATAGTGAACTTGGCATTGTATAAATGGCATAGTGAACTTAGCATAGTAAAAATAGCATAGTGAAAATGGCATGGTAAAAATTGCATGGTAAAAATTGCATGGTAAAAATGGCACAGTGAACTTGGCATTGTATAAATGGCATGGTGAACTTGGCATTGTAAAAATGGCATGGTAAAAATTGCATGGTAAAAAAGGCATGGTGAACTTGGCATTGTATAAATGGCATGGTGAACTTGGCATTGTAAAAATGGCATGGTAAAAATTGCATGGTAAAAATGGCATGGTGAACTTGGCATTGTATAAATTGCATGGTGAACTTGGCATTGTAAAAATGGCATGGTAAAGATTGCCTGGTAAAAATGGCATGGTGAACTTGGCATTGTAAAAATGGCATAGTGAACTTGGCATTGTATAAATTGCATAGTGAACTTGGCATTGTATAAATGGCATAGTGAACTTAGCATAGTAAAAATAGCATAGTGAAAATGGCATGGTAAAATGGCATGGTAAAAATTGCATGGTAAAAATAGCATGGTGAATTGGCATTGTATAAATGGCATGGTGAACTTGGCATTGTAAAAATGGCCTGGTAACAATTGCATGGTAAAAATGGCATGGTGAACTTGGCATTGTATAAATGGCATAGTGAACTTGGCATGGTAAAAATGGCATAATGAACTTGGCATTGTATAAATGGCATAGTGAACTTGGCATTGTATAAATGGCATAGTGAACTTGGCATTGTAAAAATGGCACGGTGAACTTGGCATTGTAAAAATGGCTTGGTGAACTTGGCATTGTAAAAATGGCATAGTGAACTGGGCATTGTAAAAATGACACGGTGAACTTGACATTGTAAAAATGGCATAGTGAACTTGGCATTGTAAGAATGGCACGGTGAACTTGACATTGTAAAAATGGCATGGTAAACTTGGCATTGTATAAATGGCATAGTGAAATTGGCATTGTATAAATGGCATAGTGAACTTAGCATAGTAAAAATAGCATAGTGAAAATGGCATGGTAAAAATGGCATGGTAAAAATTGCATGGTAAAAATCGCATGGTGAACTTGGCATTGTATTAATGGCATGGTGAACTAAGCATTGTAATAATGGCATAGTGAACTTGGCATTGTATAAATGGCATAGTGAACTTGGCATTGTATAAATGGCATAGTGAACTTGGCATTGTATAAATGGTATAGTGAACTTTGCATAGTAAAAATAGCATAGTGAAAATGGCACGGTAAAAATTGCATGGTAAAAATTGCATGGTAAAAATGGCATGGTGAACTTGGCATTGTATAAATTGCATGGTGAACTTGGCATTGTAAAAATGGCATGGTAAAAATTGCATGGTAAAAATGGCATGGTGAACTTGGCATTGTATAAATGGCATAGTGAATTGGCATGGTAAAAATGGCATAGTGAACTTGGCATTGTAAAAATGGCATAGTGAACTTGGCATTGTAAAAATGGCATAGTGAACTTAGCATGGAAAAAATGGCACAGTGAACTTGGCATTGTATAAATGGCATAGTGAACTTGGCATTGTATAAATGGCATAGTGAACTTGGCATTGTAAATATTGCACGGTGAACTTGACATTGTAAAAATGGCATGGTGAACTTGGCATTGTATAAATGGCATAGTGAACTTGGCATTGTATAAATGGCATAGTGAACTTAGCACAGTAAAAATAGTATAGTGAAAATTGCATGGAAAAAATGGCATGGTAAAAATTGCATGGTAAAAATGGCATGGTGAACTTGGCATTGTATAAATGGCATGGTGAACTTGGCATTGTAAAAATGGCATGGTAAAAATTGCATGGTAAAAATGGCATGGTGAACTTGGCATTGTATAAATGGCATGGTGAACTTGGCATTGTAAAAATGGCATGGTAAATATTGCATGGTAAAAATAGCATAGTGAACTTGGCATTGTATAAATGGCATAGTGAACTTGGCATTGTAAAAATGGCATAGTGAACTTGGCATTGTAAAAATAGCACAGTGAACTTGGCATTGTAAAAATTACATAGTGAACTTGGCATGGTAAAAATAGCATAGTGAACTTGGCATTGTAAAAATGGCATAGTGAACTTGGCATTGTAAAATGGCACAGTGAACTTGGCATTGTATAAATGGCATAGTGAACTTGGCATTGTAAAAATGGCATAGTTAACTTGGCATTGTAAAAAAGGCACAGTAAACTTGGCATTGTAAAAATGGCATGGTGAACTTCGCATTGTATAAATGGCGTAGTGAACTTGGCATTGTAAAAATGGCACGGTGAACTTGACATTGTAAAAATGGCATGGTGAACTTGGCATTGTATAAATGGCATAGTGAACTTGGCATTGTATAAATGGCATAGTGAACTTAGCATAGTAAAAATAGCATAGTGAAAATGGCATGGTAAAAATGGCATGGTAACAATCGCATGGTAAAAATGGCATGGTGAACTTGGCATTGTATTAATGGCATAGTGAACTTGGCATTGTAAAAATGGCATAGTGAACTTGGCATTGTATAAATGGCATAGTGAACTTGGCATTGTAAAAATGGCATAGTGAACTTGGCATTGTAAAAATGGCACGGTGAACTTGGCATTGTAAAAATAGCATAGTGAACTTGGCATTGTATAAATGGCATAGTGAACTTGGCATTGATAAAATGGCACGGTGAACTTGACATTGTAAAATGGCATAGTGAACTTGGCATTGTAAAAATTGCATGGTGAACTTGGCATTGTATAAATGGCATAGTGAACTTGGCATTGTATAAATGGCATGGTAAAAATTGCATGGTAAAAATGGCATGGTGAACTTGGCATTGTATAAATGGCATGGTGAACTTGGCATGGTAAAAATGGCATGGTGAACTTGGCATTGTAAAATGGCACAGTGAACTTGGCATTGTATAAATGGCATAGTGAACTTGGCATTGTGTAAATGGCATAGTGAACTTGGCATTGTATAAATGGCGTAGTGAACTTGGCATTGTAAAAATGGCACGGTGAACTTGACATTGTAAAAATGGCATAGTAAACTTGGCATGGTAAAAATGGCATAGTGAACTTAGCATTGTAAAAATTGCATAGTGAACTTGGCATGGTAAAAATGGCACAGTGAACTTGGCATTGTAAAAATGGCATTGTGAACTTGGCATTGTATAAATGGCGTAGTGAACTTGGCATTGTAAAAATGGCATAGTGAAAATGGCATGGTAAAAATGGCATGGTAAAAATTGCATTGTAAAAATGGCATGGTGAACTTGGCATTGTATTAATGGCATAGTGAACTTGGCATGGTAAAAATGGCATAGTGAACTTGGCATTGTAAAAATGGCATAGTGAACTTGGCATTGTATAAATGGCATAGTGAACTTGGCATTGTAAAAATGGCATAGTGAACTTAGCATTGTATAAATGGCATAGTGAACTTGGCATTGTACAAATGGCACGGTGATCTTGGCATTGTAAAAATGTCATAGTGAACTTAGCATTGTAAAAATGGAACAGTGAACTTGGCATTGATAAAATGTCACGGTGAACTTTACATTGTAAAATGGCATAGTGAAATTGGCATTGTAAAAATGGCCTGGTGAACTTGGCATTGTATAAATTGCATAGTGAACTTGGCATTGTATAAATGGCATAGTGAACTTAGCATAGTAAAAATAGCGTAGTGAAAATGGCATGGTAAAAATGGCATGGTAAAAATTGCATGGTAAAAATGGCATGGTGAACTTGGCATTGTATAAATGGCATGGTGAACTTGGCATTGTAAAAATGGCATGGTGAACTTGGCATTGTAAAAATGGCATGGTAAAAATGGCATGGTAAAAATGGCATGGTGAACTTGGCATTGTATAAATGGCATGGTGAACTTGGCATGGTAAAAATGGCATAGTGAACTTGGCATTGTAAAAATGGCACGGTGAACTTGGCATTGTAAAAATGGCATAGTGAACTTGGCATTGTAAAAATGGCATAGTTAACCTGGCATTGTAAAAATGGCATAGTGAACTTTGCATTGTAAAAATGGCACGGTGAACTTGGCATTGTAAAAATGGCATAGTGAACTTGGCATTGTAAAAATGGCATAGTGAACTTGGCATTGTAAAAATTACATAGTGAACTTGGCATTGTATAAATGGCATGGTGAACTTGGCATTGTAAAAATGGCATAGTGAACTTGGCATTGTAAAAATGGCACGGTGAACTTGGCATTGTTAAAATGGCATGGTGAACTTGGATTGTAAAAATGGCACGGTAAACTTGGCATTGTAAAAATGGCATAGTGAACTTGGCATTGTAAAAATGGCATAGTGAACTTGGCATTGTAAAAATGGCACGGTGAACTTGGCATTGTAAAAATGGCATGGTGAACTTGGATTGTAAAAATGGCACGGTAAACTTGGCATTGTAAAAATGGCATAGTGAACTTGGCATTGTAAAAATGGCATAGTGAACTTGGCATTGTAAAAATGGCACGGTGAACTTGGCATTGTAAAAATGGCATGGTGAACTTGGCATTGTAAAAATGGCATAGTGAACTTGGCATTGTAAAAATGGCACGGTGAACTTGGCATTGTAAAAATGGCATGGTGAACTTGGATTGTAAAAATGGCACGGTAAACTTGGCATTGTAAAAATGGCATAGTGAACTTGGCATTGTAAAAATGGCATAGTGAACTTGGCATTGTAAAAATGGCACGGTGAACTTGGCATTGTTAAAATGGCATGGTGAACTTGGATTGTAAAAATGGCACGGTAAACTTGGCATTGTAAAAATGGCATAGTGAACTTGGCATTGTAAAAATGGCATAGTGAACTTGGCATTGTAAAAATGGCACGGTGAACTTGGCATTGTAAAAATGGCATGGTGAACTTGGATTGTAAAAATGGCACGGTAAACTTGGCATTGTAAAAATGGCACGGTGAACTTGGCATGGTAAAAATGGCATAGTGAACTTGGCATTGTATAAATGGCATTGTGAACTTAGCATAGTAAAAATAGCATAGTGAAAATAGCATGGAAAAATTGCATGGTAAAAATTGCATGGTAAAAATGGCATGGTGAACTTGGCATTGTATAAATGGCATGGTGAACTTGGCATTGTAAAAATTGCATGGTTAAAATTGCATGGTAAAAATGGCATGGTGAACTTGGCATTGTATAAATGGCATGGTAAAAATGGCATGGTAAAAATGGCATGGTGAACTTGGCATTGTATAAATGGCATGGTGAACTTGGCATGGTAAAAATGGCATAGTGAACTTGGCATTGTAAAAATGGCACGGTGAACTTGGCATTGTAAAAATGGCATAGTGAACTTGGCATTGTAAAAATGGCATAGTTAACCTGGCATTGTAAAAATGGCATAGTGAACTTTGCATTGTAAAAATGGCACGGTGAACTTGGCATTGTAAAAATGGCATAGTGAACTTGGCATTGTAAAAATGGCATAGTGAACTTGGCATTGTAAAAATTACATAGTGAACTTGGCATTGTATAAATGGCATGGTGAACTTGGCATTGTAAAAATGGCATAGTGAACTTGGCATTGTAAAAATGGCACGGTGAACTTGGCATTGTTAAAATGGCATGGTGAACTTGGATTGTAAAAATGGCACGGTAAACTTGGCATTGTAAAAATGGCATAGTGAACTTGGCATTGTAAAAATGGCATAGTGAACTTGGCATTGTAAAAATGGCACGGTGAACTTGGCATTGTAAAAATGGCATGGTGAACTTGGATTGTAAAAATGGCACGGTAAACTTGGCATTGTAAAAATGGCATAGTGAACTTGGCATTGTAAAAATGGCATAGTGAACTTGGCATTGTAAAAATGGCACGGTGAACTTGGCATTGTAAAAATGGCATGGTGAACTTGGCATTGTAAAAATGGCATAGTGAACTTGGCATTGTAAAAATGGCACGGTGAACTTGGCATTGTAAAAATGGCATGGTGAACTTGGATTGTAAAAATGGCACGGTAAACTTGGCATTGTAAAAATGGCATAGTGAACTTGGCATTGTAAAAATGGCATAGTGAACTTGGCATTGTAAAAATGGCACGGTGAACTTGGCATTGTTAAAATGGCATGGTGAACTTGGATTGTAAAAATGGCACGGTAAACTTGGCATTGTAAAAATGGCATAGTGAAAATGGCATTGTAAAAATGGCATAGTGAACTTGGCATTGTAAAAATGGCACGGTGAACTTGGCATTGTAAAAATGGCATGGTGAACTTGGATTGTAAAAATGGCACGGTAAACTTGGCATTGTAAAAATGGCATAGTGAACTTGGCATTGTAAAAATGGCACGGTGAACTTGGCATGGTAAAAATGGCATAGTGAACTTGGCATTGTATAAATGGCATTGTGAACTTAGCATAGTAAAAATAGCATAGTGAAAATAGCATGGAAAAATTGCATGGTAAAAATTGCATGGTAAAAATGGCATGGTGAACTTGGCATTGTATAAATGGCATGGTGAACTTGGCATTGTAAAAATTGCATGGTTAAAATTGCATGGTAAAAATGGCATGGTGAACTTGGCATTGTATAAATGGCATAGTGAACTTAGCATAGTAAAAATAGCATAATAAAAATGGCATTGTAAAAATGGCATGGTAAAAATTGCATGGTAAAAATTGCATGGTAAAAATGGCATAGTGAACTTGGCATTGTATAAATGGCATAGTGAACTTGGCATTGTAAAAATGGCATAGTGAACTTGGCATTGTAAAAATGGCATAGTGAACTTGGCATTGTATAAATGGCATGGTAAAAATGGCACGGTGAACTTGGCATTGTAAAAATGGCATCGTAAAAATGACAGAGTAAATATGGCATAGTGAACTTGGCATAGTAAAAATAGCATAGTGAAAATGGCATAGTAAAAATGGCATGGTAAAAATTTCATGGTAAAAATGGCATAGTGAACTTGGCATTGTATAAATTGCATAGTGGACTTGGCATTGTAAAAATGGCATGCTGAACTTGACATTGTATAAATGGCATGGTGAACTTGGCATTGTATAAATGGCATGGTGAACTTGGCATTGTATAAATGGCATCGTAAAAATGACAGAGTAAATATGGCATAGGTAACTTAGCATAGTAAAAATTGCATAGTAAAAATGGCATAGTAAAAATGGCATAGTAAAAATTGCATGGTAAAAATTGCATGGTAAAATGGCATGGTAAAAATTGTATAGTAAAATTGTCATAGTGAAAATTGCATAGTAAAATCGCATAGTCAATATGGAATAGTGAACTTAGTATGGTAAATATGACATAGGTGAACATAGCATGGTAAAATATAGCATGCTAAAATATAGCATATTAAAAATGGCATAATAATTATTGCCTAGTAAACATTGCAAGGTGAAAATGGCAGAGAACACCTAGCATAGTGATAATACATATTAAAAATGGCATAGCAAAAATGGAATAGTTAACTTGAGGTGGTTAAAATGGTCTAGTAAAAATGGCATAGTAATCCTAGCATAGTTAATATGGTATATTACTGATGGCATAGTAAAATGGAATGGTAAAAAATAACATGGTAAATATTGTATAGTAAATATAGCATAGTAAAAATGGCATAGTAAAAATGGCATAGATAACATTACATAATAAAGATGACACAGTAAAAATGACATCGTAAAACTAGGGTTGTAAACATGGCATGTTAAACATGGATTAGAAAAAGTAGCATAGTAAAAACTTCATAGTAAACATGACATACTAAAATAGCATAGTAATAATGGTATAGTAAAAATCTCATGGTAAACATGGCAGGGTAAACAATCTCATGGTAAACATGGCAGGGTAAACAATCTCATGGTAAACATGGCAGGGTAAACAATTTCATGGTAAACATGGCAGGGTAAACAATCTCATGGTAAACATGGCAGGGTAAACAATCTCATGGTAAACATGGCAGGGTAAACAATTTCATGGTAAACATGGCAGGGTAAACAATTTCATTGTAAACATGGCAGGGTAAACAATTTCATGGTAAACATGGCAGGGTAAACAATCTCATGGTAAACATGGCAGGGTAAACAATCTCATGGTAAACATGGCAGGGTAAACAATTTCATGGTAAACATGGCAGGGTAAACAATTTCATGGTAAACATGGCAGGGTAAACAATTTCATGGTAAACATGGCAGGGTAAACAATCTCATGGTAAACATGGCAGGGTAAACAATCTCATGGTAAACATGGCAGGGTAAACAATCTCATGGTAAACATGGCAGGGTAAACAATCCCATGGTAAACATGGCAGGGTAAACAATTTCATGGTAAACATGGCAGGGTAAACAATTTCATGGTAAACATGGCAGGGTAAACAATTTCATGGTAAACATGGCAGGGTAAACAATCTCATGGTAAACATGGCAGGGTAAACAATCTCATGGTAAACATGGCAGGGTAAACAATCTCATGGTAAACATGGCAGGGTAGACAATCTCATGGTAAACATGGCAGGGTAAACAATCTCATGGTAAACATGGCAGGGTAAACAATCTCATGGTAAACATGGCAGGGTAAACAATCTCATGGTAAACATGGCAGGGTAAACAATTTCATGGTAAACATGGCAGGGTAAACAATCTCATGGTAAACATGGCAGGGTAAACAATCTCATGGTAAACATGGCAGGGTAAACAATCTCATGGTAAACATGGCAGGGTAAACAATCTCATGGTAAACATGGCAGGGTAAACAATCTCATGGTAAACATGGCAGGGTAAACAATTTCATGGTAAACATGGCAGGGTAAACAATTTCATGGTAAACATGGCAGGGTAAACAATCGCATGGTAAACATGACGTAGTATATAAACGGCATAGTAAATATGGCATAATAAAATTCACAAGCTGATATATATTATCAAAAATCGACTTATCGGACGCCTATATCCAAATTCCCGTCGAAAAGGAATGTTCGAAGTTACTAGGGATAAACACAAAGGGTTTTTCAAATTCAACAGGCTTCCGTTTGGTATAAAATTGGCACCTGCCATTTTACAACAAACGATGGACGTCATGTTGAGTGATTTGCATACATCTAGAAAAAATATTCATCTCTGGAGAGAAGGTATTTTTCAAGTGCTACAAAAACAACATTACGTTCTGAGAGCGAGACATAGTGAATAAGAGAATCGCTGACATGATTTACATAATTAAGGGGCCGAAAAATACTCATAAAAAGCACCAGAATTAACTAAAAAAAATGGAGAGAGTATACCGGATGAGAGGAAGATCTCATAGAATTAATTCATGAAACCTTTCTAGTGGAACCTCCACAAAATACTTCTGAGCCACGAAGATAAGGTAGGAAACGAAAGTTCATGGACCCATTGGATGTGAATCCGAAACATAAACGATATTAAAACTTTACACTGATGGACATATATTCATATAAAGTATGCAAATGGAACCTACGACGAAACTAACCCATAATCATCATTCGATATATGAAGCCATTTGAAATCCAAAAGGAACTCCAAGGCTTCGGGGGGGGGTTCTGGTAGGTATACCTAATTAGCATACGTGGAGTGTCAACTACATAAATATGGTTGGGACCGTAAAGACGAGAGAGACTCTACGAGAGACTCAGCGAAATACTCAGAGAGACACAAGATCGAGAGTTGACAACCACCCAGTCGACATCTTCGCCAGAGACGGTCTCCCCATGACTATATTAATGGACTCTATGTAAATATTTTATATACTTTCTTGCTTTCAATATGTCTGTTCTACTTTACTTCTGTGTTGTAGTTATTTATTTCCATGTTTTTAGTCACGCTTCAACAAATAGTAATAATGACTTAGTTAAAATGGCATAGTAAAAATATCAAAGTCATAATTGAACCGGAAAAATGGCACAGGTAAAAGGGGCACTTGTTAGTAAATTAGACATAAACGCGAAAATATAGACGAAAATCTCACACTCAGTTCATCAAAAACAATTAAAAATTTGCGCGTAAGTGGGGAATTTACTCATTTTCGATTTTTTTTTAATTTTTCAAAACATTGTGTACAATTGTTTCAAATGCACCATTGAGCTAATTAAATGAAAAATTCATGTAATTTATTTATATTTAATTGCTTCCCCAACTAGTTAAATTACACACACAGAGACACAGACACACACACACACACACATATATATATATATATATATATATATATATATATATATATATACAGTCCTGGTCAAAATCATAAGACCACTTAAGAAAGTAAGCGTTTACGCATCTTATCGAATTTTTAATCAAACAAATGGTTGAAACCATTGCCAAAAGGGAAAATATGATGGAAAAAAATGAAATCTGCTTCATTCGAAACCTTAACCCTGATCTAATAATTATTTTTTTAAAACACAAACATTTCCACCTGGTCAAAATGATAAGACCACCTATAATTTATCTAACAAAAGGAAATCATACATTACTAAAAAGGCTCACAGTATTTAGTATAACCTCCATTATTACGAATTACTTCAAAAATTCTCTTTGGCATGCTTGCGACTAAGTTTTTTATCAGTTGCGAAGGAATTCTATCCCATGTACTGAAAACTGAATCAGAAAGTTCCTTTATCGAATAATATTGTGTTCCATCCTTGAACCCTTCTTTTGCCATCCATCCCCAAAGATTTTCAATGGGATTGAGGTCTGGAAAACATGCTGGATGATCTAACAATTCTATATTATTTGAAGAAAAGTATTCTCGTGCTTGTCGAGAAGTGTGTATCGCAGCGTTGTCTTGCTGGAAAATCCAATTTCTTCCACACAGACGTGGACCTTCAGTCCTGATAGAAGCATTTTAAAGCATTGAAATGTACTTCAATGATGTTTGCCGGCCTTTCACTACTTGCAACTTAAGGGCCCCAGCTGACAAGAAAGCACCCCAGATCATTAAAAACCCTCCTCCACTATGCCGAATTGAAAAAGTCTCTTTGGGGCACGAGTGTCTGCAGTTCGCCAGAGCATTCACCATTAAAATACTTGTAGAACAGGCAGAGGGATGCAACATTTCGTCGATGGGACAGAGGCTGAAGCTTAGATGCCAGTTCAGGGCCTATCAGATTTGCGACTCTCTTTTGAACCTTGTCTAGGAGCGAGAGACTAGCAGCAGATGCACCAGCCCAAATGTGACAGCAATACTCCATACATGGGCGAATAGTGGTCTTACAGAGGTACAGGATATTTTCGGGTGTTAGTAGTTTTCTAGCACGGTAGAGAAAGCCTACTTTCTTTGCAGCGGCCCTGGCAACGCTTTCAATGTAATTTTTCCAACTCATGTCTCCTGTGAACGTTAGGCCAAGCAGTTTGAAAGATGTACTCTCAGATAAAGAGTCACTGGCCATTGCTATTGGTGGCAGAGAAGGTTTCTTGTAATTATTGAAGGAAACCAGTTTAGTCATGGCAGCATTGAATGTGACCATCCGTTCATGTCCCCATTCAACTACAGATTGGAGGTCATCCACTAGTGTTTTTGCCATTTCTTTAGTTATGTGTTCATTTGTTTTCCTGTCATGCCTGTTATAGAGTGTGGTGTCATCAGCATATATACCCATCTCAGAGGCAATTTTGTCGGGGAGGTCATTAATGAATATTAGGAACAAATCTAGATTAAACTGTTTCTCATCGGAGAAAATTACATTTTCCCACTTCTCTTCATCCCAAGTCTGGTATTATTTAAGTCGGTTAGTTTTGCGTTGTTCAAGAAGACGTGGTTTCTACAGTCGCTTTAAATGATTGAAACCCTTCATTTTCAGATGCCTTCTGATGGTTTTAGGACTACATTCTGCTGCTGTTTGGCTTTTCAATCGACTTGAGCTCATACTGGATTTATTAAAAAACTTCTTCTGATACGGCGATCCAGTGATGGGGTTATTTTTTATTTTTTTATTTATTTATTTATTTATTTATTGGTCGACCTGGACTCTTTTTGTGCCCATATTGAATTGGGTTTCTTAAAAAGTTTGTGATGACCGTTTTGCTACGATTCACTTCGTTTGCAATGGATCTATGATGCTTTCAATAAGTTTCAAGATTTTTCAGATCGAAACTTATATATATATATATATATATATATATATATAGCTGAATGTCTGTGTGTGGGTCTGGTCACGAATAGGCTCCTATATGGTTGACTATTATAGAAAACTGATTCCATATAATGATAGAAGATGTATCGAGACACAGAAATGGGTATGTTTTGTCTGGCATAATGATGATTTATTAAAATTGTGGCGTCTGCGTACGCACCTAGTCCACAAAGTATGGACATAAAAAATTTAAATTAAAAAAAAACGTTTACAAGTTTTTTGATATACAGGGTGGTCAAAAAGTCAGGTAACATTTTAAAGAAAAACGATATTAGCAATACACGTATATTTAAGTACCATACATTGAAATATAAAATGAAACAAACATGAAATATGTTTATTTTGTTAATTGTCGTCCATTTCTCTCTATCAATCGCTGGAAGCGATTAACCACTGATTGTGTAACACGTGTAATCATGTCAGCTGATATCCGCGCAATCTCCTCTTCAATAAATAACTTTAAAGACGCTATTGTATCAGGCCTCTTGCCATAAACGCTATCCTTTACATAGCCCCAAAGCCAGAAATCAGGAGGGGTAGTTTATATATTACACTCAAATATTTAAACAAATAATATTAAACGAATAGAGATTATAATGGATCATATTGTTTTTTCTACCTTTAACATGTTACCTGACTTTTTGACCACCCTGTAGATGTACATAATAATAGTTTTATAAGTATGTTTTAACTTAAATAGGGATGGTATAATAAAATTGTGGGGTCTGCGTTCGCGCCTGGTCTCCATAGAATGGAAATAGGTACAAACTTTAATAAAGACTTTTCATATCTATCTGCGTAAGAATACTTTGATAATTATGTTTCAGTTTGAAGAAATATGGTATAATAAAATTATGGGGTATTAGTTCGCGCCTGACCTACATAAAATGGAAATATGTCACAAAGTTTAACAAGGTTTTTAATATAGATCCACAGAATGTTGTGATAAGTGTTTCAGTGTGAACAGGTATGGTATAATAAATTATGGGGGTTTATCTATTTTATTTTTACTTTCATCATATTTTGCTTTAGTTTTGATACCCCCAAATTCGAAGCTATCTCTTTACAACCCTTCCTTTTCATAACCTATCATACTTTCATAAATCATTTTCTGTAGGCTGTTTTTGAACCCAGTCAACGACGGGTACTTTTGTTAATATATATATATATATATATATATATATATATATATATATATATATATATATATAAGTGTTTGTCTGTGTACATTTCTCTACACAATAACTCTGTCAATTTTTAGTCTACAGACTCAAAATATGATATACAGGGTACTGAGATTTGGGAAAATCATGTAATCCGTTTTCGACCCGGAATTTAAAGTAGTAAAGTGTCAAAGTTCAACAATTTCACCTTTCATAACTCTACCAAACTCCTCCGCCGATTTTTTGTCTAAACACTTGAAATTTTAGATATAGGTTCCCTGGACATGGATCTAACTTAATAACTTGATTTGAGCCCAAAACAATAAATCTTAAGGGGTCATACTGGGGTCAAAGTTTTAAAAAATGTGATCTCTGCGGTCTAAAATTTGAAATTTTACATAAAGGGTATATAGAGATAGGGCAACCTTTTTAATCGGTTTCGTTCAAAGATTTGAGCTACCAATATATAAATGTATGTATGTATGTTTTTATGTCTGCCTAAAACAAACAATGACGACAGATTTAAACAAGATGAGTATTGTTTTGAAACTCGACCCTTCAGACGACAAATACCGAAGAATTGGCTAAAAACATTAATTTCTTTATCCTCAAGCGAGCATTTTTCTACAGGGAGGGGGTTGCTTTTTTCGCCGATATTTTCGAAAGTCATCCCCTCTTTTCGATTGACTAGCCTTGATTTAAACCTATGTAATTTTCGGTTTGGCGGTTGTCGCAACAGCAAAGACGTCACGTTTTTTTTACGTTCTTTTCCTCCTTCGCAGTATGGGTTCGAGCCTGCCTTCTTACTGACACTTTTTTTTTTTTTTGCTCAACACACACCTCCAAACACTCGGGCAACGTCGGGCTGAAATGTTAGTATATCTATAAAAGTGGCAGTGTCTGTCTGTCTGTGTACATTTCCCTACACAATATCTCTGTCAATTTTCAGTATACAAACTCGAAATTTGATATATAGGGTATTGAGATTTGGAAAAATTTTTGTAATCCGATTTCGGACAGAAATTTTGCTGTTAAGAGGTCAAAGTTCAACGATTTAACCTTTGAGAACTCTATCAAATATATAAATGTATGTATGCATGTATGTTTGCATGTCCGCCCAAAACTTTCGACAGATGCGAGGGATTTTCACAAGATTTATATTGTTTGTAAGCTCGACCTTTCAGACGACAAATATCGAAAAATTGGCTAAAAACATTAATTTTTTCACCTTCAACTGAGCACTTTTCTACAGGGAGGGGTCGCTTTTTTCGCCGATATTGTCGAAAGTCATCCCCTCTTTTCGATTGTCTAGCCTTAATTTAAACATACGTCACTTGCGGTTTGGCGGTGGTGTAACAGCAAAGACGTTACGTTTTCCCCCATTCTTTTCCTCCTTCGTGGTAGGAGTTGGAGCCCGTCTAGTGTAGTTCTAGGTGGTTAGGACTCCCACCAAATTCCTGCGATTCAGCTCTCTTCATTTTCACGAAGACAAGGTTGATCTGACGTTGGATAAACAGTTGTTAGTCTCTTCTATCTTCTTTCTTCCGCTGAAAAAGACAATTCAACTTGGTTGTTTTTCTTTCTTTTAAGTTCACTTGTAAGTATTAATAATAATGATAATTGACGGTGGTTGTAGTTTTTGTAAGAAATTCGTGAATCCCTCAATCAAGGCTTTCTAGACATATGCAATGTTTTGATAGCGTTTGGCATTAAGGTCTACTTCACATGATTTCCAGCTATGGAATAGTCGAAAATGTTCTTTCATTCATTAAATCATTTAGCTCTGATAGTCGTCAATGCTTCAAAATCAGAACCTTATGGTATCAACGCTGAGGTCCCTCGGAATTCAATCCTAGGCCCAACTTTCTTCCTGATCTTCATCAATGATCTCTCAAATTATATTCTTAGATCATTCGAATAAATTTATGCAGACAACACCGCAATCTATGGCAACATTTTAAAGACCGGCAATGACTAAGATCTTTCTGATTCTCTCTCTTCTGATATTGAGCATGTGGTGCAATGGGGAAAAAGCTTCTTTATTTTTATCATAATCGTTCTGATCTCCATCAGGCTTTAATTGAAATGAATAGCTTCCGTCTTGCCGCAATATCATGTCTGGAAAAGCTTCTGAGACTGACCTTCATTTCTGATCTGAAATGGGACACTTGCATCAAATCTGTTGCCAAGATCGCTGGGAAAATGGTTGGCTCATTCTACTGCTCTAATATGTATCTCACTGCCGATGCAATCTTCTATTTTTATAAGAGCCAAGTGTGTGCTAAACTGGATTACTTTTGATATATCTGTGCCCTTTTCTGTTAGTTGCAACCTCTATCCCTCAGAAAAGCCGGTTTCTGCTCTATCATTATTTTCATGACAAGCCTGAGCTCCAATCCATGGTCCCCACTTGCCAAACTTTCACAAAACACTCGACTAGCTACAGCAATTATCAACAATTTCCTCCACTCTCTATCTGTGCATAAATCTAAACGCATATTCCACGAACAAACGAACTGCCCGCCTGCGAAACACTATTTCACTGGTCTGCTTCCCGGCTGACTACAATATAGTAGCATTCAAGTCCAAAGTAAACGATTTCTTTATTAAGATCCTTATCCATATCGCTTTAATGATTTGCCATCGAATAAGTTCTAAATACAGGTCATTAATAGGCGAACATTTTATAAATAACCTCTGCCTCCAATTTTAATGTTTACTTTTTTCCACTCACATTCAAGTATAGCATAACTGCAAAACATTGTAGGTTTAGAGTGGGGATTACTCTGTGTGGAATTGGGGTGAGGGTTATTGTTTTTCTAACGATACTTTTACACACCACAAAAAAATATTCTAAAAAATGAAAAATATGTCATAGTAAATTCCTCCACGCTCATAGTTAAGAAAGAAAAAAATTAAATTGGTAGATTAAAAAATGCCACCATCTCAATTCCTCGTTCCAAAATGTAGGAAGCATTCAATTTGTGTTGAATTAATACTTTGAAATGTAAAATACTTTGTTTTTGTAATATTTTTCTTGGTAATATATTTGCAAAGTGTTTGTGTGTATTTCCAAAAGCAAATTCGCTCCCACAAAAAATAAGAAAAAACCTCATACAAGAAGACGTTTCTCCGGAAATGTACGTTTTCTCTCTCTCTCTCTCTCTCTCTCTCTCTCTCTCTCTCTCTCTCTCTCTCTCTCTCTCTCTCTCTCTCCACATATATGTGTATGTGATCGGGTTTCTATGCGTATGTGTGTGTGTACACATATATTTATATATGCGTATAAGTAATAAAATTCATGCATGTTTTATATGTATGTATATATGTGTGTGTGTGTCTGCGTGTATGTCTGTGTGTGTTTATATATATATTTTTACTTACACCATAGGTATAATATATATGTATAAGTAAATACACACGTATAATTTACTATACTGTTCCATTTGTGAAAATCAACGATAGATAAGAGAAAGAATGACACTTTAGCTTCCGCTTTAATAATCATAAAACAACAATTCGGCAAACATCTTCCTATGCTCCACCAGCAGGCCACTCCAGTTTACCTTGGCATACATTAAAAAACATTAATTGCCTCTTGATAGACTCTGATTTCCCCTCAATAAAAAATCGCAGTTAAAAAGAAATTCAATTGATAACACACTAAACATAGGTTTAATACAAACATTTAGTTTTCTGAAACCACACAAATATTTGCGCAAACATAAATAATATTACATGATTACTTACAACTACATATATGTATATGCGTACGTATAAACCTATATATATATATAACGACATTTTTATTTCCTCTATTCTGAACACACAAATGTATTATTATTATTATTATTATTACTATTATTATTATTATTATTATTATTATTATTATTATTATTAGTTGGAACAGGAAATATCACAAAACCATGGGCGGATGAGGAAAGAAGAGTACTGTGGGAATGCTTTGTAAGATGTGGAAGTACCAAATCTGGTGAATATATCCGAAAAATAGGAAGAATGAGAATCGAGAGGAGGAGGAGGAGGAGGAGGAGGAGGAGGAGGAGGAGTAAGAAGTGTCGCGAGTTTGGTATCCCAGTTAAAACAAATTAAAAATAACAACCTTCTTTCAGTGATTTCAAGAGAAGAGATTGAATGGATGGTTAGGAATGAAATGAATAACGAAAGTAAAATTGATGAAACTAGCTCTGATTAAAGATCTGAAAGACTGGAAGTGCAGAAGGGAAATGTAAGCGATGGTGGGAGGCGGGTAACTGAAGAGGAATGGAATCCTATGGTTAGGAGAAGTGATGAGAAGGAGTTTGAAGGATCTAAGGCAGATGAGATCATTGACTCTGAGACAATGGAACCAGTGAAAGGAGCAGATGTGTGGAGAAGTGGTGATGAAGTTCGAACTTTGACTTTTGTAGAAAAAGAAGTACTTCAGAAGTTAAGAGAGATTCTTCTTGGAGACGATATCATAAATATTCCAAGCATGAAGAGTAGTGATAGGCGGAATGTTAAAAGCGAGGTAAAAATAGTGCAAGGAGTAATTCACAACATCATAAGAAAGAACATATTGATTACGGAACTTAACACGCTTCTGTATGCAGCATCATACGATATTGCGAATCGTTTTGGCTTAATACAGAAGAAAAAGAGAGAAATGAAGCATAGAAGGCCACACTGGCAGATGCGGCTTGAAGAAAGTATTAAACGGTGGCAGAAAAACATTGGTAGAATCGAAGAAATAAGAAAAGGAGTTAAACTAGGAGAGAAAGCGAAGGACAAGCTTGAAACGAGGTACAGATTGCTTGAAAAGGGAACGATGAGCGTTCTAACAATGCTGAAAGAGAAGATTCGCACTGGTGATATGAAAATTTGGAACTTTGTTGGAAAAAGTATTACGTTTCGGCAGAACAACCTTTTCCGGAACAATCAGTCTCAGCTGTATAAAGAGTTTAAATTAAAACAATCAGTCTCAGCTGTATAAAGAGTTTAAATTAAAACATCCGGGAAATAACAACACTCCAAATGCAAAAGATGCCAGGAAGTTCTGGAGTGGGATTTGGTCTGTCGAAGGGTGATAAATTAAGAAGACTAGCTGGTTGGGAGAGGTCAGAGAAAGGCTATCAGGAATACAGCAGATGAAGAACGTTGAGATAACTATCGATGACGTTAAGGCTGGCATACGAAGGATGACAAACTGGAAGGCACCTGGTCCAGATGGAATGATGGCTTCTAGTTTAAACCGTTTCAATACCTTTATCCACCTATGGCTGCTGCCCTGCAAAGGATCGTAGAGTCGGGAGGTGTCCTTGATTGGCTTGTGAAAAGAAGAATAATACTGATTATGAAAGATCCTGCAAAGGGAACAAATGCCAATAATCATAGACCAATTACATGTCTGCCACTGATGTGGAAACTGTTGATTGGAATCTTTGCGGAGAAAATTTATGAACATCTTGAGAGTAATGGTGTTTTTACTGATGAACAGAAGGGGTGTCGGAAAGGATCAAGAGGTACCAAAGAGCAACTACTGATTGATAAAGCATTGATGCAGGATGCAAAGAAAAAGAAGAGGAATCTGAGCGTAGCATGGATTGATTACAGCAATGGTTCCTCATTCATGGATACGTGAAACACTATTGATGATGAAGGTTGCTGAAAATGTGGTTGGGCTTTTGGAGACAAGTATGGCTCAATGGAAAACGGTGCTGACAGCAAACAGAGGGGAGATGGGGCAGGTTGGCATTAAATGTGGAATATTTAAGGGAGATTCGTTATCGCCACTTCTTTTGTAATGATAATGATGCCACTGAGCATCCTCTTGAAGAGAGAAAAACTGGGGTATAACTTTGGATCTGGTGACAGGCGCTTCAACCATCTCCTGTTTATGGATGATTTGAAAATATTCGGTAGAAATGAAAAGGAAATGAAGAGACTGATAGAACTTGTGGGGACATACTCAGAATACATTGGGATGGAGTTTGGGATTAGTAAATGCACAGTGCTGGTGATGAAAAGAGGATGTAAAGGTTCATTCGAATGGAATAGTGCTGTCAAATGGAGAAATAATAAAAGAGATATAACATACATGGTATAAGTATTTGGGAGTGTTGGAGGGTGTAGGCATCATAAACAGAGAAATGAAGGAGGAAGTCAGGAAGGAGTATCTTAGAAGAGTGAAACTAATTGCGAAGTTGAAACTGTATGGAGGAAACCTAATGAAAGTGGTGAATGCATGGGCAGTCAGTGTTTTGAGATAGAGTGTGGGAATTTTAGAATGGTCTGACAAGGATTTGCATGCCATGCATATCAAAACAAAAAAAGTTTTAACAATGTTTGGTATATTTCACATTCGAAGTAGCATAGCAAGGCTGTATCAAAAGGGGAAAGATGGTGGGAGAGGATTGAAAAGTATAAAAGATTGTGTTAGAACCGAGGAGACGTCGTTGAAGGAGCACGTGGTTAGAAGTGAGGAGTGGATGTTTAAGGTTGTGGCCAATGAAGTGGAGGTATGTGAGACCAAGGCTGATTATGTGAAACGTATGGAGAGAGAAAGGGCAGAGGAACTGGCTAGGAAGAAAATGCATGGAAGGTTCTTCCATGATATAGCAGAAGTGGCTGATGAAAGATCATGGCAATGGCTAAGAGCTGGGTATCTGGCTAAAAGTACTGAAGCTTTTGTTTATGCAGCACAAAAGCAGGCATTAGGAGCATGATTGTTATAAAAGTGGTTCTAGGAGAGGAAGTTGCTGCAGCATCCCTGATTTGTAGTAAGACTTCAGAGTCAATTGCACACCTTGCTTGGACTGGCCCAGAGAGTACCACAAAAGACACGATCGCATGGGACTCTGGATATATTGGGAGGTGTGTAAGAGTGTTGGGGTGAAGTGTGATGGAAAATGGTTTGAGGAGGTGCTTCATGAAGTGAGAACAAGATAGGATGGCAAGGTAGAGGTATGGTGGGGCAAAAGTGTCATAACGACCAAGCAATTGGAACATAATCGTCCAGATTGGGTCGTCATCGACAAAGTCTCAAAAAACTGACAGATTGTAGACTTTTTAATACCCTGGGACAAGAATGTGAGAGAGAAAGAGGATGAGAAGTGGAGCAATTATGCTCCATTGGCCTTGGAGATAAGGCGTATACACGGGGTTAAAACACAAATAATCCCGGTCGTAGTTGGTACGTTAGGAGTAGTATCAAGTCGTCTGGAAGCACAATTGAAAAAAACACAAATCCCCGATGTTTTAAGCGGCCTTCATACCTCTGCAATTGTAGGTACCACCAACATCCTTAGAAAACCCCTTGATCTTTGAAGCTCCTGGTTTGAAACCGGGATTGAGGGAAATCCTCTGGAAATTAATCGTTGATAAATTAAATCATTATTATTATTATTATTATTATTATTATTATTATTATTATTATTATTATTATTATTATTATGTATTTATTTTTATTCGTTAATTTTTATTTATTTACTTATTTAATTCACTAACCTTTACTTCCCACGCAATATTTTCATAAGTTCCTTTCTAGTTATCTGATTAGACTTTCTCCAATATATATGCTAATCACATGTCCGTCCGTCTGGGAAAACATGAAATGCAACAAAATAAATAATCATAAAAAATTCCAATATTATTTCAGCTTTACAAATAAACTATTTCTACATTAAATGTCGGTCAACACTACTTTATAACCACAGATACTTTAAATCCTTCACAACATTTCTGAACAGATATATTCGTGAAATTATTACATACCTTGATTAATTAATCTATCCACTTATATTATCTTCTCTTATGGTTTTCTTCTTGCTTAACCATCATTATTGTTATTATTGTTATTATTGTTATTATTATTATTGTTATTATTGTTAGTATTGTCATTATTATTATTATTATTATTGTTATTATAGTCATTATTGTTATTATTGTTATTGTTATTATTGTTATTATTATCATTATTATTATTGTCATTATTGTTATTATTGTTATTATTACTATTATTATTATTGTCATTATTATTATTGTTATTATTGTTATTGTTATTATTGTCATTATTATTATTGTTATTATTGTTATTGTTAACACTACTGTTACTTATGTTTACTATATCATTTATACATTTTAGGTCAATATCCCCACTTGTCTATTTACTTCATTCTATGCACGTGTGGATGTATATATTAGTATATTTTTATGTGTGTATGTGTGTATATATATATATATATATATATATATATATATATGTATTTGCCCATGTTTATATATTTATGTTTGTGTTTTGAGTGCGTACTCGTGTGTGTATGTGTGTGTGTGTGTGGGTGTGTATGTGTGTGTATAGTAATGTGAACGTTTTGCAATGGAACTGTCATTCAAAAAAATCCAAGTGATTATAATTATGTCTCCGTCATGTAAACATAACTTTAATATTAATAATTAATATTATCTAATAATGTAATAACAATTATTATATAATAATTTAATAATTAATATTATCTAATAATGTAATAACAATTATTATATAATAATTTAATAATTAATATTATCTAATAATGTAATAACAATTATTATATAATAATTTAATAATTATCATTACCTAATAATATGAAAAGTATTATTATCCAATCATGTAATAATTACAATTATCTAATAATGTAAAAATTATTATTAACTAATAATGTAATAATTATTATTATCTAATAATAAAATAATTACTATTATCTAATAATGAAATATTTTATTTAATAATAGATAGATTATTATTATTAAATAATGTAAAATTATTAACATCTAACAATGTAATAATTATTATTATCCAATTACGTCATAATCATTAATATTAAATAATATAAAAATTATTATTATCTAATAATATAATTATTATTATCTAAGAACTTAATAAGTATTTTTATCTAACAATGAAATCATTATCATTATTTAACATTGTAATAATTATTATCTAAAAATGTAATAATTATTATCTAAAAATGTAATAATTATTCTTATCTTAAAATGTAATAATTATTATCTAGCAATAAAATAATTATTACTCTTTAGCGATGTAACGATTATTATTATCGAAAATGTAATAATTATAATTATCGGAAAATGTAATAATTATTATTATCTAATGATGTAATAATCATTATTATCTAATGATGTAATAATTATTATTATCTAAAGATAATAATAGTCTAATAAATTAAACATTATTATCTAACCACGTAAGAATTATTATTTACAAATGTAATAATTATCTTAAAACGTAATAATTATTATTATATAACAGCGTAAAAATTATTATTATCTAACTATGTAATAATTATTATTATCTAACAATCGAATAATTATTATTATCTAAAAATGTAATAAGTATTATCTAATAAACTCAAAATAATTTTTATCTAAAATGTAATAATTATTATTATCTAAAAATGTAATATTTATTACTATCTCACAATGATATAATTATCATATAACAATATATTAGTTATTATTAGATAACAATAAATAATTATTGTTATCTAAAAATATAATAATTATTATCTAATAAACTCAAAATAATTATTACCTTACAATGTAATAATTATTATCTAATAATGTAATACTTATTATCTCATAATGTAATAATTATTATCTGACAATGTAATAAATGTTAACTAACAATATAATAATTATTATTATCTAACAATGTAATAATTATTATTATCTAAAATGTAATACTAATTGTCAATTAATTCAAAATTATTATTATCTTAAAACGTAATAATTATTATTAACAATGTAAAAATTATTATTATCTAAATTTTTAATAGTTTTTCTCAATGTAACAGTTATTGTCTAAAAATGTAATAATAATTATCTAATCTATTCAAAATCATTATTATCTAACAGTTTTATAATTATCATCTAAAAATGTAATAATTATTATTAACTAACAATGTAAAAATTATTATTATCTAATATTTTAATAATTATTCTTTAACAATGTTACAATTATTATATAACAATGCATTAATTATATTAATCACTAGGAGTTTTGACACAAACCATCATCCTAGAATTCTCTTTGTGAGCAACCTGTGGTGTTCAGTAGAGTCTGTGTGACAACAAGTCTCTCTAGTACACGACACCTATTTTGTTAACCTTGGCAAATTTATTTATGTTATCGTAACAGCCATTTACCATTGATTTCTCGTTGGTAGTGACCATTGTTCTTCACTGGAATTTGAATGGCAATACGCCCCCACAAGGTGCCAGCCTACCTCCCAGAGGTCTAGTTAGCGCTTTCTTTCCTCGGTTTTTACATCCTTCTTGATCCTTCTTGGTTATTTGGTATGGTGCCAGTTTATGCCGACACAACATTTGCGGGGAGGGAATGTGGCTGTTCGGTTACAATTATACTGTTACAGCTTTTATAATTTCATGTAGTGTTTCTTTGTGTTTTACATTTGTAACAGTTTCTATATGTCCGGCTCAAACTTGTAGTTCATGCATAGGTATCTGCATTCAAGGGTTTTCTTTATTATTTCAGCCGTTCTCATTATTATCTTTAGTATATTATAGGCCATTCCTCTGATTCCAATCTCTTCTATTCTTTTTTCAAAGATTTTCGAGAATGTTCCTAGTGCTCCTACTATTATTGGTTGACTTTCCATATCCTTTGGAATTCTCTAATCAGTTCCATGTCTCGGTCTGCTTGATATTTACTCTATGGTCTACTGAAACACCGAAATCTGGCAACTTCTTGTTAACTAAATTTTGCCTTCTTGCTTTATTGGTTTATATATTTATATATCTATGTCCTATAAGATTCTGTGACTTCCGTTTTCAAATGCTGCTGCCAGTTTGTGCTTGTAAAAATTGTGTGGATGTTCAAGATGCCGTTGTCTGCATAATTCCTGGTGTACTGCTTTTGCCACTTATTCGTGTCTATTTTTATATACTTTTGGAGCTAGTTTGCTGCATTCGCTGATTATGTGTTTTGGTTTGGTCTATTATTATTATTATTATTATTATTATTATTATTATTATTATTATTATTATTATTATTGGCTCATATGGACCTTTCACATAAGTCAACAAACGATCTGATTGGAGACCTGTGATGTTCTCTGGAAGCTGAGTGACAACATGTCTCCCCAGACGTCCAGCTCTCTCCACCTCCTTCGATAGCATTTGCAAATAAATTTGCATCATCGCAACAGCATCTTACCATTGATTTCTCGCTTGCATTGGCTATTGGTTTAAGACTGGAATTTGAGTGGCACTAAGCCTCCACAAGATCTCAGTTCTCTTCGCGCTTGTCCAACGGAGGTCTGGCCAGTGCTCCCTCCTCGATCTTTCCATCCTCCTTGACCATTCTCGGCTCTTTGGTATCACTTTTCTGCTGGGGGAACGGTGATGAAACAATGGAGGGGATGCATGATGGGGATGTAGAACTAGTAGATCTGCAGCTTCGGTGTTCTTCATTCCCTGTAATGCTTCTTCGTTAAATTGTCTTGTGTTATTCTCTGCATTTTTCGGAATTGTTCATAGTGCTTCTACTATTATCGGTACTATTTTGATTTTCTTCATCATCCAAATCCCTTTTAACCCTCTGGCAAGTTTAGTTTTGTATAGTTGCTTCGTTTCTCCTTTTTCTTTCATACTCACCCTGTGGTTAGCTGGGGCAGCAAAGTCTACGATTTGACAGGATTTCTCTTTCTTGTTAATTATTACGACATCTGGTCTTCTTGCTTGGATGGGTTTGTCCGTCTGTATGTCCATGACCCATAGGATTTTGTGGTTCTCGTTTTCGAGTGCTGTTGCGGGTTTATTGCTTGTGCCATTTATCTGTACGCTCAAAATGCAGCCGTTTGCACAATTCCCAGTGCACCGCCCTCCCCACTTGGTCATGCCTGTTTTTGTATTCCATTTTGGGCCAGTTTGCTGCATTCACTTACTATATGGTTTATCGTTTCGTCTCTTTGTCCACAGAGTCTGCATTTGCTGTTTTCTTGTATTTTATCGATCCTTGCTTTGATATGATTAGTTCATATCGAATTATCTTGTGCTGCAGTTATTAGAGATTCAGTTTCTCGGTTTATATGTCCTTTCACATCCATGTCCAAGTGTTTTCGTTATTCTCATCTTTTGTCATTCTTATGAATCTTCCGTAGAGTTGATTCTCTTCCCATTTCTCTTTTCTCGTTTTGTCATTTGTCTCTCTGTTTTCTGTTTTGTTGGTTTTCTCTGTGTCTCTCACTGCCATAATTATCCTTTCAGTGTTTTGCATTATGTATTTTTCTAGTTCTTTTTTTTTATATGTCCTTCACACAGTCTTCTATTGAGATCAGTCCTCTCCCTCCGTCTTTCCTTTTCATGTAGAGTCTGTCAATATCGTCCTTTGGGTGTAGTGCATTATGCATGGTCATGAGTTTCCTGGTATTCTGATCGAGCTGTCTCAGTTCTTCTTTTGCCCATCCTATAAACGGTCCAGAGTATCTCACTAGTGACACTGCCCATGTATTTATATCTTTTATTAGGTTTCTGCTATATAATTTTGTTTCCAGGAGTTTTCTTGATCTCCTGAGGTATTCCTTTCCAATTTTCTCTTTCATGTCTGTTGCTCTGATGGTGTCCGCTTCCAGAATTCCCAAGTATTTATAGTTGTCTTGTTCTCCTAGTGCCCTCATTTTTGTTTGGTTGGGTAGTTCCATGCCGTCTGTCGTTTCCCATTTCCCTTTTTTATAACTAGTAGTGCGCACTTTTCCATTCCAAATTCCGTTTTCCTGCTTTCCGGCTGACTACAATATTGTTGTCTTCAAGTCTAATGTAAATAAGTTCTTGATGAACCGTTCCATATAAGTTATCAAATTTACCAAATTTTCATTACTAATGATTACTATATTGTCCAATTTCTACTGTACACTCTTTAACCCTTATCCTTGAGTGGCCTTTTGGCCTTGATAATGTGGTGAAGCCTATGTAAAAAAAAAAAGAATCGCTCATCCCCCTCTCAGTACAGACCAATAAGTCTCCTGTGCGTCATGAGTAAGTTGCTGGAATCTGTGTTAAATACAGAAGTAATCAACCATCTCAACAAAAATAACCTTCTTAGTGACACTCAATATGGTTTCCGTTCTGCTAGATCTACAGCAGATGTACTTACAGTTATATCTCATAAGATGATTAGCAAATCTCTCGACGGAGGCAACCTTTCTAGGGCAATTGCTCTTGACATATCTAAGGCCTTTGATAGGGTATGGCATAAAGGTTTACTTCATAAGATCTCTAGCTCTGGTATTGCTGGAAATGTCTTCTCAATTATTAAATCATTTCTTTCTGATAGGTTCATAAGAGTAGTAGTTGAGGGGCAAAAATTAGAAGCTCACAGTATTAATGCCAGTGTCCCTCAGGGGTCCATCCTGGGCCAAACTCTTTTCCTGATCTACATTAATGATCTTCCAAATCACATCCTTACATCATTTGTAGACATTTATGCTGACGACACTACCATTTATGGTAGCACATCTAAGACAGTAAACGACCAAGTTCTCTCCAATTCTCTCTCCTCTGATCTTGAACACGTAGTACAATGGGGTAAGGAGTGGCTGGTTACTTTTAATGCATCTAAAACCAAGCTTCTCTCTTTACATCATCAACATTCTGATCCACATCTGGCATCAATTGAAATGAATGGCTCTCGTCTTCAGGAGGCCTCAAGTTTTGACAAGCTTCTTGGCTTGACCTTTACTCCTGATCTTAAATGGAACACGTACATCAAATCTGTTGCCAAGGCCGCTGGAAAAAAGGTGGAATCTTTCTATCGATCCGGTAGATATCTCACTGCTGATGCAATTCTCTATCTATATAAGAGCCAGATACGTCCAAGGATGGAATACTGTTGCCACATCTGGACAGGAGCTGCTAGAAAGGACTTGTCCTGCCTTGATAGAGTTCAAAATAGACTTCGTAGCCTCGTAGGAGATGTCCTTTTCTCTTCCCTTCAACCTCTATCTCACAGAAGAGATGTTGCGAGTTTGTCGCTGATGTATCGTTATTTTCATGGAAAGTGTTCGACTGAGCTTCAATTTATGGTCCCCCCTCGCCAAACTTTCACAAGAAACACTCGTCTAGCTGTAAACACTATCAATAATTCCCCCCACTCTTTATCTGTGCCTAAACCTAAACGTAGATTCCATGAACAAAGTTTCTTTCTTAGAACTGCACGCCTGTGGAATTGTCTTCCGTTTTCCTGCTTTCCGGCTGACTACAATATGGTTGTCTTCAAGTCTAACGTAAATAAGTTCTTGATGAACCGTTCCATATAAGTTATCAACTTTACCAAATTTTCATTACTAATGATTACTATATTGTCCAATTTCTACTTTACACTCTTTAACCCTCATCTTTGAGTGGCCTCTTGGCCTTGATAATGTGGTGATGCCTATTTAAAAAAAAAAAAAAAAAAAATTCCATTTGGATATCTTGGCTGAAGATCTTGGTAGTGTTAATTAATGTCTCTAGCTCCTTTTCGGTCCTTGCAAAAAGTTTCAGATCGTTCATGTACATCAGGTGGTTCATTTTTTCCTCTCTATTGGGGAACTTGTATCCGGCTTGGCACTTTCTCAGAATACTATTCAAGGGCATCATAGTTATGATGAAGAGTAATGATGATAATGAGTCTCCTTGGAAGATGCCTCTTTGTATGTTAATTTCTGTTATGTGTTGTCCATCAGCTGTCAGTTCCAGTCTCCATGTTTTCATTGTATTTTCTATTACGTTGATGATCCCGCTTGGTATTTTATACATTTTTAGGCATTCTATTATCCATGCCTGGGGGATCCTGTTGTACGCTTTTTTATAGTCGACCCATGCCATGGCTAAATTTTTCCTCCTCCTTTTTACCTCTTTTAGAATCTTTTGATCAACATATAGCAGATTATGTGTTCCTCTTTTCCCTTTTTGGCATCCTTTCTGTTCCTCGGGGATGAGTCCATGGTTATTCAGTGAGTGGTAGATTTGTTTCCTCAGTTGTGCTGTCAGTATCTTCCACATGGTGGGTAAGCACGTGATTGGCCTATAATTGCTGGGGACGGTTCCCTTCTCCGTGTCCTTCTGTAGCAGTGTCGTTCTATCATTTGTCATCCAGTCTGGCACGTTTGCTTCCTGTATACATCTTCTCAGGTTTTGGGCTAGCCTTTCATGTAAGGTTGTGAATTTTTTGAACCAGTATGCATGTATTCCGCCGTGCCAGTTTACCATTTTCCTATGGTTTTCTTTAGGGTTTCCTTGCTGATTTCATTCATTGTTCCTTCTTTGATTTGTTGTAACTCTTCTTTCATGTCTTTCAGCAATTCAGCATTTTTATTGTGATCTCATCGCGCTTCCCATATGTTATTCTAGTAAAGTTTTGTTTCTGTCGGATTTGGTTGTTCTGTTTTTGTTTTTCCTCCGTTCACATTTTTGTAGGATTGGAGTTCATTAGTTTCAAATGTTCTGTTTTTATTTTTTGGTCCAGTTCTTCATGTTTCTTGTTTAGCCTCTCCCTGAGAGTTACATTTCTAACATTCCGTTTTCTCCACATTGCTTTCTTCCTGTTGATCATTTTGGTTTCTTTTTTATGTTTGTGTATTTGGGTTTTTAAGCTTATTTCCCATCCAGGTTTTGTCGGTCCGCTTGTCCCCGGTTGTTTTTTCTGATTTGAGATTCATACTTACCATTTTGGCGCCTGCGTAAATTAGGTTGTTTAAGTCTGTGATTGTGTTTGTTGGAATATGTGGAAGGAGCTTGTTAACCTTCTCTGTTTCTGTTTTTAATTTCTTCTGCTCTTGGTTCATTAACGATGTGAGCTTTGTTTTTTCTCGTTCATGAACTGCGTCATTTTATTTATTTAATTTGCTTCATTCTCTGTTAGTTCTGTTTCATTGTTCTCGGTTTCAACGTTTGTAGACTTCGGTCTTCGTAGGTCCTGGGCCTTTGGTGTTTTTACTTGTGAGGCTTCAACTTGCGGGTTTTTTCTACATGCGGTTCCGTTGGGGGGGGGTTCTTGTTCAGTTTCCTCATTTATTTTTCGCTGAATTTCTGCAAGTTCTAGTTTAGAGAGCCAACCTTTCTTGGGTATCAGTCTTGTTTGGTCCGCAATTCTTTGTTCTGTCGCTTGGTGGTCACTGGAGAGGTCCGATAGTTCTTTCATTCGTTTCCGATAACCTCCATATCTATATTTAGGATGACTTCTATAATAGCATTCTATTACTAGTCTATTCTCTTTTGTTGTCCATTTCTTTCTTCGTTTTTTCTCCATTTTGATGATTATCATGGCTGTGTTTGTTCGGTATCATTTTGTTTCCTGAAATTAGAGGTTATGCTTACCTGTTCAGCGTCCATGTTATTTGAGTTTCTGAAATTAAGAAGTTGGCCAACATTCGCAGGATGACGACCGGGTCCCCCATGCTGGCTACCGAAGGAGCACCTGCCGATCATGACACCCAGATCTTCTGGGTCCCATGATTTGAATTATTTGTACTTGACATTTTTCATATTTTGGTGTTTGTGGCAACACCGAGCCCAGAATTGTTTTACCAGTGGTTCTGATGCAGGGATAGTGTTTGGCCCCCATGTATACAGGAAGTATCGCGCACTATCACACATACATACAAGGTATAAACAGAAGTTAAAATTAAAAAAAAAACAAATAAATAAATTAAAAAAATAAATAAATAAAAATAAAAAATATTTTTTATTAAAAAGATATATATAAAATAAAAAAATTAAAAAAATTATTAACTAAGTATTCTACTTAGTAAAAGTCGGTAGTAATGCTCTGAAAGAAGGCGTTTGAAGATAGGTCTACCTTACACCATACTGGTTAGCCGCTAGAAATGTTGGATGGGAAGAAGATGAGGAAGGCAATTTCCCCTGATGCTGTGGTAGTATTTAATTCCCTCGTTCTAAGACGGGGCAATTTCTACGTTGATATCGCAAAAGGATTGCTTCCAGTTATAAGTTCGAAGTAACATTTAGCTAAGTTATTCGCCAGTCGCCCGCCTGGCTATATTTCGCATTCATGTTAGAGGATTTTTATTAGTGTCATTTGAATGGACAGACAGAATTATACATTTATATCGCAATAGAGGCTGCTTCCTGAAATAAATTCGAAGTAATAATTAACTTTTTTGTTGTTTTTAAAAAAGACAAACTCACATTTCCTTCCATTCTTTTAGAGAGTTTCGGTGCCTCACACGTGTTAAATCTTCTCTATTAGGACTCGTGTTAAAGTTAATGTCTAGTCGTCGGTCAAGTAGAGTGTAATGATAGGGGTGGGGTCACAGCCCTTTGCTAGTACAAACATACACGCATGTATACATGTACATACACACATACGCAGAATTTCTGCCCGTCTTTGCCAACAAGGAAATAAAAATGAGTTCCTCTTTCTTTTTTTCTTTTTTTTTTTTTTTTTTTGCTTAAAGCCAGTCGCCCCTCTGGACATTTTTCGCATTCATGTTAGAGGATTTTCATTAGTGAAATTTGAATGGACAGACAGAATTATACTATTATGCTGTTTCTATTATTATTATTATTATTATTATTATTATTATTTACTACTATTTTGTTTCTATTACTCATTATACTATTAATTTTAATTTTTATTTTTATAGTTTAATACATTCCTTTCAGTTTCTAAACATTTATATTGAAATCAGTTGTGTTTGATGTCGATTGAGACGAACGCACGTGTGTTTGAAATGGAAAAATTAAAACCAGACAACGTTCTTCTTTAACAAACTATTACGAGAATTTATGTGAACTATTTTGAAAGTTGTACCTATTTACTATGCCTCCCCACAGGACAGAGTTAGACACCAGGGTCGTTTTTTAATGTGGAGAAAAGGTACAAAAATAAAAATTGTCTCAGTCGTGAAGGATTTCTCCTCCACCGAAAGAGAACAAGAAAATGAAGTGCAGCATCTGAAGAACAGATACTACACTTTGATCTTGACCAAAAGGCAAAGAATGAACGCAGCCCAATGAAAAGAATTGCCAGTATTTTCAACGCCTTTCTTCTTCATTTATTTCGCTACATTTTTTAACTAAATGCGTAAAACCGCCCAAAATATCAAGATAAAATGAAATAAATTGAAGGTACTCTTACATAATTTGACCCGAATTCTCGTGAATTCCCGTCAAGCATGGATCGGGAGGGACCGGCAATTATCGGTGTCAGCCGAGCGAGCGCGTCGTAACAGATGCAGACTAATGAAAAAACAAACAAACAAATAAACCGGAAAAAATACCAAAAATACAAATGCATATAATCAAAAATCGGTATACATTTTGTACATTCATCTTAGTTTATTTTTAATTTTTAACTTTTAATCAGCTCATATGCGTGTCACCAACTTGGAATGCTACAATTTTGCTTTCAGTTTCGATTCTAGCTGAGGGAACCCAGATACTTTTTTTTACTTTGAAAATTACTGCTTTCTAATAATATATACGAAATCTGGACGAATTAAAATATCATATTTAAGCGTATTTTACGACCGGACCAAGCCCCCCACCCCACTAGTTATATATATATATTTGCAAGGATGAGATATAGGTAAAATATTTTTACTTGTTTTCTTTTCCTTATAAAGGAAATTGTTTCCATAATGTTTTATTGTTAAAGTGTTTTTTATTCAATAAGTCTGAAAAAATGCTGTTATTGTGAAAATTTTCAAACGACATAACGTTTGAATTTGTCCGAATAGTCTTGAAACAATTGTAACTGACGATGAAATACACTATTTTTGCTATTAACCCATTCTTTGAAGTCTTGGTTTTTGTTAAAACAATATATATATATATATATATATATATATATATATATATATATATATATATATATATATCACCAACAATTGTTATGTATTTTTTAAACTTATTTTATTATTTTATATTTTCATTTTTAATTTTGTAATTATTTCGATCATTTTAATATTTTTGAAATCATCGAAATAGTTTTTAACGCGTTTCGGACGTTCTGTGAAGCGTTCTTTTCAGAAAAGTATTCAACATATAAAATATTTAAAATATATTTAAAATGTATAAATGCGTTTTTGCTGTCTATTTTAGTGATATGTTTCAAAGAGGCGGAAATATCTCTAAATGATTCTGAAAATCTTCATGGGTGTGTTCCGCCCCTAACCTTGCTTATTGGATGTCAGACTATGGTCACTGGGTGCTGCTGTCTTTTGCTTTTCTCTCCCTTACCTTGCGTTTCTCGTTTTTCTCCTTTTCTTTCTTTATTTTTTCTTCTTACTTGAGTGGAAGTGTGGAGCACGTTCGTACTTGGTCAAATAAGTGTGTGTGTGTGTGTGTGTGTGTGTGTGTGTGTGTGTGTGACTGTGTGTTTGTATTTACTTATATTGGTTTGTAGAAATCGTTATTTGGTAGGAATGTTTTCATTCAATTTTGATTTTTAGATTTTAATTTCATTCTATTGTGATTTTCGTGTTTTAGTCGTTTGTATAAAGAGGATATATTTATGGATATACATAAGGCATTTTTTTAGTGTGTCCATTTATTTGTCTCTCCGTGCGGGCAGGGCCAGACACAGGTGGGGAAGATCCTACTCACCAAAAGAGGACAGGCGCAAGAACAACAAGAATAATTGTCTGAGTCACGAAGGATTTCTCCTCCACTGACTGAGGGTAAGAGGGCGAGTACAGTATCGGAACATTACATTATGATTACATAGGTGTTTCTTAGTATTGTTGGTCTCGTAGTAAAGTATGGTTGGTATTGTTAAATGTGTTTCATCAGAGATGGGGAGAAATGTTGTGTCTGTGTGTATGTGTGTGTTTTAATGTGTCGGTTCTGATTTATTGGGGGGGTGTACATGTATATGTACATGCGTGCGAGTGTGTTTGCATTTCATTTGTTTGTGTGTTGATATTAAGCTCTTTTAATTTGTAAGTGGATCTTATTATGAACATTTTTCCTGTGTAAGTAAAAGTATGTTTGGAAGATTGGCATCATTTTGAAGCTATTTCCACTGCATGTATTACGTGTTTTGAAACATAGAGGTATCTGTTATCTGCAATTTTAATGTTGATCTAATGCTGAGGTTTTTGGTGACGCCCTTGTAAGATTTGTTGTATGTTGTGCATCTTAGTGCATACACTACATTTCTGGAAGTGCAATTTAGATTTTTTATTCTGAATGTTTGTGTTGGGTTTTTGAACATGTATTCAAAATAATAATATATTGAACGTGTTTTGATAATAAATAAATAAATTATAAATAATAAATAAAAATAATAATATTTTGAATGTGTATTCAAAATAATAATAATAATAATAATAATAATAATAATAATAATACTATTATTCTGTCACAAACGCCACATTGCTGTTTGTTGTATTTTGTAGTGTGTTGCTTGATATTAGATGAGGTTAGGATGTATTTTAAGTTTTGGGGTTAGCGTTTGATTTTTATTATTTTTGTTGTTTTACGTATGTTGCTTAGTTTATCGTTTTGACTGGGAAGTACAAGGTTTTTTGATATCTCTGTAAAATTCTGGGTTGTTTGAATTGTGAGTAGAAACGTATGCTAGAATTTGTTCTTTGTAGTGCTCTGTGAGTTTCTTAGTTGGTTCTCTGGATTTTTACTACTAGTTCGATACCTTAACGTAGTAGTGTATCCTAAAGTAGTGGGTATCTTTTTTCCGCATGGTTATTTGCAGTGATTTCGGTTGAGTCGAACGTAGGTGTTTGTCTGCTATTATGGTGCAAACTCTGCATGCCAGGGAGTAGAGTATGAATTTTAGACAATTTTGGGGATGGTGGCTTTTGAAGTAGAGGTATTGTTGGGTGTTGTGGGTTTGTGGTAGATGTCTGTGGTTATGTTGTTGATTTTACTTATTACTAGAATGTCTAGTTCTGAGGGATTGATTTTGGGTGTAGATTTTGGAAAATATTGTGGAGCTATCTGATATCCCCCATGTAATTTTCCAGAGGATAAAGCGATCGTCCAGATATCTTTTCCATAACCTTATGAAGAGTATTTTATATTGTTTCGTATTTCTGTTCTATCCTTTGATAAAATGTCTCTTCCGGGTAGGCTAGTGGAAGGGTGGCGTGTGTTGGTGTCATTTTTGTACCCATTGCTGTTCCTAGTATTTATTTGTAACTGTTATTATTAAATTCGAAGTTGTTGCTAAGGAATATATCTATGCTGTCAATCACGAATTGTTTGGTGAATTTGGGGTGTTAATGTTTGTGTATGTTTGTCGCTCCAGTATTGCATAGCTCCTTTCCCTAGGTTGTGTGGGATATTGCTGTATAGGCTGCTAACTGTTTGTGGTAAGGAATTAAGGAAGCGTATGTCGTCTTTTATGTAGCTTCTGATTAGATCGGCAAAGGGCTGTAATAGTATGTCGATTTAATCTGCTTGTTGGGCATGCTGGTCCTGCTACTATGGGTTTGAATGTGAGGTCATTGGAATTTGGGGTGCTGATGTATTCTGAGTTTTGTATGTTGATGGCATGTCTTATCTCGTTAGATTTGTGTATTTTGGGTAATCTGTAGAAGATGTTTGGTTGTTTTTTTGTGAAGTTTGCAAGGAAGTCTTTTTCTTTTTTAGTTAATGTTCTATTGCATATTGCGCAGAGTTTTGTGATTTTAGATATAGTTGTGTTATCTATGTTAGAGCTAATTGGTTTTTTATAGTTTTCCTTCCCTAGTGATTCTAAAATGTTCATTTTATAGTAATCTTTATTCACGATAACCACTGCACTACCATTGTCTAGAGAATCGTCTGTTGTGTTTTCCCTGTCATTTAATATATCTATGAGTCTGAATCTGTGTTCAAATTAAATAAGGTCTTCCTTCTGCTATGTTACTAACCCTAACCCTAACCCTAACCTTCTGCTATGTTACTATGGACGCATTTTAATGACTGATGGTAGTGTATATGTCTATATTGCAGGTGTTGGCAGTCTTCCAGGAAATGGGGGTGAACAGTGTTTTGTACTTCCTCGTTTTTGGCGAATCACTTTTAAACGGTAAGTAAAGAAACAACTTTGTTAAATATCAACTATAATCTTCTTCTCTATATAAATAAAATGAACTCATTTTTTCCCGTCTGATTTTGACCTTAATAGGATTAAAAATCAAGATATTTCATGCAAATATAATATGCACAAACGGCAGAACAATATCTGAGGTGTGTTATAGGCTTATTATTTCTCAAATTCCTCGATAATCTTAGATTTCTATACTTTTTCTGCTGAGAAGTCACGGCCAAAATCGGTTAAGATCAATGGAAGTGGTAAAATATTTTCTCTCTAATAAATTCCTCCTCCCCCTGCCACCACTTAACACCGTTTGGGGATCGTTCACAAGGAACAGTTGAGAAGAGAACACCGGTTTGGCTTCGTAGTTCTTTCATGTGAAGTTATTTAAAATCACTAAACTAAGCTGCAGTGCTCTGTAGCGTAGTGGTTAGCGTGCTGGACAATTCACATTATATTTTCACGTTCGCGCCGACCTACCGTAGTCGTTTTTTTTTTTTTTTTTTTCCTAAACAACTGGAATGGACTTTTCTTGGTGGCCGAACTGTCAACGTTGCAGATGTTTTTTTTTGTTTTTTTTTCACACTTTATTTTCCTACTTTTACTCATGACTCCGGGTTTGATCCTTCCTACTTACCTACCATAACATTTTTTAAAACTCCCCCCCCGTCCCGGAAACAAACACTCGGGCAACGCCGGGTACCCCCGCTAGTATATATATATAATATTTATTATATATATATATTATATATATAAAAATATTAACTCTTATTTAGTTTCATTGCATCAATATATATTTGTAAATTTGTTATACTACGAAAATAATTTGCTACAAACTTCACAACGCTTCACGCTCAGTTTGTAATTTCAAATGAATAAAAAATAATTAGATATAAAATATAAATCCTCATGCCATTTTGTAAATATCGTACTAAGTTAGCGGTTTTATTGAATTAATTCATAACCAAACGATTATTGTTATTGGCTTACAGTAAATTAAAAGCAATATTTCAAACCACTTTCAATGGATTTTGTTCTGCATTATTTTTAACACATGTTGAATGTGATGATATTCATTTAAAGAATTTTCAATAATAATCTATCTATATATCTATAAAAGTTAAAATGTCTGTGTGTGTTTGTGTGTGTGTTTATGTGTTTCTGTTTCTCTGTCAATTTTCGGTCTAGAGATTCGAGGTTTGACATAAGAAGTATTGAGATTTGAGAAAATCTTTGTAGTCGGTTTTCGGTCAGAAATTTGGCTGTCAATGGGTCAAAGTTCAACGATTTGACATTTGAAAACTCTACCAAACTCCTCCGCCAATTTTGGGTCTAAACACTCGAATTTTTAAACATGGATCAAACGTTTTAATTTGAGTTGAGCCAAAAAAAAAATTAAAGTTAAGGAGTGAAAATTGGGCTCAAAGTTAAAAACAATTTGACCAAATTACTCAGCCAATTTCTGGACTAAACATTTGAAATTTTACATAATTTTAGGGATAAACACTTGTAATTTTAGATGTAGGTTACTTGGACATGAGTCAAACTTTTTAAGATATATATATATATATATATATATATATATACATATATGCACATTCTAGAAGTGTAAGCCATGTTTAGTTTAAGAAAAGTTTCCGATGGTTCGTTATTCTAAACAAGTCTTGAGAGGTGACTGGTTTGCAGTAGACAGAACAGTTTCCGATGGTTCGTTGTTACACACAAGTCCTGAGAGGTGACTGGTTTGCAGTAGACAGTTCCACAGAGCAAAAGATTCTTACTGTGTTGAGACGGAAAAAACATGCGACATTGCTACACAAAAGGTTTAATATTTATGGAGTAATTCTGGTTTCTGATTAGTTGGTAGCAAAACGTGAATTAATTCGATTCGTCAGTTCCTAGCACCATCGTTTATAAATAGAATCGCCCGACTGTGTGGGATCACAGACCATTATGAATAAAAAATATTACAACATCCCCCCTATTATTTATAATGGGGAAGTCCCTTGTGTTCGTTCTGCTCAAAAATAAATATTTTATTTTATATTCAATTATATATAACAAAAATTAGAAATCATTTGGATCTTAAAATTTTAGCATGTAAAAAGACGCCATTTTAAATTGTGTTCAAATGTCCAAACAGATATATATGTGTACAGAGAAGAGAAATAAAAGAAATGGAAGGTATTTTAACCTTAAAAAGGGGTGGGTATGTGAATAAGAAGCCATTTCTTAAATTTGATTATGCAGTTTTGTAAAAAAAAAAAAGAAAGAAACAACGCATACATATAAATAAATATGCATAAAATAAACAAACATGAAATATGTACCCGTTTAAAGAGTTTTTTTGTTTTTGTTGTTAAAAAAATAAGAAAACTTATCTTCAAAAAAATAAATATATAAAAGTCAATTGTAATTTATGCGCGCCTTAAAATAAGCATGCAAAAAGTATTTGTCGAAAAGGAAAATTACAAAGAAGTGTTTTTAAAAAAGTGACTTTTTTTCAGCAAAAGTATTAGTTACGCATTAGTAGGTTAAAGTGTAAATACAAACAAAATGGATACAGTTTAACGTCTTGTCCAGGACTATTTTTTTTTTTTGATATATAGAAATTCATATGCATATAGGGCCGTGAAAAAAAATGTATTCAGTCGAATCCCCCAACAAGTTTTGAGAAAAAACGCTTGTTGCGGGTTTTGTAAATACATCAGCGATATTTTGTTCTGTTGATATGTAATTCAAAATAATGGATTCACCTCGTTTTTTATGAAATGGTATTTTATATCTATATGCTTAGATCTTTGGTTGGTTATCGTGTTTTGTGCTAAGACTATACTGGCTTGATTATCACAATTAATTACTACGGGACTTTTACTTAATTCTGACTCTAAAATAATCTTTAGGATATTTTTAAGGTAGAGTTCTTCCTGGGTCGTGTGTGTGATCGCGATAAATTCTGCTTCACACGTAGAGATATAATATGTTGCTTTTAATATTTCCATGAAATAATAGGCAAATTTTCTGATAATCTGAAGCAATATCCAGATATACTTTTTCGATCTTCGTCGTTTTCCCAATCTGAATCCAAAAATCCTTCTAATTTTAGGGGATTTTTTGATTTTCTAAATACTAACTTCTGTTCTTTAGTTCCTTTTAAATAACGCAGCACTTGTTTAGCTCTGTTTAAATTGTCGGTCGTGATAATTTTTGTGACAGTTTTGTTACTGCATAGCATATGTCGGGTCTGGTTGCAGTCAGTAAACATACAAGACTACCTATAATTTCGCGGTATTGTTTATCATTTATTATTTCAGATTCTGTGTGTATATTTTTATTAATATCATTTTCGACCGGTGTAGAGCGTTTCTTGCACTCTCGCATTCCAAATTTTAATAGTATTTTGTCGATGTATCTCGATTGAATCATCATAACAAGTTCTTTGATTTGAGTAAATTATATCCCCAAAACCCAGAATATTTTGCCAAGATCGGTCATTTTGAGTTTGTATTTAATTTGTTCTTAACATCGGTTAACAATATGTCACAATTTGATGCGATTAAAATATTATCGACCCACAAAACCAAAATCAGTAGTTTATCGTCTTTGTGTTCGGTGTGTAAACAGGGGTCTACAGCGCATTGTCTAAATTGTTATTTAATAATATAATCATGAAATACTGTATTCCAACACTGAGCACTCTGTTTAGACCATATAATGACTTGTTAGGATTTACGGTAAAGAATATTTTTCTACGTTTTCACCGACCACAAACCTAACGACAATCAGAATTTTACTGCAAATCGCTTCGCAATATGACCTAAACATCCATCAAATTGACGTAAAAAATGCTTATTTGAATGCCCCAATAGACTGTGAAATTTATATTACCCCTCCAGAGGGATTTATAATGGAAAATAAAAATAGCTATTTTTATTTTCCATTATAGATCCCTCTGGAGGGGTAATATAAATTTCACAGTCTATTGGGGCATTCAAATAAGCATTTTTTACGTCAATTTGATGGATGTTTAGGTCATATTGCGAAGCGATTTGCAGTAAAATTCTGATTGTCGTTAGGTTTGTGGTCGGTGAAAACGTAGAAAAATATTCTTTACCGTAAATCCGAGAGTACCCTTTAGCAAACTAATCTAGCTTTGTACTGTTCTACGCCTGATGCTGTAGTCTTTTTTGTAAAGACACATCTTGTAGAAATAACATGTTTATCTTTTGGGAGAGACACTACCGTATAGGTATCATTTTCGGTTAAGGCATTGCTATCCAATGGAAAATACGCCAAAAAGCTTTAACGAAGTAATTGATTCAGAACATTGTGATGAATGGAAAATTGGCATTAAAAAAGAAATCTTTTTTCATACCAATTTTCCATTCATCACAATGTTCTGAATTAATTGCTTTGTTAAAGCTTTTTGGCATATTTTCCATTGAATAGCAATAGTTGATTTGATAATTTTTATATTGTCGACCACAAAAAAATCGGGTCGCCTTCTATTTCTTTTGCGATATCTTTCGCCTTTATCATCATCATCATCATCATGGATACCCTTGTCTCCGTCATTTTTATTGTCTTCGTTTGTTTTAATTATTTGAGGAAATATAATTTCATCTTCTTCATATGACTGGATTTGGTCTGTAGAATTAAATGTGTCTGTGAATTTTACACATCGGATTCTTTTTATTTTATTTTTCTCTGGAAAAAAATACTAAATTGGCTGGACTGTTTTTAGCGTATCCAAGAAATATACCTCTGTCGGCTTTAATATTCAATTTACTCTTTTTCTCTATATATGCGAAGCAAGTTGAACCAAATATATGCATTCTGCTTAAATTTGTTTTTTTTTTATCGCAGAAAGATTCATATGGAGTTTTAGATAGTGTTTTGTTAAAGCACCTGTTGCGTATATAGGCTGCCGCCATAAGTGCATACGTCCAGAGGTTTTTGGGGAGTTTTGATTCAATGAGTAGGCATCTTGCCATTTCAAAAAGTGTCTGCCACGCTCTTTCAGCAGTCCCGTTTTGGTGTGGCGATCTAGGAGCTGATTTTTCATGCTTGATATGATGGTTAATTAGTAAAAGTTCAAAGTCTTTATTAGTGAATTCCGTACCGTTGTCAGAGCGAATACACTTGACTTCACCGTAGGGGGCCATGTCGGCTAGATATTTTTTTGTTGCTAGCAGGGTATCAGATTTGTTCTTTAAAAAGTAAACCATTATTAAACCTAAATGGTCATCTACGAAATTCAACACATATCTATAATGTTCTCTGGCCATCGGTTCCACGGGGCCATTCAAGTCACAATGCACTATTGATGGGATTTTTTTTTTTGCCTTCTTGTCTGGTATCTTGCTTTAATAGTTTTTCATTTTCCCTTGCGTACAGACGTCGCAGTTGAAGTTTTTTGATGTTTGTATTTTCATTCCATCAACTACAGTCGGCAACTTTTTGATATCAGGAATATTGCAATGTCCAAGAATTTTATGCCATGTCTGGCAGTTGGTTTTCGATCAGACTACGCTAATTTAAATAATATAGTCTTCCATTTTCTTTAATGTCGAATACAGTTCCGTTCGGGTATACGAGTTTTGATTTATTGGGGCTGAAGTTTATATTTGCGCCTTGTTTAGTGGCAGTTTGTACAGAAAATATATTTTGTTTAAATTTTGGGATTAGAAATATGTTTTCTAGAATACAGAAACGTAGTTCACCTTTATTGTTCCTTAGCGAGATTTTAGCATCGGCTCTTTTCAAAACGATATCCTTTACTCGACTCCCGTCAGCTAGTTCTACAAAATGATTTTGTGGCTTAAAGTTGGGGTCAAAATTGATAAAATCAGATTCCTTTGTAATCACATTGGCCGTGGCCCCACAATCAACAAGAAAATTATTATTATTTGTTGAAGCATTGAACGTATACGAAAATAAAAATGTATGTTCGCTAACAGAGCTCTCCACATTTTTAATGGAGTCGCCATTTTGAGTCCTCTATCTACATTGGAAACTCTTGTGATTGGGTCGTCCACAATTATAGCAAATAATTTTTGTACTTTTCTTAGGAGAAAAATTGTTTTTGGCAAAGTTGCGGTTTTTATTCCTGGTATGGGTATAATTTAATTTTGGTATTTTTATGTATGTATTTTTAAATTTCATGATATGTGTAGATTCGTTTTCCTCTGTGATCTTTTTTTCAGTTTCCTCGTAACTTCTGAGTGCTACCTTGAATTGGCTAAAAGTCATGGGTTTTTCTTTCTGGGTTATCACGGCTTGCAATCACTCGGTAATCCCTTAAGGACCATGGAAATTAACAGATTGTCACTCATAACTTCAAATATTTTTTAAGAATTTGAAGTCGTTTCGGCTCTTATAATATAATCAGTAATAGTTTCAGCTTCCATTCGTTTTAGAGAGGTTAGTTCAGTATATAAAGAAATAATTTTGGGTTTCCTTTTCGATAAATAATGCTCTCTCAATATGTTTAATGCTTTGCAGCCATCATCCAGGGCCCCTCTCATTACTAGTGATAGACTTCGGTCATCTAAACACTGTGTTAATTCCGCAAGAACAGTTGGGTTCTTTTCAATGAAATCGGGGTCGTTTCTGTTTTCAGGTTGTGTTTGAAGTACTTTGTGTAGCTTTTTGATTCGTAGATATCCTAGAAATTTAACTTGCCTCAATTCGAATTTTTATTTGGATCCATCGAAATAAAGACGCACGCTGGGCTCATAACCTCTAGAAGTGTAAGCCATGTTTAGTTTCGGAACAGTTTCCGATGGTTCGTTGTTCTAAACAAGTTTTGAGAGGTGACTGGTTTGCAGCAGACAGAACAGTTTCCGATGGTTCGTTGTTACACACAAGTCCTGAGAGGTGACTGGTTTGCAGTAGACAGTTCCACAGAGCAAAAGATTCTTGCCGTGTTGAGACGGAAAAAGCATGCGAAATTGCTACAGAACAGGTTTAATATTTATGGAGTAATTCTGGTTTCTGATTGGTTGGTAGCAGAACGTGAATTAATTCGGTTCATCAGTTCCGAGCAGCATCGTTTATAAATAGAATCGCCCGACTGTGTGGGATCGTATGAATCTCTCATGATGAGATGTGTCTCCTAGCGACTTCGACTGCAGGGAGACAGGGTAGAAGTACTCGTCAAGGATTCGCTACTTGACACTCAGCCCGACAGGTGAGGGGCTAGGAACCGGCGCAGCACCTGTCGGCTGAGGTACGCCGCCTGGGTAATACCTAGGAGGTCCACCCTCCCAAGCCTGTCCACTGGGCTTTCCGATGGGGTTACTCAGGCAATTTTTACAATTGCAGGAGTGCCCCTCCTTTAGGGGAGCCTGCTGGTTTCCCACTTTCCGGCGTTGTGCCACATTTTGCTGAGGTGGGCAGTAAATAAATACTCTACCCCATTATGAATGCAAAATATTGCAACACACGTTATTAACAGTACATAGGTCCCGAGCAAAGCTTAGCTGAATATATAATCATACACACATACATATATTAGGATTATGTTCAATCAAATTTAATATTAGTTGTTAGAGTGAAGCTTAAAAATAATTATTAAGACACAAATACAATTGAATGATTCTTACAAATCTAATATATATGAATTACCGAAACGAATTATCTATTGTCTATTTTCGTCCATTATTATAATTTTCAGGGATTATTTTGGATATGTTTTTGCGGAAAATTCAGTTGGTCGTTGGCATCCGTGTGTCTTAACAATGGAGTCTCCTGTAACAGTGCAGGCCTATCCTAGTTCGAGAGAATATGTTGCAGTTACGACGTCTGCTTCTAAGAGCTCCGTTTCAACCCTTGCTGTGGGCCCGTTACTGCTTTCTACTCCTTTCACTCCTTTTAGAGCGTGACTTGGTAGCAAAGAACACGTCTCTAGCGGTTGCGATCTCCCAGCCAATTAGGTCGATACGACCTGGTCTTATGTCTCGATTTCAGTCAACCTTGTAGCGTAGAATATATCTTTCTGTTGGCGTGGTGCTGATGATGAACTTGTCGAATAGAATGTCTTTGTGATATTTAATTCTTGTTTGAGACCTGATCCTGCCATGTGAATCATTGGGTGTACAAGTGGAGAATGGGGAGCCTGCTTTTATTTTGTTTTTGTTTTTGTATATTGAGTAGAGTGGCCGTGATTCACTGCTGTAAAGCAGAACATTTATCTTGGTGTTGGTGATCAGTATCGAGCCATTCAAAGCTCTCTTTCAACTAATGAAAATTGCTACCTTGTTGATACGTTTATGGCGTTCAGCGTCCAGGTATAGTTTGCTGGAGATGGTGAGTTCGATGTATGTGAAGTGCTCGACAACCTTGAGTATGCAATCACTAATGATTATATCTGTGGTACTGCTTACATCTTGGCCGAGGATACTTATCTTTTTAGGTAATGTGTGTGCGAATCAGCTGATGATTCGCTGCAATACGTCTTCAGAGCGTGCCACTAGTGCTGCATCATCAACGAAGATTATTTCTAGTATTACTTTATGCATTTTGGTCTTAGGGGGTGAGCAAGTTTTAAGAAGCTGCTGTTGCTTCTGGTGTACAGGTACCAAAAAGGAATATGCCAAAGAGTGATGGCGCAAGTATGCACCCCTGTTTTACTTCAGTTGATTGTATCGTTGAATTGTACAACAATAACCTCTGTTAATGTTTACTAGAGCTAGTATCGATGGTTGTTCTTCCTGTTCTAAACCAACACTGTGTCTCGAGGTATACGTGAAGCACTAGAAGCAACTGCAACCTGTTTAGAACAACACAGATGAGGACCGTGCAGGTAATACTGGGGAGATATACATTCTACGGTAGCTATTCTTGTTCTTGTATATAGTTATGAGGTTTGCCTCGGGCATCTTCTGATAGACTGTTTCTTCTTCTTAATATTATTGCAGCAGCTAGTTTCTCTTTTCCATCCTGATGATTTAAGATGGAATGTCATTTTTCCTGAAGATTTATCGCAGACTAGGAATCGATCTCCTCTTTTGGTCCTTTACCAAGTAGGCTGACGGTGATCATAGCGGCGTCATCTATGAGAAAGTTCTCTTCCGAGTAGTGTCTATTCTACCATTACCATTTGTCTGCTTCCGTATAATATGATGGCACCGGTAGTTGATTTCAGTGTTATAATCTTGTTTGCACAACAACTTCTTCAAGCTATCGTACATGCCATGAATGTTGTTGCGCTCAGTGGAGAGGTTTCATTTGTAGTCATTGAGACATTGTTTAGCGATCCATTGAGCGTCGTTCCTGACCTTTCTGTGCGCGGGTCCTGGATATGACCTTAAACTATATCCGATGGTGAGGCCCTAGCTTGCGGGCTTTGGGGAGTGTGGAGCCACCCTTTAATTGCCATTGCTCCCAGGTCTACTCTGACCCGGAGTGGTCGTACCTGTTAGGGTCCCAACTATGGGTTAAATAGAAACCGACTTGAAAAAAAATAAAATAATATATATATATATATATATATATATATATATATATATATATATATATATATATATTAAAAAATTTCGTCAAAATAACTGGATTCGGCATTAAATAACTTGAAAAGGGTTGATATGCCGTAAAAAAAACAACCAACCAACCAATCAAATTTTGCGTGCGAGGACTATATTTTCAGCAGGTTCTCTCTTGTGGTTGACAAGGGTTTCTATTTTGGTATTGACTACTGGATGTAAATCGAACATTCTAGCCTCGAACCAATGCAAATTTGTCCTCCCCCTTCTCTCTCTCTCTCTCTCTCTCTCTCTCTCTATTTATTTCTATCTATTTCTATCTTTCTCTTGTCAGTAGTGTTTACCGCGGAATTCTAGATTACCTCTCTCTTCAGCCCATTGGACTCGAGACGGGCTTTACTGCCTACCCTGGTCGTATTACAGGCTGCACTATGGTAACTACGTCTGGTAAAATCACAGTGCAGTGAAAGTTTTCACCTTATGACGAAGTTCGGTTTGTACCACTGATAAGATCTGTACTACTTCCAGGTTAGTCCATGGTGTGACTTGGTAGCAAAGAATACGTTGGTTATGTTACAGCTTTTTAAAGAGCATAACTCAAGAAACCTCTCAGTTTTTATTGAAGTTGCTTACATCAAACTAGCCGATTAAGTTGGGCTAAGAGTCATCGTCACCGAGTGGATACAATTTTCATGAGAGGGATGTCATTGGTGATGGTATCAAAATCCTCAGAAAACTGATGTTTGGTTGACTGAAGAGCAGAGTGTAGAAGCATAAATGTTCAGGATATGAATATGAGGAAGGTTAAAGGTAAAGGCACATGGTGGTTCTACATCAGTAGAGAAGTATTCACTACGAATCCAACTCTATGCTGCTTTGCTTCCTCAGATTCCTTGCTCTTCCTGGAATTCTGTTCTCTGAGGCTGCATGCGAGTTTCGTTTCTATTAATACAGCGGCTTCAATGTTATTGACGTGCGGTCGATTTTAGTCTGTGTTTAGAGTCATTAATATATCATCACATAGACCAAGACACATTGTTTTTACAATCCAGTTTGCTAATCGCAATATTTGTGGATTTATTATTCTTGGTTTACTAAACATAGGATTTTTAGTCTGTTTGCTTTTTTGCCTTTAGCTCTAAAAATCCACTAAATCAGAAGACAATTGTCGTTTAGCACTTTTCTGACTGGGGACTTCCCAGTGTGAAGTGGGAAGAAGTTGATCATGTGGAACTATGACCGTCGTTCCTATCATCGGCGTAACCCTATGGCGCCTGGGATTATGCCAATCGTTTATAGCTATGGTTCGTTATAATGCTGTTTTCCATATTGTTTTTGACGCTGTGACGAAGTGACTTCTTTAGGGCAAAATAAAGAGCAATGTGTATGAAGATTCTAGGTGACTTAGTTATGAGAACTTCCATCTGGATTTCATTGATATAGTCCTAAGGAGAGAAAAAAAATATTTGAAACAAGTTTGGTAGGTTAAGAAGCTGAGAATAATGTAATATTATAGAGGTTTTGTCTATACATAACTATATATATTTGTATATTGATCGTCTAGTGATTATGTTAACCTGTGTATAAAATTTAAGGGACTGTTCATAAGACATATACAGGTTGCAAAATATTGAAGAATGCAATACCTTCTCATGCAATAGGTTACATTAACCCGGTTCTTGTTTCACCTGCTTGGACCAACGGACCTACACAGAAATCATCGATAAAACACAGGAGGAACGATAAATTTGTCACCTTAAAGAAACAACACTACAGTTTATTTTTACAACTGTTATTGAAAAAATCATTTCAGGTAACTTAAATATGTAGTAAAGTTGACATCTATTCAATGTAGCTGCCTTCAGCCTCAATCACGGCCTCGATATGGGTCCGGAACTGGAAGCATGCTTTTTACACAAGCACCGGCGTGAGTTCGGCGAATACTCGGCGGATGGTGGCGATCAGGCTGGCTTTGGTGTTGTGGGAGGTCATGTTGGTGATGTTGTTGGCCAAATGAAGTTGTCCAGCAGGTCGGAGGAGAAGGGAGGCCAGTGTGAGAAGGGTACAAAGTCATAGCACTCTTTCTGAATTGGGTCTTCGGACTTGTGGGCCCACGCCGAGTCCTGCTGCCGCACCCACGGTCTGCCAGCGGCCACCTGATAGCACCAGGATATCACAACACATCCAGGTAAACTTTGGTGTTGACTTTCAAGCCGACTTCGAAGATGTGAAGTGGCATACTATAACCTTGGCCGAAAACTTTGTTGGGCTGTGCCCTCAAGCGTAGTAACTTCCAGATTTGCATTGTGAGGGTTCTGGCAAAGGTTCTGTTGAAAGAAATTTGATCGAAAGAGAGTTGTAGAGCGGTGCGTCTCTGATCTCGCTCGTTGAATATTGTGTCATTTATAGACAATATAGAAGGCTCTTGGGATTTGTACAAAATTGGCCAACTAGTAGATGATCTGCAACAAAAAAAAGAAGAACCGGTTTTCATTAAACAGAAATGGAATCATGTCGTCTTTTCTAGTGCGACAATTTTATCGTTCCACCCTTTATTACTCACTAGGAGTTTTGATACAGACCATCATCATAGAATTCTCTTTGAGAGCAACCTGTGGTGTGGTGTTCTCTAGAGTATGAGTGACAACAAGTCTAAAATATTCATTTAGTTTTTAATACGAGTATTTACGGCGCTAATTACAGAGGAATTGTGAGTTTTTTTACTAGAAAATGTTACTTTGAGAAATTGTAAAAAAATGATGCAAGTATTTTAAAAATGCGACGATGATATTTATTAAACAACGACGTGTTAAAGATTCGAGTACAACATTCAACTACTATATTAATGCAACAAAGTTTTATAACGTTAATAATAAAAAGATAAAAACTGCGATATTTTTTATTAAACAAAACATTACAAAAAGTATTAATAACAAAAACGAAGGAAACGGTGACGCTTACTGCAGAGAATTGTTATTTTTATTAAATAAAACATTCGAAAATATTATATATATATATATATATATATATATATATATATATATATATATATATATAATAGACTACCCGTGACCCGTTGGGTCAGTATGTTATATTAGCTATGGAATTAATGAATGAGCGTGACACTTGTGACGTAAAGAAAATAGTTTTTGTGACATAACAGAAATATTTCTATGAAAGTATATTAAAATGAAAAAAAAGAATATGGATAGATTTTTATGAGTCGTTCTGTTTATAATTGTTTATTTTTGAAAAAAACAGCCATTGAATTATAAGTGGTGTGCACGGAACAGATACCATAATACTTAAAGTTAAATTCAAATTTTGATATATCTTTTAATTTAAACGCGAAAAAAACAATTGGGATGCCCAAAACGTACGCAGTAAAACAATACGTTTTATTGTCGCGTTGATTATTTATTTGTAACGCAATTTAAAAAAAAACATATTTTCGGGGTTACTTATTTATGTTGGTAGGGTAGAAAAATGTATGAATGTTTTTAAGAAAGGTGTATCAAAAAATGGAGAATAAATTTTAAAAAAAAGGAAGGCGGTGGGTAAATCACCGTGTTAAAATGCTCTTATGGTTGTCTACAGGTTAAAGTAAATTTATATTTTTCTCTTTACGTGCAATGCTTTTAGCAATGCTTAGTACGTCTTCGGATATTGGTGTAGTATAAGGTTTAAATGCCAGATGCCGTGCAAGGCGCTGGTCCAGTGCGTATGTGTTAAATAATAGAAAAACCTCTGTTCATAGTAAGCACTATCTAATATATATAAATATATCTAATATATATATATGTATATATTCAGTATATTGAATGATATGTGATTGATAACTTAAAATTCAAATTAGAATTAAATTAAAAATCCGTTTCACAAGAAGGAACAACAACAAAATCAATAATCTGTACGATCGTTTCGGAAAACAATGTTTTTATTGTGGTAGACATTAAGCCACGGACAGTAATTTTTACATATAGTATTTTTAACAAACAAAGTTTCCTCATCAGCAAAAGTATTGGGAAGGGTTTTTAATATATGTAAAAGACACCATAAATAAACCTAGCATTAAAAGTAAGGCAGATGTATCTGGAAAAAATTAAAATAAAAGGTATGTATTTACTTCATAAGCAAATTAATATGGGTTAAAGATAGAAATAAAATAGAATAAAATTATAAATCTGAATTTGGTTTAAATATAATATAATATTATAATAATATATTTCTAATAAAATTCATAGACACACACATATATATATATACATATATATATACATATATATACATACATACACACATATACATACATATATATAAATATATATAATATAAATAAATATAATTATTTACCTTTTAATTCTTCGCCTTTTGAAATCAGCAATTAAGGTCAAAGCATTCATATGGATGCTTATTGTAGCTTTTCAACTTATGAAATGATAAATTTTCAAAAAGAACCCTAATGGAATATTTTATATCGGTTAACATACGTTTGATTAAAACGCTAAATTTAAAACTGAAGAAATAAAGGGGAAGATAATCCTATTTCTTTAATTAAACAATGCAAGGGAGATAATTAGTATTTAATTTAATTTATTATTAAAGAATAATAAATCAAGCAAACAAAATATTATAATCTATTTTGAAATTATTGAATTTAATATTTGATAATTTATTTATTTATTGAAATCAAAAATATCATAGGTTAAGGCTAAGAATATATTTTAATAATATATAATAATGGTCGATATATCAGATCAATTAATATTAACAATAATATTGATGATCAAAATTTTTATTAATAAGCATATCAAGTTATAGTTTAATTTCAATAATTTTTACATATAGCAATTAAATTAGCTCTAGGATATTTACCTATCGAGCTTATTACAACGAGCACTTTTTCTTTTCCTGTATTTTAATTAAATTAGTAATTTTACTATTACATTAAAATACACTCTGCTCTTTAGACTATTGTTCTAATCTCCTTTATATATATATATATATATATATATATATATATATAGTTTTAGTAATTTGGTTAAAATTCATCAAAAATTAACAAATGATATGAAAATGCACAAACCGAACCAAATTCTCAATGTAAGCTGACTAATTATCTTAATGTATTTTATAAACATTTTTAATTCTTTTGTTGGACAGACGGCGTCACAGTGGTGCTATACAATGTTATGCAGACATACAATGAGATGGACGTTATTGCGGGTGAACAGGTAAGTCGTCATCTCAAAATAATATCGCAGAATTATACTTATCATTTAATCACTTGAAAGCCGACATCCTAAATAGAAATATCTATCTCATTGTTTTTGGAGTGGTAATGTTGATAGATTAATGTTTAATGTGTGTGTATTTAATGTGTGTGTGAGTATTTAATGTGTGTGAGTATTTAATGTGTGTGTGAGCATTTAAAATACGGGCGTGTATTTAATGTGTGTATTTATATGTAGTGTGTGTGCGTGTATTTAATTGAGTATTCCTGTGTGTGTATTTAATGTGTGTATGTTTAATGTGTGCGTTTTTAATGTGTGTAGGTTTAATGTGTGTGTTTACTTTGTGCGTTTTATGTGTGTGATTAATGTCTGTGTGTTTAGTGGGTGCGTTTAATGTGTGTGTGTTTAATGTGTTTGTATTTAATGTGTGTGTTTTATGTGTGTGTGTATTTAATGTGTGTGTATTCAATGTATCTGTATTTGCTGTGTGTTTATTTAATATATATGTGTTTACTGTGTTTGTATTTAATGTGTGTGTGTTTAATGTGTGTGTTTAATGTGTGTATTTAATGTGTGTGTTTAATGTGTGTAAGCTTAATATATCTGTATTTTATGTGTGTGTGTTTAACGTATATATGTTTAGTGTGTGTGTGTGTGTTTAATAAGTTATAGTTTGCGAATGCTAGTAATCCTTATTGGTTGTTTTTTTTTCTGACCAATGAAAAAGGAAATTAATAAATTATCTTCAAACAAAGTACAAACTGTGGAAATCAACTTATTTGTTCCTTTTCTATTGTAGGTCGCCCTTGGTGTAGCCAAATTTTTTGTGGTAAGCATCGGTGGTTTTCTTATGGGATGTCTCGTCGGTTGTGTGTGTGCGTTGCTAACCAAATTTACTTCCAGTGTGAAAGGTAAGTTAAAGAAAATGTTTCTCATTTCTGCGTGTGAATAACTTATATGAAAGGCAGGAATTTGTGAGTTTTCCTCATTTTTAATTGTTAATAATTTTTCTCATTTTTAATTGTTAATAATTATTTAATAAATCATTTAACCGTCGTTTGTACCTTCTCCTTCTGTTGTTGCTTCTTTAAGTTTGATTTTAACATGTTATCCAGCCAATCTGAGAACATAGCGTGATGTTACACCATGTTACAGTAAAAAGCAATGGTCGGTTAAGTTAATGGTAAATGGCTGCTGCGAGAATGCAGAATGATATTTAATGATTACCGAATATAAGGGAGAATGTTAGTAAGTTTGGCAATTCGTTGTCACGCGGACTGCATAAAACATCACTTGCTGTTATCGTGTGATAATAACACATATGACAATAACTAATCGTGAGCAAAATAATACTAAACCGACCTGTACCTATCCGGCATTATTTGAGTTCTTTTTTTTAATTTCTTGTTTCCTTTTTTTAATTTTTTTTGTTTTCTTTTTTATTTTTACTTTTATTTATGTTTCCTTTTTTTATTTTTAATACAATCTTGAAAGTTAAATGTTATTACTCCGCTGTCTTTTGTCAATATGTCATAATATAAACTGAACCAGCAGAAATGACAATGATTAAAAGAAATATTTCAAATATTTTCTAAAAGCTTTCTAAATGGAAAAGAAATAAAGAATATTACTTAAAGAAATGAAGAAGATTACTTTTAAAATTGAGAAATTAGTTTTTTTTATTTTTTTGCATTTGTGTTTTTTATTGTTCAAATGATAAATTTAATATTTAACATGCTCTTTTTTAATTTAATAATCAAATTTCTAAGATTATTTTTTTACTTTAATAAACACGAAATAATGTCACAACGATGATTGGTTTAAGACACGCACTCCACACGCATGCGCACGAGTAAATGAAAGGGAAAAGAAATTCAATAATTGACCAAACTGAAATAGGAATTAACCTGTATTATATTATGATCAACCTGTAAAATATTATGATCAACCTGTATAATATTTTCGAGCAGAAATAAGCAGTCAATTGAAATTACTGCCGTCAAGGAGGTTATGTTTTCCATCGAGTTTGTTGGCTGGTTTGTTATTGGTTATCTGTGTACAGCGTTCATGTATCTGTCACTAAGCTTGATCAACATATAGGTATTTTCTTAACTTAGAACTGATTAAATTTTGAGATACTTTAATTATCAAGGAAAGGTCAAGGTCACACTTTTTGCGATAACTCTGGTTCTGTACATTGTAGAGATTGAAACTAAATGACACCTTACAAAGCTAAACGACATTTTTATGATGATAACTGATGTTAACGAAATCTTTTTAAAAATCTCTCTCTATCCCTCTCTCTCTCTCTCTCTCCCTCTCTCTCTTTCCTCAATGAAACATTACAATAGATTTGTTTATCATTCATTATTAATTCAACTAAATTGTTATAAAATTAATTTGGGACGCTGAAAACGTAAAAAAAAACACTTGATTATTAGGGACACTAAAAAAGTGTAAATGCGGCTGTTATAATTAAGAAAATGACTTTAAACATTCAAACATTTCTCAATGTATTCAATAATAATTTGCTTAGATCAAATAACAAAACTGTAGATTTGAACGTAATAATCAAAGAAGAAAGCGCCCGAGTGTGTGTGTATTGTGCGGTTATACAACTTACCTTCGGACTGGTTCTGAGAGAGAGGGAAAGTAAAGATTGCAGCCATGGATTTATAAGGTGTAGTGACGAATTCTAGCTGAACTTTTACTGATTGTATTTATTTTATTTGTTTTGCTGTTTACTAGCCCATTTAACTGCATTTAAAATTGTATAGATTCTGCGCTTCCATACTTCAATTGAGAGACGCATGTGCCAACTTCCGGTGTGTTTGAAAGTTGGGGTTTCCCTTTATGCACCATTACCGTTTTCAGTTTTGTTTCAAGTTACATTCAACATACGCTCGAGAATAAAGTTTCTTCGTCCCTTCAAACGGTTTCGTGTGATATACCTTTATTTACTGGTGTGGTGCTTGCAGTGGTTTATTTACCCTAATCGCTATTCTGAGTTGAGTGGAGTTGAGTTATGGACAACCGGACTGAACCTGTTAGGGCGGGGAATGTTCGAATGCTGACAGGAATCAGTCCAGGTTTTTTTCTATTAGAAAAGAAAACGCGAAAGGAGATGTTTTTCGAAATGTGTGTGCTTTCCTTCTTTTTCTAACACCACTACCGTCCTATATCCACTGGTTTTCCTTTTCTTCCTTCTCTTGGTGCATGTAACCCGTGCCCTCAATTAATATGTTCATCAACATGTCGTCTTTATTCCAAGACTTCTTCGGGATGAATAATTTCAAGAAAATAAAATATCAGTGCAATATTTGAAGATATACTTGTGTTCGTGAGACATAATTTGTTTTGTTTCTTTTCTCGTCCCTCCATAATGTCGTAATATCATTACCATAATTTGCATCATCTATCTCTATCTCTACAATTATATAATTTCAACTTTGTCTGTGTGTGAGTTCGTTCCTTATAGACTCGGAAACGGCTGAACAGATTTTCTGTAAAATTTACAGAACTTTAGTGTATAAGTCTGAGAGTTGTCTTAGTAAAGTTTTGTCTCAGAATACCCCCGATAATTACCGATAATCGATAATCGAAACCGTTATTTTAATTTATCTATCATCGGTAAAGCCATTTATTCATGTAGTCGCTTAGCAACAATGATAGAACAACGGACCGTGAAAATTCTACTGTAAGGAAGTTGACAGCGTGTTTTGTTTTGTTTTTGTTTTTGTTTTTGTTTTTGCTTCTGCATGACGTGGTTTGTAGGTTCAAACCCCGCACGTAAATCTCTTCTTTTTTTTTTCATTAACTGCAAAGAATTTTATAAGAATTGAATTTTTATTTTTGCATGACGTGGTTTGTAGGTTCAAACCCCTCAGGTAAATTTCTAAATATTTATTTTAGAAAAGAATTTGATATAAAATAATTTTTACAAAAGAAACAGTAGGTTCTCTAGAATGCGATAGAATAACATATATTTTGGACTAAGTTACTGCATGGAGACAAGTGAATGTGAAGCTTTCTTCCGGGCGATTTTACGGATTTCGATGACAATAAAAAATATAGAAGTGTGAAGTATTCGTTGATCATCATTCAATCCTGGCCAAAGTCAGGTCTCTCCGCTAGCAACTTCATCAGACTTTACAGAAATTATTATTATGATTAGATATTAAAACGATATTAGAAGCAGCAAAAAAAGAAAAAGAATTTAAATTCTAATTTGACAACAGGTAAGTTTTAAGATTTAAGAAACATTGGAAGGTTGTAAGGGGCGAGGAGGGTTTAAAATATTCAACCAGATAATAATAATAATAATAATAATAATAATAATAATAATAATAATAATAATAATAATAAAAGAAAAAATGGTAAAAAAATAATAATGATAGCAAAGGATATGGAATAAGATTCGCCAAGTAATTGTATAAATACAGTGGGTATATAATAGAGAAATAAAAAATAAAATAAAAGTAGAATATATAAATAAGTATAATTAATTAGGCGAGGTTAGGCAGATATACGATAAATTATGTTCCTAAAAATACGATTAGTTTAATATTTGGGAGTCTGTATGGGGTTGACCGGGTATAAAGGTTCATTGGGTAGGGATTAAGTTATAATGACTCAGAAGTTTTAAAAGTTAAGTTTAGATAAAGAAAGAGAGAAATGGGGGTTTAGGATAATGTCTTGGGGTAATTACCTGGTTTAATACTCTAGTTAGGGATACTTGATATTAGGGGTAAAATGTATCAGAGTTACTATGTTTAGAAATTGGTATAAGTGTGCACATACACATATATACATGTAAAGCACAAGTATGCAGATATATACTTATATATGGGCATACTGAGTCAATTGAAAATGGTCATATAGATGAAAGTATAAAATAAAAATAAAAGTAGTAAACATGTAAATTAGTATAGGGATCAAGTATACTTCGCTGTCATTTAATAAATATCGTGGTTAAAAGTATATATGCATAAGAAATATATATATATATATATATATATATATATATATATATATATATATATATATATATATATATATAAAACTCCGCGGATTAAGGGCTATCCATTTATCTAGTGTTTCCTTTTCAGATTAAATATGTTTTTAACTCATTTCAAAGTGTTTTAACATATTTCATTAACTGTTTGGTCATATTATATATATATATATATATATATATATATATATATATATATATATATATATATATATATATGGTAAAGGTTATTAATTAGGCGAGAGTATTCTCAAGTAGGTTAGGCTATATTCCTAGTTATATGGTTAGTAGAATATTTAGGAGTTTAAATGTGGTAGGACCGATATAGGGAGCCTGTAGGTAAAAAAAGGTTCGGAAGGTAAGGGTTAAGTTATAATGAGTTAGGAGTCCTAGTAGTTCTGTTAAGTTTAGATATAAAAGGAGTGAGTGTCTAAGATCGTGTTTTCAGCATGATATTTTCTCAGCTAAGCAATTCGTACTACTATCGACTATCATAAGGAAAAGGGGGTCTGTCTCCATGCGTCTTACATTGTTTGATGATCGGATTTTCCATGACATTCTGGATTCCTTGTGTCAGTAGGAAAATAAAGAAGACAGCTCTTTTTTTACATAGGGGTCACCAGAGGCCACTCGAGATCAGAGGTTATTGAGTGTAAAGTAGTCAATAGGATAATATCGTAGTAATCGTTAGTAGTGGAAATTTGATAAATTGGGTTATTTAAGGGGGATGGTTCATCATGAATTTGTTTACATTGGACTTAAAGACAACCAAATTGTAGTCAGCTGGAAAACAGGAAAACGGAGAGAGTCCAACAGGCCTGCAGTTTTAAGAAAGAAGTCTATTTTGAACTCTGTCAAGGCAAGATAAGCTGCTTCTAGCAGCTCCTGCCCAGATGTGGCAACAGGACTCCATCCTTGGATGTACTTGCCTTTTATATAGATAGAGAATTGCATCAGCAGTGAAATATCTACTGGAGCGGATGAAGGATCCCACTATTTTTCCAGCGACTTTGGCAACAGATTTGATATACGTGTCCCATTTCAGATCAGGAGTAAGGGCCAAGCCTATAAGCTTGTCAAAACATGAGCCATCCCCCCTTAGACGAAAGCCATTCATTTCAATTGATACCATAACTTTTATGATGTAAAGATAGAAGCTTGGTTTTAGATGCATTAAAAGTAACCAGCCACCTCCTTCTCCATTGTACTACGTGCTCAAGATCAGAGGAGAGGGAATCAGAGAGAACTTTGTCATTTACGGTCTTTGATGTGTTGCCATATATGGTAGGATCGTCAGTATAAATGTCTACGAATGAAATTATGATGTGTTTTGGGAGATCATTGATGTAGATCAGGAAGAGAGTTGGGTCCAGCATGGACCCTTGAGGGACTCCAGTGATAATGCTTTGAGCTTCCAGTAGATACGTTTCAGTACGTCTATTACGTTGGAAGCAATGGAAAAAGTGATTCCTGTGCACAATTGAAGCAGCACATTCTGAAGAGAACCTCGGCTGTCTGTTAGTTTTTTTCTGGAATTTTTGGAAGGTATATAGCGGTTTATACATACAATTAACCATTCTGTCAGGTCTGGTACAATACAGAACACATCCTTTTTTAACATGGAATGCAGAGGTAGAACAGATATAAATGTACGGAAGCTATCCCAGTCAACCATAGTGTCGATATACTGTTTTTTATCTTAACTGATAAAACCGGGTGATCGGAAGATCCCAGTGGAGACAGAACAGAAGATGAACATAGCTCAGGGCATGTTGTGAGGAAAAGGTCTAGAAGGCTTGCATACTGACCGTCAGTGGCGGGCACACGGGTGGGTCCGTGAACAATGTAAGTGAGTTCATAAGCAATGGAGAAATCATCATCCCCTCATCATCTTTTGAGTGAGTCAACCATTCCACATTGTGAACATTGAAGTCTCCACAGGTGTGAAATATAAACGCAGCGGTGTAAGCAAGTGCAACCCGGAAACACATATAGGTAAATGAAGGTCTTCTCTGGGGATGTCCCTACCGCTTGAAAAGCCATCTTTAATGTAGGCACATATTCCATGCCCATGGCGATCTTGAGGGTCAGATTTGGATGTTAAGTTAGAGTATCTTTTAATTAACAACTTATCTAGGAAAATGATCGGTCCAATGTCAGTTTCGCTTAGGAATAATAGGTCCTCCAATTGAGTTTCAACTTCTGGAAGGTTGGAGAAGGAGACATGGTAGTGGGGGGGTCTACGTTGAAAGATGGAGTTCTAGATCAATTGTAAGATATATTTTATTTTCGGGTTTCATTTTCACTGCAGCTTTATTCTCAATTCAAGCATTTAAAACATCTAATCCCATTGCTGTTTTTAATTTAATCTAACATTATTTTTAAATATTTTACAATCATTTATTTTATCTTTCAGAACAAAAAGACATTTTTCTTAAATATCTACCATGTGTAATATTTAATATCCACTATATCTAGAGATTAGATACATTAAAATTAATTTCTTTATAAAAAAAGAGAAATTATGGTTGAGTTAGTAAAAACTTGAAAAGAATAATTAATTGCATTTGGCATCAATTATTTTTTTAAAGTTTAAATTAAATTACATCTTATTTTCAAAATAGATAAACCTAATATGTACAATCTCTTCTTATAGCTGCAGTATGTTAGTGTTTTTTACTTCCAATCACAATATGACAATCTTATTTCCATGTTGATACAGTGTTGCTCAGTCATGAGTACGATATTATTATAATACTTATTCGAACAATTATCTTGAAAACAACGTTTGACTTTCTTGAAATAATAAATGAGTTTCACCATTGATGACATGATTTATTTTGGTTTTCCCTTGTAATTTATGCATATATTTTTATCATATGTATCATTTTAATATTGTATACCGTACGATTATTATATAAATGACGATTTTATTTGACATTTCGATTTTATATTTTAGTTTTGGAACCTCTAACGATTTTTTCACTGGCTTTTTTGTCTTACTTGTTGGCGGAAATGTTTGCTTTTTCTGGAATCATAAGGTAAGCATCTCATATATATATATATATATTATACACACACACACACACACACACATATATATATATATATATATATATATATATATACACATATATATATATATATGTCCGTGTCTGAAAAAATAAATGAAAAGCAAGTAGACGAAAGCAATGCAATCTCACATGGTGATATTTACAGATATTTCGTCTTTCAAAATATATCTATAAAATATCTCTGTTAGTCTGTCTGTTTGTTTGTCTGCCCGTTCAACTTCTTCTCAAAAATTGCTGACTGAAATTGTGTAAGGATCTATGTTATGCAGCGAAATAAGCATTATGGTATTAGTTCAGTGCTCAGTTAGGGATTAATAGGGATTAGCATTTAATGTTGTGCACAATACATCTCATCGAATTGGCATAAAGCACTCATTTTATGTCAACAAAATATATATTTGCCCGTTTAAAAGGGATAAAATGTCGATCATATCAAAACATTTAAGTTTTCCCCACTCTAACATTTTTTATAAAAGCTTACACTTTCTTTTTAAACTTTGTATCGAATTCTAAATAAAATCAGTCGTGGTGTGAATATTCTTTCCAAAACCGACCGTTTATCATTAAATACTTATTTGTATAGTTTTATTGGCTGGTTGGTTTCATTTAACTATGAATTTTTTTTAATTTTTACATCGTTCATAATTGCGTATGAAAATATTTTAGCACACGTATATGTTTATATATATATATATATATATATATATTATAAGTGGTGCTCGGCGTTGCCCGGGTATTTGGAGGTATGTGTTGAGCAAAACAAAAAAAGTGGTAGTAGGAAGGCAGGCTCGAACCCGTACCGTGAAGGAGGAAAGGAACGGAAAAAAACCTGAGCTCTTTGCAGTTACGACCACCGCCAAACCGGAAGTGACGTAGGTTTAAATTAAGGCTAAACAATCGAAAAGAAGGGATGGCTTTCGAAAATATTGGTGAAAAAAGCGACCCCCCCTGTAGAAAGTGATCAGTTGAGGGTGAAGAAATTAATGTTTTTAGACAATTTTTCGGTATTTTAGAATACTGATTTGTGGAACATAGATACATACATTTCTATATTGGCAGCTCAAATTTTCGACTCAAAACGATTAAAAGTCTGCCCTATCTCTGATAACGCTTTATGTAAAATTTCAACTGTTTGGACCAGAAATTGTCAGTTAGTAAGACAGAAGAGAAAACAGTACATAAGAAAGAGGAGAAAACAGTTAGTAAGAAAAAAGAGACAACAGGTAGTAAGACAGAATAGAAAATAGTTAGTAAGACGGAATAGAAAAAAATTAGTAAGACAGAAGAGAAAACAGTTGGTAATACAGTAGAGAAAACACTTAGGAAGATAGAAAAGAAACGAGTTAGTAAGTAAGAAGAGAAAGTAGTTAGTACAACAGAAGAGAAAACAGTTAGTAAGACAGAACAGAAAACACTTAATAAAAGAACACAGTTGGTAATATAGTAGGGAAAATAGTTAGGACGACGGAAGAGAAAATAGTTAGTACGACAGAAGAGAAAATAGTTACTAAGACAGAAGAGTAAAAAGTCAGTAAGATAGAAGAAAAAACAGTAAGACAGAAAGGAAAGAGTTAGTATACAGTAGAGAAAACCGTTAGTAAGACAGAAGGGAAAACAGTTATAAAGAGAGAAGGGAAAACAGTTAGAAAGACAGAAGAGACAGCAGTTAGCAAGAGAGAATATAAAATAGTTAGTAAGACAGAAGTGAACACAGTTAGTAATACAGAACAGAAAAGGGTTAGTAAAACCGAAAAGTAAACGGTTAGTCATAATGAAAAGAAAACAGTTAGTAGGAAAGAAGAGTAAACAGTTAGTATAACACAAGAACAAACAGTAAGTTAGACAGAATAGAAATAGTTAGTTATACAGAAGAGAAAACAGTTAGTAAGACGGAATAGAAAAAAATTAGTAAGACAGAAGAGAAAACAGTTGGTAATACAGTAGAGAAAACACTTAGGAAGATAGAAAAGAAACGAGTTAGTAAGAAAGAAGAGAAAGTAGTTAGTACAACAGAAGTGAAAACAGTTAGTAAGACAGAACAGAAAAGACTTAATAAAAGAACACAGTTGGTAATACAGTAGGGAAAATAGTTAGTACGACAGAAGAGAAAATAGTTAGTACGACAGAAGAGAAAATAGTTAGTAAGAAAGAAAAGAAAACAGTTCGTGAGACAGAAGGAAAAATAGTTAGCAAGACAGACGAGAAAATAGTTAGCAAGACAGAAAAGTAAAAAGTTAGTAAGACAAAGGAGATAAGACTTAGTAAGACAGAAGAGAAAATTGTTATAAGACAGAAGAGTAAAACGCTCTTCTGTCTTACTAGACAGAAGAAAAAAAGTAAGACAGAAGGGAGAGCGTTTAATAACACAGAAGAGGAGAAAAAACAGTTAGACAGAAGAGAAAACAGTTAGTAAGACAGTAGAGAAAATAGTCAATAAGACAGAAGAGAAAATAGTTAGTAAGACATAAGAGAAGAAAGTTAGTAATACAGAATAGAAAACAGTTAGCAAGTCAGAGGGAAAAATAATTAGTAAGACAGAAGAGAAAATAGATAGCAAGACAGAAGGGAAAAAAGTCAGTAAGACAAAAGAAAAAACAGTAAGACAGAAGGGAAAGAGTTAGTAAGACACAACAGAAAACAGTTAGTAAGACACAACAGAAAACAGTAAGACAGAAGAGGCAACAGTTAGTAAGACAGAAGAGAACACAGTTGGTAATACAGTAGAGAAAAGGGTTAGTAAAACCGAAATGTAAACGGTTAGTCCGAATGAAGAGAAAACAGTAAGTAAGACAGAAGAGAAACCATTAGTAAGACAGAAGCGTAAACAGTTAGTATGACACAAGAAAAACAGTTAGTAAGACAGAATAGAAAACAGTTAGTAAGACAAAAGAGAAAGAGGTTAGTAAGACAGAAGTGAAAATAGTTAGTAAGGAAGAGAAAACAGTTAATAAGATAAAAAAGAAAACAGTTTGTAAGACAGAATAGAAAACAGTGAGTAAGACAGAATTGAAACTGTTACTGAGACAGAAGAGCAAACTGTTAGCAATACAGGAGATGAAACAGTTAGAAAGAGAGAATAGAAGACAGTTTGTAAGAAAGAAGAGAAAACAGTTATTAAGACAGAAGATAAAACTGTAAGCTAGACAGAAGTGAACACAGTTAGTAAGACAGAAGAGAAAATAGTTAGAAAAACGAAGAGACCACAGTTAGAAAGACAGAACACAAAACTGTTAGCAAGACAGCTGAGTAAAACTTAGAAAGACAGAAGAGAAACAAGGTAGCAAGACAGAAGAGAAAACACTTACCAAGACAGGAGAGACAACCGTTAGCACTACAGAAAAGAAAACAGTTAGTAAGACAGAACAGAAAACAGGTAGTATGACAGAAAAGAAAACAGTTAGATAGACAGAAGAGGAAACAGTTAGTAAGACAGAAAAAAAATTGTTAGCAAGACAGTAGTGAAAACATTACGACAGAAGAGAAAAACGTTAGTAAGACGGAAGAGAAAACAGTTTCCAAGACAGAAAACTCAAGAGGTTGCACGACAGAAGAGAAAAATGTTAGTAAGATGTAATGAAAAATAAAGACCTTTTAAGATATTAGAAAGGTTTTATTCAACATAAAATTCAGCAGGTACAACAACATGGTCGGTAACGAACGACTAAGCTGGGAAAAGGCGCCAATTTCGTTCTATTTGTAAACATCTGGTGCGCATGCGCACTAGCGCTCTAAACTCACAACACTCTCCACCACATTTTATTTATATTTCGGGTTGCAGGTGATCTTCCTTCCCCTTTTTGTAGCTTCTGGAACAAATTTGAAAACGCCCTTTTTCGAGTCAGACTGTTGCTGCTGCTCTTCTATTTCTAAACACTTTGTTTTGTCGACTGAAGAGAAAGACTCTCCATTTGGTGAGGTATTATTCTTTGGGGTCTCCTGTTGATCAATCAACTCTGGTTCGCGGATGTTTGATGGAGTAGTAGAATCTGGTGATGTACCATGATCAGGGGAGACAGGAGATTCCAAGTTTGTAGAGGAGGGGTCAGTGACAGGAGTGGGGGCTAGGTCTTCTGTTGAGACTGTTGACTGACGGCCGTCAGGGAAACGAATTCTGGCAAAGTTGGGAGTTGCAGATATTATATCTACTGGTTCAACTAGGGGATCTGACTTGTGTTGGCGGACAAACTTCCTAAGGAGGGTCCTCCTTGCAGCCACTCGGGTAAGGTATATCCGGTGCCCGACCTTCTGGAAAAGTTAAACATTCTCTCGTGTGGGGTTGAGTTAGTTGCTGTACAAAGTAGCGATCGAATAGAGTGCAAAGCTATGTCGAGTACTTCATGCCAGTGACGTTCGTCCAATTGCCTGCTTTTGAGTGCAAGTTTGATCGTTTTCCAGATTGTGCCATTTACTCTCTCGCATTGCCGATTGGATGGTATGGAGTTGAGTGGGTAATCACAACTCCATGTTGCCAGAGAAACTCTTTTAGTTCACATGAAATAAACTGACTTCCTCGATCACTATGGATGGAATCTGGGCAGCCAAAAAAGGTAAATAAATTCTGGAGACAATTTATAACAGTTTTTGTTGATATGTCCTGACATGGATAGACAAAAGGATAGCGTGAATATTCATCTACAATCACGAGTAGGTATTTGAGATTATTCGTACATGGTGTCGGTCCCATGAAATCTATTGAAAGACGTTCAAAGGGGGATCGGGAATGGATTACTCGACCTGATGGAGGTTTGAAGAACCTTGGTTTTAGTTCAGCACATATTTGACATTCAGTGCAGGTGCGCTTAGCATCTTCCATGGAGAATGGTAGATTCTTCTGCCTCACAAAGTGATAGAGTCTCGCTACTCCAGGATGACAAAGTGCTGCGTGCAGGTCCTTTAGTAATAATGAGCGCGAAGCAGAGCATGATCGAGAAAGGGTATCTGCAGAGTTATTAAGAGAACCTGGTCTATATACCATCTCATAAGAATAGTTTGAAAGTTCAAGTCTCCACCGAAGCAGCTTATTGTTTTTAATGCGATTTGGTTTCTGCGTGTTGAACATAAATGATGCAGCCTGTTGGTCAGTAATAATGGTAAAGTGTCGACCGAGTAAGAAGTCACGCCATTTACGCAAAGATTCTACAATGGCTGCCGATTCACGTTCCACTGCTGAATGTCGACGCTCTGACTGCGTTAGGGTTCTGGAAAAGTATGCTACTGGACGTCCATTCTTGGAAAGGCAGGCTGTAATGCTGTTGCAGATGCATCAGTTTCTATCGTAAAAGGAACTTCATCCTCAATGGCTGCAACCGAAGTCTTGCAAATTTCATCTTTCATGGCTTGAAATTGATTTTTGAGTTTTTCAGTGATAGGAAAGGATGTAATGTTTAATAAAGGTGAAATCCGATCTGAGAAATTCTCTATCCATGGTGAATAGTATGAGAAGAGACCTAGAGCCCGCCTGAGTGACTTACTGCAGTTCGGAATCGGTAATTCTTTTAGTGGTGTAAGTCTGTCTGGATCAGGACTGATTGTTCCATTTTCCAATAAGTGCCCTAGATATTTTAGTTTGGTTATACCATATTCACATTTTACAGGGTTTAGTTGCAAGTTAAGACGGTTGATAACCTTTCTAAAAGCTTCCATATTTTCGTTTAATTCTTTATTAGTTTTTCCTCCGATGACAATGTCATCAATTTAGGCAAATGTACCTTGGAGTTCATGTTCTTGAATCAGATTATGCATAATACGTTGAAACACAGCTACTGAGTTCGTTAGCCCAAAAGGTAACCTAGAAAACTCGTATAGTCCTCCGTCAGCTTCAAATGCTGTGTAAATTCTCTCGTCTCTATGGATAGGGCATTGATAATATGCAGACTTCAGGTCCAACTTATTGAAAATTTTGTACTGTGATAGTTGGCGTATGATATCCGAAATGTTGGGAAGCGGAAAAGTATCCAAAAGTGTAAACCGATTTATAGTTGCAGAATAGTCAACGACCATGCGACGCTTATGTCTTTCATTTCTAGTTACTAGTACTTGGGCTCTCCATGGGGAATTCGATGTGATTATGATACCTTCTTTTAATAATTTTTGTATCTCATTCCGGATAAATTCGCAGTCCGATGCTGAGTAGTTTCTGCTTTTTTGTTGCGATGAGTTTACAATTCTTTGCTAAATTAGCAAAAAGAGACGGTGGCTCGATTTTCATCTGAGTGACGTTACAAATCCGTAAAGATGGTATCTTTCCGTTATAACGGAATTCCACCCGATTATGCAATTGCATGAACTCTTGTCCTAGTATAATTGGAGCACACAAGTTGGGAAGGATAGATAGACGCATATTAGTGTAAATTTGTCCATTAACAGCGATGGACGCAACACAGTGTCCTAAGGTTTTGCTCGTGAGATTCGAGGAAGCCATGCTTACCGTATCATTAGAAGGTAATATACTAAGGCCGAGTGATCTCACGATGTTCATTCGTATAAAGTTATGAGTGCTTCCACCGTCTACCATAGCTTTCAAACAGGTATTATTAATTGTTGCATTTACTACAGAATATTGCGTGCATGGAGTGCATTGGGATGACGCAGTGAGGGCAATATATGCAGAACTAGTCCTGGTATTATAAGTTGTTTGTTTTATTTTAGATCGGCAGACTTTAGAGAAGTGGCCCCTCTTTCCGCATTTAAGGCAGTCAGCATTCCGAGCTGGGCAAGTATTTCGAGAATGATTTTCTCGTCCACAGAATTGGCATCTGGCGAAGTGAGTCGCCTGATTATTTCTGGAAACAGCAGCACATTCATTAGTTAGTTCCAAACTAGAGTTATTTTCAGATCCATCTGCATGAATAGATGCCTTTGCTACAATTGATGTGTCATAAGCTGCTGCATTATGTTGGTCCATTTCTAGGTTTCGTGCAGTTGCTACGGCATGATCTAGGTTAATTTCAAAACTTTCAAGTAATCTCTGCCTAATAGGTGAGGAAGTGAGACCTGTGATAAATGCGTCACGTATCGCTAGCTCCACATGTTGAGAGGCAGTAACATCTTCAAATTTACAATCCTTAGAAAGATTCTTTAGTTTTAGGAGAAACTGATCAATAGATTAACCTTGATTTTGTTTCCTAGTGGCGAGAAGGTGACGAGCAAACACAGAATTTACCGGTTTTACATAGGTTGCTTGAAGGATGCTAATAGCCCTCTCGAATGTTGAACAGTGAGATATAAGAGAATAGACCTTCGGTGAGATGAAATTAATCAGAATACTTAACTTATTCGGAGGATTTTGAGGATGAGCGACTGTGAGACAGTAAATGCAGTTTATGAGGGTACGATACCAATGATTCCATTCGTCAGCGGTTGTATCTGACGATCCTTCGAATTTACCAGGTCTCAGTATAGCATCCATTGTTGCTGTTAATTTTTAATTTTATGTTGAATAAATTGTAATGAAAAATAAAGACCTTTTAAGATATTAGAAAGGTTTTATTCAACATAAAATTCAGCAGGTACAACAACATGGTCGGTAACGAACGACTAAGCTGGGAAAAGGCGCCAATTTCGTTCTATTTGTAAACATCTGGTGCGCATGCGCACTAGCGCTCTAAACTCACAACATAAGACAGAAAAGAAAAACGTAAGCAAGACAGAAGAGAAAACAGTAAGACAGAAGAGAAGCACGTTAGTAAGACAGAAGTTTAAAACAGTTAGTAAAACAGAAAAGAAAAGAGTTAGCACTACAGAAGAGAAAACCGTTAGTAAGACAGAGGAGAAAAAAGTTAGCAAGAGAAAAAGTTAGTAAGACAGAAGAGAAAACAGTTAGTAGGACAGAACAGAAAACAGTTTGGAAGACAGAAGAGGAAAATGTTAGTAAGACAGAGGACCAGATATTTAGCAGGAAAGAAGAGTAAAAATTAGTAAGATAGAAGAGAAAAGAGTCAGTGGGACATAAGAGAAAACAGTGAAAATAAATGGAAAAACGTTAGTAAAACAGAAGAGAAAACAGTCAGTAAGACAGAAGAAAAAACAGTAAGACAGAAGTGAAAGAGTTAATAAAACAGAAGAGAAAACCGTTAGTAAGGCAGTAGAGAAAAAAGTTAGTAAGACAGAATAAAACACAGCACGTCAGAAGAGCAAATATTTAGTAAGACAGAAGACCAAATATTTAGCAAGAAAAGAGAGTAAAAAGTTAGAGAGATAGAAAAGAAAACAAGTATTAGGACAGAATGGAAAACAGTTAGTAAGACTAAAGAGGAAAACGTTAATAAGACAGAAGAGACAACAGTAAGAGAGAAGATAAGATGGTTAGTAAGACAGAAGAGAAAATAGTTAGTAAGACAGAGGAGAAAATATTTAGTAAGACAAAATAGAAAACAGTTAACAAGTAAGAAGAGACAATAGTAAGCAAGTAGGAAGAGAAAATAGTAAGACAGAAGAGTAAACAGTAAGACAGAAGGGAAAGAGTTAGTATATTCTGTATACTAACTCTTTCCATTCTGTCTTTCTGATAGTAAGACAGAAGAGAAAACTCTTAGTAAGGCACAATGGAAAACATTTAGTAAAACAGAAGAGAAAATGGTTAGTAAGACAGAATAGAGAACATTTAGTGAGACAGAAGAGAAAATAGTTATAAGACAGAAAGAAACACAGTTGGTAATGCAGTAGAGAAAAAAAATTAAGTACGACGGAAGAGAAAACACTTAATAAGACAGAATAGAAATAAATTAGTAAGACAGAATAGAAAACGGTTCGTAAGACAGAAGAGTAAACAGTTAGTATGACACAAGAAAAAAAGGTTAGGAAAACAGAATAGAAAACAGTTAGTAAGACAGAAGAGGTAAGCATTAGTAAGAAAATAAATGTTAGTAAGAAAGAAGAGAAAATAGTTTGTAAAACAAAAGAGAAAACAGTAAGTAAAACAGAATTGAAACCGGTACTGAGACAGAAGAGCAAACAGTTAGTAAGACAGAAGATAAAACAGTAAGTAAGACAGAAGAGAAAACAGTTAGAAAAAAGGAGAGAAAACAGTTAGACAGACAGAAGGGAAAACTGTTAGAAAGACAGAAGAGACAACAGATAGTAAGAGAGAACACAAAACAGTTAGGATGACAGAGGTGTAAAATTTAATAAGACAGAAGAAAAAAAAGGTAGCAAGAAAGAAGAGAAAACAGTGAGTAAGACAGCAGAGAAAACACTTTCCAAACAGGAGAGAAAACAGTTCGCACTACAGAAAATCAAACAGTTAGTAAGACAGAAGAGAAAACGGGTAGTATGACAGAAAATAAACAGTTAGAAAGACGGAAGAGAAAACAGTTAGAAAGACAGGAGAGACAACAGATAGTACGACAGAAAGAAATAGTTAGCAAAGCAGAAGTCAAAACATTAAGGCAGAAGAGAAAACAGTTAGAACGAAAGAACAGAAAACAGTTAGTAAGACAGAAGAGAAAATAGTCAGTAAGACAGAAAAAATAGTTAGTAATAGAGAATAGAAAACAATTAGCAAGTTAGAAGAGAAAACAGTAAGACAGAAGAGAAAATAGTTAGCAAGACAGAAGAGTAAAAATTTAGTAAGACAGAAGAAAAAAAGTAAGACAGAAGGGAGAGCGTTTAATAAGACAGATAAGAAAACAGAAGGTCAGAAGAGAAAACAGTTAGTAAAACAGAAGACAAAACAGTTAGTAAGACAGAAGAGAAAATAGTTAGTAAGACAAAAGAAAAAAACAGTTAGCAAGACAGAATAGAAAACAGTTTGTAAGTGTAGTAAAAAAAAAATCGTGCAAACCTTTTACCACTGGCAACGCTCGCTTCAGAGAGTGAAAGAAGAAAGAAGAAGAAGAGAATGGCCACTGCGTCTATTTATAGACTAGAGATCATGGGAAGAGTATGCAAATAACTTTGGACGGTTTTGTCCTATAAAAAGCCTGTATTTGGGAGAGAGGGTGTCTTTTTTGTTTGGCAGAAGCAATTGCTGTCAGAAGTGCATTGGACTGCAGGATTGAAGAGTGAAGATTGAGTTGTGGGGTCATTGTATTAAACCACAAGCTATTTCGGCCAAGAACAGATCATGGAATCTGGGATGTTGAGATTGGGAAAAGATGTGATACCACCTTTTAGTGGAGAAGGTGATGTAGTCGGATGGATAAAGAAAGTAAAACTGGTGGCTAAGCTTCAACATGTGCCAGACCTTGCCAGTTTTATTACACTTTTTTTGCAGGGAGGTGCACTCGCTCTCTATCTTGAGATGAATAATGCAGAACAAGAAGATGCAGAACTGATAGAGATGAGACTCGTGACCGCCTTCACTGAGGGGCCTTTTGAGGCATACGAAAAACTGCAACGATTCAAGTGGACAGGAGAATCGGTGGATTTTTATGCTAATAAAATCAAAAGATTGGCTGGACTGGCGGGATATCTGGGAAGAGGGCTGGAACATACAGCCAAACTGGCATTCATAACTGGATTCCCAGACGATGTATCTGTGGCATTACAGAACATAGAGAGAATGGATGTCAGCAAACTGATACCGACTGCACGGCTTTTAGTCAGCAAAAGGGTCGTAGAAACTCGGACATTGGCCGCAAGTGCGCAAACTAATGAGACTAATAAGGGAAAGAAAGAATCAAGCCTTCAGTGCTTTAGATGTCAAGGACCGCACCTAAAAAAAGATTGCACAGAGATCCCTAGGGCCAGGGCAACATGCTACAATTGTGGAAAATTTGGCCACATTGCGAGATATTGTCCTCAGATTCAGGGAAACGGGCAAGGGGGAGCTTTTGCGCCGCAAGCTACACTAGCAATGAAATGAAGGCGCGATACTGGCCTCTTCCTATAATAGAAGTAGAGGTGAATGATTCTGTAATGACTGCACTTGTCGATACTGGGTGCACCACTACTTTAATCAATTCCAAACTTTTGAAGGGGTATGGAAGGAGCGGTACAGTGAAAGCAGTTGATGGGAGGAATATAGAATGTAAAGGAGCCAGACAAGTGGAGATAAAAGTCTGTGGAATGCACGTAAAGGTGAGGGCAATCTTGATGAACCACACCGTTGATGGGATCGACGTCATAATTGGAATGGACGTGATTAATGAGCTGGGAGGTGTAACTATAAAGAAAGCCAAAGTGAAGTTTGGAGATATACAATGTGCCGTGGCTGCCCATCAGCTGAATGTTTGCAAAATCGAGGATAAAGACTTTGAAGCAAACTTCGATGGAGATAAATGGACAGTAAGATGGACATGGAAGGGAGAGCCTCCAGTATTGCAGAACAAAGTCCAATATTATAAAAACTCTCTGGAAGGCGATAAGAAATTAGAATTCGAGAAAGAGGTGGAAAGATGGATATCGGATGGTATTCTGTTACCATGGAAAGGAGAAAGAAAAGGCGTGTTGCCATTGATGGCAGTATTTCAGGCCACAAAAGGGAAAGTTAGGCCAGTGTTCAACTTTCGTGAGTTGAACCGTTTTGTGGCGTGTCATACAGGGAGCGACATAATAGATGTATGTGATGAAAAGATAAGAAAGTGGAGACAGTTGGTAGGAGGGACCGCAATAGTGGACCTTAAGTCTGCCTACCTGCAACTACATGTGGCAAAGGAACTATGGCAGTACCAGCTGGTCTGTTATAAAGGAAAAACCTATTGCCTAACACGATTAGGATTCGGACTTAATGTCGCACCAAAGATTATGGCAGCCATTTTAAAGACAGTATTAAAGAAAGGAAGTAGGAAGAAAGAGGCCACTGATTCATACATTGATGATATAATGGTAGACGTAACGAAAATATCGACACAGGAAGTTGTGGAACATTTGAAGGGGTTTGGGTTAGCAGCAAAATCTCCGGAATCCCTGGACGGAGGAGCGGCACTGGGCCTTAAGCTTATGAAAAATAAGATGGGTGCACTAATGTTCAGGAGAGGCAACGAGATCCCAGAGATGGGAGGAGAAATTAGTAGGCGGGAGCTATTTTCGATCTGTGGTAAATTATTGGGGCACTATCCAATTGCTGGATGGCTGCGATTAGCATGCAGTTATGTGAAAAGAAGAGCAAATGGAATGGATTGGGAAGAAAAAGTTGATTGCAGAACCATGAAAGTGATGCAGGAGGTTCTAGCTGAGGTGAAAAAAGAAGACCCTGTTAATGGCGCTTGGCACATACCTGAAGTGAGCACAGGAGTCGTGTGGTGTGATGCAAGCAATGTTGCAACTGGCGTGGTTGTCGAGATTGGCGGTGTGGTGGCGGAAGATGCAACTTGGCTGAGGAAAAGTGATGACTTTAATCACATTAACATAGCTGAATTAGATGCTGTTCTAAAGGGTGTCAATTTAGCTATCAAATGGAGACTGACAAATATTGAAATAAGAACTGATTCAGCCACTGTACTCAGTTGGGTGAACTCTACTGTGGAGAAGAGTGGCAGAATATGAACAAAGGGTGCCGGAGAAGTGATAATAAAGCGGAGATTAGGGATGCTTAGAGAGTTGATGTATGAATTGAAACTGCAAATAAAAGCAGCATTTGTGCCTTCTGAAAGAAACAAGGCAGATGCGCTAACACGGATAAAAAACAGTGGTTAATTGAGAAAGAGGAAGCGCCGCTATGCTGTCTTGGAATTGGAGAAATTAAAGAGTTGCATGACATGCATCACATGGGAGTGGAGAGAACATTATATTTGGTGAGGCAAGTGGATCCGAATGTAAAACGGGAAGAAATTCAGATGATAGTAAAGAACTGTGTTCGGTGTCAATCGATCGATCCTGCCCCAAGTATACATAATCCTGAAGAAATTGGAAGTTTTAACGAACTGAACGAAACTAGCTATTGACATAGCACACTAACGAGGGGGAGCGTACTTATCAATAATTGATTGTGGGCCAAGTAGACTGGCGATATGGAAGGAACTGCGAGTGGAAGCCGCATCTGCAGTTGCAACTGAATTAGAAAAGGTGATGCTTGAACGAGGTCTAGTAAGGGAGGTGATAATGGACAACGGCACTGTTTTTCGCTCAGAAATCTTTCAGACGATGCTAAAAAAATGGAAGATTAAAAGTTATTACAGGGCAGCCTACAGACCTGGAGGAAATGGCATTGTGGAGCGACATCTTCGGACCGTGAAAGCAATAGCTGAGAGAGGAAGAATATCGCCTGAAGAGGCCACATTTTGGTACAACATGTCCCCTAAGGTCGGGCAAAGAGATGACACAGTACCACATAGAGCAATCTTTAATTACGAATGGAGGCATCCTAGAGACATGTCACCGGAAATTAATGATCAAGGACCAGCCAGAATCCAAATAGGAGAAGAAGTTTGGGTGAAACCGCCTAATGCCCGATGCACAACGCAGAGGAGTGATAACAGGAGTGCAATCCCCAAACAACTTAAGTGTCAATGGAATGCCACGACATGTTTTAGATTTAAGGCGTGTGGTCCATTTAGGTGATGAGGATGGTGGTACTGAGGGAGTGATGAAGATGAACCGGTGCCGATGCAGAGACCGCAAAGAGAACGCAATGCGCCGATCTGGACACGGGATTATGAGATGTGAATGATCTTTAATGATCATGGGGGCGTGTAGTAAAAAAAATTTTTTTTTTTAAATCGTGCAAACCTTTTACCACTGGCAACGCCCGCTTCAGAGAGTGAAAGAAGAAAGAAGAAGAAGAGAATGGCCACTGCGTCTATTTATAGACTAGAGATCATGGGAAAAGTATGCAAATAACTTTGGACGGTTTTGTCCTATAAAAAGCCTGTATTTGAGAGAGAGGGTGTCTTTTTTGTTTGGCAGAAACAATTGCTGTCAGAAGTGCATTGGACTGCAGGATTGAAGAGTGAAGATTGAGTTGTGGGGTCATTGTATTTAACCACAGTAATACAGAAGAATAAACAGTTAGTAAGACGGAAAAGAAAAGAGTAACTAAGACAGAAGAGAACACAGTTAGAAAGACAATTAAGAAAACAGTTTATAAGACAGAATAGAAAACAGTAAGACAGAATTTAAACCGTTAGTGAGACAGAATAGAAAACAGTTAGTAAAGCAGAAGATAAAACAGTTAGTAAGACACGAGAAAATAATTAATAAGAGAGAAGAGAAGACAATTAGTAAGACAGATGAAAAAATAGTAAGACAGAAGAGAAAACTGTTAGTAAGACAGAATTGAAAACAGTAAGTAAGACGGAAGAGAAACCGTTAGTAAGACAGAGGAGTAAACAGTCAGTATGACACAAGAAAAAACAGCTAGGAAGACAGAATAGAAAACAGTTAGTAAGACAGAAGAGAAAAGCATTAGTAAGAAAGAAGCGAAAACAGTAAGACAAAAGAGAAAACAGTTTGTAAGACAGAATAGAAAACAGTTAGTAGGACAGAATTGAAACCGTTACTGAGACAGAAGAGCAAAACAGTTGAGTAAGAGAAATGATAGAACAGTTAGTAAGACAGAATAGAATTATTACGTTATTAAGACAGAAGAAAAATAGTTAGTAAGACAAAATAAAAACAGTTACAGAAGAGAACAGAACACAGTAAGCTGGACAGAAGTAAAATAGTCAGTAAGACAGAAGAGAAAATAGTTAGTAAGACAGAATAGAAAACAATTAGCAAATCAGAAGAGAAAATAGTTAGTAAGACAGAAGAGAAAATAGATAGCAGTTAGCAAGACAGAGGAGTATAAAGTCAGTAAGACAGAAGACAAAACAGTAAGACAGAAGGGAAAGAGTTAGGAAGACGGAAGAGAAAAAATTTAGTAAGCCAGATAAAACTGTTATTAAGACAAAAGAGGCAACAGTTAGTGTGTAATAAATTGCGAACAGACGGGCTTACCTGACAAACGCTCGAGGTGTGCACTCTGCAAAGCGGGCACGTCCAAAGAAAAATGGCAAGATGGCGGCGGCCGGTTAATATTGCCAAGCAAAATCTCGTGTTCTCTCGCACACACGAGAGTTCAGCTTAGCATAAAAACGGGTCACTGTGAGCAAGAAGGGAGAAGGAAAAACGTAGTCAAGACAAAGACAGCGCCTCTGACGACTGAGAAGAAAAAAGAAGAAAAAGAGCAAGAAGTAGAAGAGGAAGAAGAGAACGATACATGAGAAGACGAGGTGTGTGCGGTTTTGAGTAAATCGAAACAGACAGAAAAAAAAACTCTGATTACAAGCTATCTCGGCTTTGGTATGGAGAAATTTGACATCAGATTAATTCCGGAATTCGATGGCCCCCCCCCACTGGTCCCTCGGTGGTCGAATGGCTGGAAAAGGCTGAGCGCGTTTGCCGGTTGTGCAAGATTAAAGACCCAGCTATGGTTATCCCACTGAGACTCACTAAAGGGGCTTATGCCGTGTACGAGCAGCTAGGGGAGGATCCGACCATGGAGCAGATTACACAAGCGCTATACGGGGCATTTGGTACAGACCCTTTTGTCGCCTGGAGGCAGTTTTCCGAACGCCGACTTGGGCCGGGGGAGACAGTGGACTTGAAAAAGCTTGCCACTCCCTTCGGCGGTGCAAGTGATCGCATATTGGCATGCGCCTTTTTGTCGGGACTTCCGGATGAGGCAAGTCGACTACTGCAAGCATCGTCAAGACTCACTAAGATTGGATTGGAGGAGTTATTGGCGAGAGCACGAAACATCTTGAAAGACGATCGAGAACTAGTCTCCGCAGCTGTTGACACTCTGGACTCGCCAACGAAGGGTCTACGATGCTATACCTGTGGTGGCCCCAACCACTTTTCCAGAGGCTGCAAAAGCGGTACAAGGCGCACCCCTTATTATGGAGCACGACAAGTAATACGGTGTCACCAATGCAATAAGCCAGGCCACATAGCGTGGAATTGTCCGGGAAACGGGCAAGGGAAGGACGCCGCAGCGCTAGCACCCTCCCCAACGCGGCACTGAACAAAGCGCTGCCTGCAGTAACAGTTCAAGTTGATGGATGTGAACGTTCAGCGCTGGTTGACACCGGCTGTATCCAAACCTTTCTTCGAAAGGAATATTGCGCCACATGGAAGAAACGAAGGATCCCTGTACTTACTGTCGGCCAAGGCTCATTGGTGTGTTGTGGGGTCAGCGTTGTCCATATCAGCATTGGCAATGGCTCTCCTGTTGCTGTGACGGTGTTAGTGGTCGATGGGGAGCTGCTCGGATATGACCTTCTCCTTGGAATGGACGCTATCACACAGCTAGGCGGAATTACTGTGAACGGCGCCGGTGATGTGAGCTTCTCTCGACCAAACAAACAAATGTGTGCAGCAATCACTCTCGATGAGCCCGACTTCCATGCAGAATACGATAAGGGCACAAACACTTGGACAGCGTCCTGGAAATGGGCAGGCGACCAGCCACCAGTGTCATTGCGGAATCGACTTACAGAGTATCCCCCTCCTGCGTGGCTTAGGGGGCAGTACGAGGCGGAACTTCAAGTGTGGCTGGATAATGGCTGGTTAGTTCCATACCCAGAGGATGAGCTCGGGCCCCCGCGGGGGCTAATTCCCCTGATGGCTGTCAGACAAGAGAACAAGCAGAAAGTTCGACCTGTTCTTGATTACCGGGAACTTAATGAATACGTTGACCCACACACTGCGGGGGCTGATGTCTGTGCTCATAAACTACGGGAGTGGCGGCGGCAGGGTGCGGAAGCAGCCATACTGGACTTGCGAAGAGCGTACTTGCAAATACGTGTTGAGAAATCGCTGTGGCCGTTCCAGACGGTGGTGATCAAAGGAACTCGCTATTGCTTGACCAGGCTAGGATTCGGCCTGAATGTAGCCCCTAACATCATGACAGCAATCATGCAGGCGATACAGCGTCAAGATGAAGCGGTGCAACATGCGACATCGTCGTATATAGACGACATTTTTGTCAATGAGAGCCCCCTGTCTGCCCAGGCGATCAAAGAACACTTCGAGCACTTCGGATTGTCGTGCAAGGAGCCGGAGCGGCTACAGGACGGGGCGAAAGTGCTCGGACTGCAGGTGAGCGGAAGTGCAGATGACCTTCAATGGGGAAGGAGTGGTGAAATCCCGGAAATCCCATCTACCATCACACGTCGGAGCACGTTTTCCATTTGCGGAAAATTGGTGGGTCACTTCTCTGTGTGTGGGTGGCTCCGAGTGGCTGTAGCGGCCATAAAGCGACGGGCAACTTCTATGTCAACTGGATGGGACGATGAGGTGCCTGATCCTGCCCTGCGAAGCATGCTGGTGGAAGTTGTGGCCAGAGTGACCAATGATGACCCTGTACGGGGGAGCTGGTGCGTCGTTGGGAGTGAATTTACAGTTTGGGTAGACGCCAGCTCACTTGCCCTTGGCGTTGCTCTGGCGGTCGACGGAAGGATAATAGAAGATGCCTGCTGGCTTCGGCCGGAGAATGACGCCAAGCATATAAACCTAGCTGAACTCGATGCTACACTGAAAAGAGTCAATCTAGCGCTTCAGTGGCAGGCTAGAATCATTCACATCATCACGGATTCCACGTGTGTGCATCGGTGGATGACCAATGCCTTGAACGGAAAAGCACGTCTGACAACGAAGGCGTCGGCCGAAATGTTGATCCGGAGACGGCTGGCTACCCTAACCGAAACCACTAAGGAATACGACTTGGTCATAGATGTGACACTGGTGCAGTCCTGTTTGAATCAGGCGGATCGTCTGACCAGAGTGCCACGCCGTTGGCTAGACCTGCCAAAAGAAGTGAACGAGTCAGCACCTGTAAATTGCGCTGCAGTGGGACATAGACTCAGCCCGGAGCATATTAATGATGTCCATTGCCAAAGCGGGCACCCCGGTGTAAACCGAACGCTTTACTTCGCCAGATTGGTTGACCCCTCTGTGTCTCGGAGGGCTGTGAAATCTGTTGTGGGAAGCTGCAACACCTGCCGCTCGATCGACCCAGCACCTGTCCGGTGGAAGAAGGGAATACTCAGTGTGAAGCGTAATTGGGATAGGATTGCGATGGACATAACGGACTACAACGGGAGGCATTTTTTGACGCTTATCGACTGTGGACCATCTAGGTTTTCATTGTGGCGGCCCCTTCGCCGGCAGGACGCGGCTGCCATTATCCATGAGTTGGAAGGTGTGTTCCTCGAGCGTGGCCTTCCTTCTGAGATATTCACCGACAATGGCCCGGCTTTTGTTAGTGAGCCGTTTACACAGTTTGCAGATGGCTGGGGTGTCCATCTGCGTTTTCGGTGTGCCCATGTTCCCAGTGGAAACGGGATTATTGAGCGCAATCACAGAACTGTTAAGACAATTGCAGCGCGGAAGGGGTGTACGGTACCTGAAGCAGTCTATTGGTACAACGTCACCCCTAAGGACGATGTTTCACCCTCCACCGCGCCAGCCAACGCGCTACATACATACCGTGTCAGGGTGAGAGGTTTGGAGAGCAGCTCACTACCCGAACCGGAGCCACCACAAAAGAACATAAAAGAAGGAGATGACGTCTGGGTTAAAAAAAAACCCCGAGGCCAGTGCACGACTCGCTACGGAACCGGTCATGTCACTGAAGTGATCAGCCCGCAGGCGGTGCGAGTTGATGGAGTACCTCGTCATATTAAAGACTTAAGATCAGTATTCCAAACGCAGCTGCCGCTTGACGAAGATAGTGAAATTGAATCCGTGACCAGCGACCCATCATTCTGGTTCATGACGGCTTCAACGCACAGCGACACTGAGAGTGGTAGCCTTCAAAGTACTGACCCTCCTGCTGATGATGAAGACCCGGACAGTGATACTGCGATGCTCAGCTTTAGGTTCGCTGACCTTCGTGTCACGGAAGACAGCGCAGACGATGATGAAGCCCCGAATCTCCCTGCGAAGAAGCACTTGAAGAAAAAAGCCACCGCCTCCCTGCTCTTTCTGTGATAATGAGATCAGGGGGGAGTGTGTAATAAATTGCGAACAGACAGGCTTACCTGACAAACGCTCGAGGTGTGCACTCTGCAAAGCGGGCACATCAAAAGAAAAATGGCAAGATGGCGGCGGCCGGTTAATATTGCCAAGTAATCACGCAAAATCTCGTGTTCTCTCGCACACACGAGAGTTCAGCTTAGCATAAAAACGGGTCACTGTGAGCAAGAAGGGAGAAGGAAAAACGTAGTCAAGACAAAGACGACGCCTCTGACGATTGAAAAGAAAAAAGAAGAAAAAGAGCAAGAAGTAGAAGAGGAAGAAGAGAACGATACATGAGAAGACGAGGTGTGTGCGGTTTTGAGTAAATCGAAACAGACAGAAAAAAAACTCGGATTACAGTTAGTAAGACAGAATAGTAAACAGTAAGTAAGACGGAAGAGAAAACAGTTAGTAAAACAGAATTGAAACCGTTAGTGAGACAGAAGAGAAAACAGTTAATAAGACAGAATAGAAAACAGTTCGTAAGACAGAATAGAAAACAGTTAGTAAGACAGAATTGAAACCGTTAATGAGACAGAAGAGAAAACAGTTAGTAAAACAGAAGAGAAAACAGTTAGTATTACAGAGGAGAAAACAGTAAGACAGATGAGAGAACAGTTAGTACGACAAAATAGAAAACAGTTGGTAAGACATAAGAGAAAACAGTTGATAAGACAGAAGAGAAAACAATCAGCAAGACAGAAGAGAAATCAGTTAGAAAGACAGAATAAGAAACATTTAGTAAGACAGAACAAATAACAATAAGAAAGACTGAACAGAAAACAGTTACTTAGACAGAAGAAAACACAGAAAGACAGAAGAGAAAAAGTTTGTAAGACAGGAGCACAGACGGTTAGTAAGACAGAAGAGAAAATACTTGCTAAGGCGGAAGAGAAAACCGTTAGCAAGACAGAAGAGAAAAAGTTAGTAAGACAGGAGCACAGACGGTTAGTAAGACAGAAGGGAAAATACTTGCTAAGGCGGAAGAGAAAACCGTTAGCAAGACAGAAGAGAAATAAGTTAGTACGACAGAAGAGAAAACAATTAGCAAGAAAGAATAGAAAACACTTACCAAGACAGAAGAGAAAACAGTTAGCTCTACAGAAGCAAACACATTTAGTGTAGTACTTACCAACACAACAAACGCCCTCGTGTTTATGCCTTGTATAGGCATGCGCGACAACAAAACTTGGGTTTTTATAAGCGGAAGTCTCGAGGTTGTCAGGAATCTACAGGCGCATGCGCAAGAGAAGGGATTGAGATAGTGGTATAAAGGCAGGTCGAGTGAGAAGGTTGTTGTTGTTGTTGTTGTCATTGGACGTTACAGTGACGCATGCGTTAGCAGGTGATTAAGAGGTGGTTTATTTTTGTGTGTCAAGTCGCGCACCTCGGTGAAGGTCATAAAAATCGTTCACCTCGGTGAAGGTGAAGGTCATAAGCTATTTCGGCAATTTCATTTTGTCTCTTTTCCTGGACAACTATGGCTGGGGCAAAGTTTGATTTAAAACTGATACCCGAATTCGACGGATCCACTTCTGTTGTCGACTGGGTCGAAAGGGTTGAGCTGACCTGCAACCTCTGATTCCCCTAAGATTGGCTGGAGGCGCCCTAAGTGTATATCAGCAATTGAGCGCTGTGGAGAAGGCTGATATTACCTGTATAAAAAATGCTTTATACTAGGCATTTTCCATGGATCCCTGTACGGCCTACGAAACATTTGCCACTAGGAAGCTCATGCCAGAAGAAACCGTGGACGTCTTCTTCGCGGAGCTGAAGAAACTTGCAGTTCTATTTGGCAATGGAGTGTCAGAGCAAACACTGGCGTATGCGTTTGTGGCCGGCCTTCCCACCCATGTTAAGCAACTATTGAAGGCTTCCACCAGCATATCTGTAACGCCCATGGAACATTTGTTAGAACGCGCTCGAGCCATTATCAGAGATGAGGAGGACCTGAGGGAACCGGTTGTAATGATGGCGCAGGCAGCCAAGACTAATGCTGAAAAAAGTCCCAGTTTGAGACCCACGACCAATGGGAGATGTTTCTGCTGTGGCCAGCGAGGCCACATCGCAAGAAATTTTACTAATAAGGGGCGGGGGCGCCGCGCTGTTTCCAATGTGGTAGCTATGGACATTTATCCCAAAATTGTGCGGGAAATGCATCAGGGGGCAGGACGTCAGCGCCGCCCTGTTCCCCGGACAAGATTTAATTGAGGCGCAACCGACAATAAATGTGTACGTGGACCAAGTGCTTTGTTCAGCTCTTCTCGACTCCGGGTGCTCACACACCATCATGAGTGCCAAGTTGTGTCGAAACTGGACAAAGCAGAACATCAAAGTAACCACAATAGGTGGCAATACGCAAGCTTGCTGTGGAGCCGGAACTGTCAAAGTCCACACAGACTCTGGTGTAGCCGCAAACATTAATGTGCTGGTGATGCGAGGGGATTTGCTGGGATTCGATGTACTATTGGGATATGATGCTATTACGGCACTGGGGGAGTGGTTATCGGAAGAGATTGGACTGTGCGATTTTTGGAAACTCCAGTGTGTGCTGCAGTTCACATTGATCGGCCTGATTTTAAGGTGGACTACGACCCTCACCAAAAAGCATGGACTGCATCGTGGAGGTGGACAGAAGGAAGGGCGCCAACCGAGCTCAAGAATAGCATTGCAGAGTACTCGATACCCGACGAGGCCCGTAATGATTACGAGAAGGAACTTGAGGCATGGATCCAGGATGGATGGCTGATCCCCTACCCCAACAAGCTGGGACCACCCAAGGGTCTGATTCCCTTAATGGCTGTAGTCCAGCATAACAAATCAAAAGTTCGTCCGGTGCTGGACTATCGTGAACTCAATAGATACATTGAGACGTACACTGCCGATGCTGATGTGTGCGCCAGCAAGCTGAGAGAATGGCACCAGAAGGGCTCCAATGTGTCTATAGTAGACTTGCGGAAGGCTTATTTGCAGATGCAAGTGGATGAGACATTGTGGCCGTTCCAGACAGTGTGGTTCCGGAGTCAGAGATACTGCCTTACTCGGCTTGGCTTTGGGCTGAATGTGGCACCGCAAATCATGAAGACCATCGTAAATGCAGTGTTGTCCCAGGAAAAGACGACTGAGGACGCAACATCGGCCTATATTGATGATGTATATGTCAATGAAGACGTACAATCTGCATCGCACGTCAGAGAAAAGTTAGCTCAATTCGGGTTGGAGTGCAAGGATCCCGAACGTCTGAGGGATGGAGCACGGGTATTAGGATTGGACGTTTGAGGGAAAGACGGTACCTTACGATGGAGGCGTGGCAGTGAGATTCCAACCGTCCCTGATGTTATTACGCGGCGGACTATTTTTTCCTTGTGTGGGAAACTTATTGGTCACTTACCAGCGTGTGGCTGGCTCCGAGCAGCTGTGGGCGTCATCAAACGCAGGGCAGGTTTAGTAACTACAGGTTGGGATGATGTATCTGATGATGCTCTTCTAACTCTGATGACGACAGAAACCCTAGAGAGAGTTAACAAGGAGGATCCTGCCCGTGGAGAATGGTGTGTCGATGGGGACACTGTGAATGTGTGGGTTGACGCTAGTTCTTTGGCATTGGGAGTGTTATTGGAGCAACGTGGAAATGTAATTGAAGACGCATGCTGGCTGCGACCCGTGAATGGTGATCAACACATCAACCTGGCGGAACTGGATGCTGTTGTGAAGGGTTTAAATCTGGCACTGCAATGGCAGTCGAAGAAGTTACACTTGTACACGGATTCTCTCTGCGTCTACCACTGGGTGTCCGACACTCTCTCGGGACGAACAAGAGTCCGTACTAAGGCAGCCAGTGAGATGTTAATCCGGCGGAGGTAAAACACCCTGAAGAGTCTGGTATCAGAATATGACCTGTCGGTGAGTGTAACGCTCGTGGCATCACACTGTAATCGTGCAGACCAACTAACCCGTGTGCCTCACAAATGGTATGAAGCTGTGAAGACAGGCGTGGAGTTTACTGCTCGATCTTGTGCAGTTGGCGCGATTAGCTCATGCCAAATACAAAGAATTCATGTGCAGAGTGGACATCCAGGTATCAAACAAACGTTGTATTTTGCGAGGCGTGTAGACCCGGCTGTGACAAGGGCGGATGTCAGGCAGATCATCAGGCACTGTGAGGCATGCCAGTCTATCGATCCTGCACCTGAGCAATGGCAGAAGGGGCGATTGGAAGTTGAGCATGTGTGGCAACGAATAGCGATGGATATTACCCATTACAGTGGTAAGCCCTTTCTAACCCTTATCGACTGTGGACCCACTCGTTTTGCGGTGTGGCGGCAAATGACCAGGCAGGACTCAGCGAATGTTGTCCGCCAACTGTCATCTATCTTTTCTGAGCGAGGTGCGCCGGAAGAGATATTGACGGACAACGATGCTGGTTTTTGTAGCCACCAAGTTCGGCAGTTGTTGAATAAGTGGGGTGTCCGACTACGACTGCAATGTGCTCATGTGCCATCAGGGAATGGCATTGCTGAGAGGAGCCATCGCAGCATCAAGAGAATTGCTGCCAGAAAACAATGCACCATTACGGAGGCCACGTATTGGTATAACGTCACACCAAAGGATGGGAAGACACTAACAACAGCACTGGCCAATGACATACACAAATACCGTGTTAGGATAAAGGGCATTGACACTGTCCAACCAATCGACGAGGAGAGTCATAACAAATACAAGGTAGGGGATCCAGTTTGGGTTAGACCCCCTGGAAACCGGTGCACCACAAAGTTCAAGCGAGGACGAATATCTGGAGTGGTCAGCCAGCAGTCGGTCCTTGTTGATGGAACCCCACGCCATGTGCGCGATCTTCGCCCGGCTAGTGAAGTACATTCCACAACTACAGAGAGCGACGAATCATCAGATGATGAGCTGCTGATGAGTGAAGTCACCGAGCAAGAGAGTGGTAGTTTTAGTTCGTCTGATCAGGCAGGATCAGAACCAGAACCAGAACCTCACACAGAACCAGAACTAGAACCAGAACCTGAATCCGAGAGTGTAAATACCACCCTTCGCAGATGCCAACGAACTAAGAGGCCACCCCCGGAGTGCACTCTATGTGATCATCAGATCAGGGGGGAGTGTAGTACTTACCAACACAACAAACGCCCTCGTGTTTGTGCCTTGTATAGGCATGCGCGACAACAAAACTTGGGTTTTTATAAGCGGAAGTCTCGAGGTTGTCAGGAATCTACAGGCGCATGCGCAAGAGAAGGGATTGAGATAGTGGTATAAAGGCAGGTCGAGTGAGAAGGTTGTTGTTGTTGTTGTCATTGGACGTTACAGTGACGCATGCGTTAGCAGGTGATTAAGAGGTGGTTTATTTTTGTGTGTCAAGTCGCGCACTTCGGTGAAGGTCATAAAAATCGTTCACCTCGGTGAAGGTGAAGGTAATATTTAGTAAGTAAGGAAGAAGAAAAAACATTTAGTAACACAGTTGAGAAACCAGTTAGTAATACAGGAAAGAAAACAGTTAGTAAGATAAAGGAGGAAACAGTTAGCAAGACAGAAGAGAACACATTTATCAAAATAGAAGAGAAAACAGTTAGTAAGACAGAAAAGGAAATAGTTAGCAAGACAGAAGACAAAGCAATATGTAAGAAAAAGTTAGTGTGAGCGAAGAGAAAACAGTTATTCAGACAGAAGAGAAAACAATGAGCAAGACAGAATAGAACACATTTAGCAAGACAGAAGAGAAAACAGTTAGCTTGAGAACTGAGAAAACAGTTAGTAAAACAGAAAAGCAAATAGTTAGTAAGACAGAAAGGAAAACAGTTAGTAAGACAGAAGATAAAACATTTAGTAAGACAAAAGAGAAAACACTAAGTAAGACAGAAGAGAAATCAGTAAGTAAGACAGAAGATAAAACAATTAGAAAGACAGAATAGAAAGCATTTAGCAAGACAGAAGAGAAATCAGTTAGCAAGACAGAATAAGAAACATTTAGTAAGACGGGGGAAATAACAATTAGAAAGACAGAACAGAAAACAGTTACTAAGACAAAAGAAAAAACAGTAAGACAGAAGGGAAAGAGGTAGTAAGATAGGAGCACACACAGTTAATAAAACAGAAGAGTAAACACTTGGTAAGACAGAAAAAAACAATTAGTAAAATTGGAGAGAAACCAGTTGGTAAGACAGAAGAGAAAGCAGTTTGCAAGAGAGCAGAGAAACCAGTAAGTTAAAAAGAAGAGAGGACACTTACCAAGACAGTAGAGGAGACAGGTAGCACTACAGAAAAGAAAATAGATAGTAAGACACAAGCGAAAACAGTAAGGAAATGGTTCTTAAGACAGAAGAGAAAACATTTAGCAAGACAGCGGAGAAAGCAGTTAGCCAGAAAGAATGGAAAACACTTTCAAATACAGAAGAGAAAACAGTTAGCAAGACTGAAGAGAAAAAAAGTAAGACAGAAGAGAAACCAGTTAGTAAGACAGAAGAGAAAGAAGTTAGTAAGACCGAAAAGAAAACAGTTAGAAAGACGGAAGAGAAAACAGTTAGAAAGACAGAAGAGAAATCAGTAAGTAAGACAGAAGAGAAAATAATTAGCTAGACAGAATAGAAAACAGTTAGCAAGGCAGAAGAAACATCAGCTTGCAAGACAGAATAAGAAACATTTAGTAAGATAGAAGAAATAACAATTAGAAACACAGAACAGGAAACAGAACTAAGACAAAAGAAAAAACAGTAAGACAGAAGAGAAACAGTTAGTAAGACAGGAGCACAGACAGTTTGTCAGACAGAAGAGAAATAACCTTGGTAAGGAAGAAGAGAAAACAGTGGGCAAGACAGAAGAGAAAGATATTAGTAAGAAAGAGAGAAAACCAGTCAGTATGACAGAACACAAAACAGTATGACAGTAACACAGAAGAGAAACTAGTAAGTAAGACAGAAGAGAAAAAGTTAGTAAGACAGCAAAGACACCAGTAAGTTAAAAAGAAGAGGAAACACTTACCTAGACCGACGAGAAACCAGTTAGCCCTACAGAAAAGAAAACAGTTAATAGGACAGAAAAGAAAACAATTAGTAAGAGAGAATAGTAACCACTTACCAAGACAGAAGAGAAAACAGTTAGCTCTACAGAATGAAAACCATTAATTAAGGAAGAATAAAAAACTGTTAGTAAGACAGAAGAGAAAACACTTAGTAAGACAGAACAGAAGCACGTTAGCAAAAAAGAACAGAAAACACTTTCCAAGACATAAGAGAAAACAGTTAGCAAGAGTAACTAAGACAGAAGAGAAAACGGTTAGTTAGATAGATGAGAAAACAGTTGTCAAGACAGAAGAGAAAACATTTAGCAAAATAGAAAAGAAAACAATTATTAAGACAGAAGGGGAAACAGTTAGCAAGACAGAGGAAAAAACAGTATATAAGACAGAAGAAAAACATTTAGCAAGAAAAAAGAGAAAACAGTTAGTATGACCGAAGAGAAAACAGTTATTAAGACAGAAGGGAAAGATTTAGTAAGACAGAAGAGCAAACAGTTGGTAAGTCAGAAGAGCAGACAGTTAGCAAGATAGAAGAGACAACATTTAGCAGGACAGAAAAAAAACAGTAAGTAAGACGGAAGAGAAAACAGTTAGTAAGACAAAATAGAAAAACGTTAGCAAGACAGAAGAGAAAACAGGAGGTAAGACAGGCGTGAAAACAGTTAGTAAGACAGAAAGGAAAACACTTAGAAAGGTATAATAAAAAAACAGTTAGTAAGACAGAAGAGAAAACAATAAGTAAGACAGAAGAGAAAACAGTTACTAAGACAGAAAAAAAACTGTTAATAAGACAGAAGAGAAAACGGTTAGTAAGACAGATGGGAAAACAGTAAGTAAGACAGAAGAGAAAACAGTTAATAAGACAGAATAGACAAAAGTTAGCAAGACAGAAGAGGAAACAGTAAGACAGAAGTGAAACAGTAAGACAGAAGAAAAGTTAGTGAGACAGAAGATTAAACAGTTCGTAAGACAGAATGAAAAACAGATTGTAAGACAGAAGCATAAACAGTTTTTAAGACATGGGAACAAACTGTTAGTAATACAGAAGAGAAAAGAATTAGCAAGACAAAAGAAAAACGGTTAGTAAGACAGAGGAACACATTCAGTAAAACAGAAGAAAAACTATAAGAATGACAGAAGAGAAAACAGTTAGTACGACAGACGAACAAACACTTTGTAAGGCAGAAGAGAAAACGGTTAATTAAACATGAGAAAAAACAGGTAGTAATACAGAGAAAAAAACAGTTAGTAAGAGAAAAGAAAAAACAGTTAGTAAGACAGAAGGAAAAAAGTAAAACAAAAAAGAAACCAGTGCGTAAGACAGAAGAAACAACAGTTAATAGCACGACAGACGAGAAAAAAAGTAAGACAGAAGAAAAACAGTTAATAAGACAGAAGACAAAACATTAGTAAGACAGAAGAGAAAACACTTAGAATGACAATAGAGGAACAGTTAGTAAGATAGAAGAAAACCCCGTTAGTAACACAAAAGGGGTACCCAGACAGAAGAAAAAAACAGTTAGTAAGATAGAAAATAAAACGGTTAGCAAGACAGAAGAGCAAACAATTCGTAACACAGAAAAGAAAACAGTAACTAAGACCGAAGAAAAAACAATATGACAGAAGGGAAACAGTTAGTAAGACAGGAGGACAAACAATTAGTAGGATAGAAGAGAAAACAATTATTAAGACAGACAAAACCCCACTTAGTAAGACTGAAGCGGAAACTGTTAGTAAGACAGCAGAGACACCAGTCAGCAAAAAAGAAGACAAAAGACTTACCAAGACGGAAGAGAATAAAACCAACACAAAGTCAAATATCTGCAGAATGTCTTCTTGGTTCCTCCTCTTCTCTTTTCTCTCTCCCAACAATCGAGCACAGCATATAATAACAAAACTCTAAAGCACGTCTGACAGCACTGACTTCTGCCAACAGTCTGCCCCGCCTCTTAACAACACAGGCTTTTTATATCGCAAAATCGTTCACCTCTATTTGCATATTCTTCTAACTCACGTGATCACTACTCTATAAATAAGAGTCTTGACCGTTTCTTTTCTTTCTTTTTATTTATTTTTGGTGACCGACCCGCACGTGGTCTATCCAGGTAAGTCATGCATTTCTCCACACTCCCCCCTGATCTCATGATCACAAACAGGACATGCGGGCAATCGTCGTTGGCGGGTACTCCTTCGAAGAATCGGGGGCAGCACTTCCTCATTGCTCTTTTCTTCATTACCACCATCATTACTACCAGTCTGTTCAATTATCCCGTCTCGTGGTTCCATAGGCGGTGTCTCACAATCAGGGCAGGGGGGCAGTATCCGTCTTTGTCGGGTACTTCTCCGAAGAATCGGAGGCGTCATCTCCTCGGTGTGCTCCATCATCCCTTCTCGCGGGGTTTCGCAATCACGGGGGGTGGGCAGTATTCGTCTCTGTCGAGTATTTCGATGAGGCATTACTTCCTTGTGTCCATCGCTCTCCTCACTATTGTCATCAGTATGTCCCATCATTCCCTCGTCTGGTTCTGTTGGTGGTGTTTCTATGCTCACCTGAAGGGGCAGTAAGTGATCAGGATCATCTCTGAACGGTGTGTGATCCTCCTCATCGTCCTCAGAATCAGAAGAGGTATAACAAGGGCGGATATCTTTTACGTGACGTGGTATGCCACCAATCAACATGGTCTGAGGACTTATGATTTCGTCTATTTTTCCCCGGAAAATTTTCGTAGTGCACCCAGCATTCGGGGGTTTTATCCAAACAAGGTCTCCCACCTGATATGGTGTATTGACAACACTTACCACTGATGGTATGGCATCAACTCCTTTCACACGCTGTTCATATTGGTAAATCCTATTGGCTGGTGCAGTTGCTGGTGTTGCATTGTCCTTGGGTGTTATATTATACCAGTGCACAGCTTCTGGAATAGAGCACTGCGTCCTGGCTGCAATTCTTTTGATGGTGCGGTGACACCGTTCTGCTATACCATTACCCTCGGGATAATATGCACACCGATAATGCATTTTAATCCCCCATTCGTGCACGAATTTCTGAAATTCTTGACATCGAAATGTGGCGGCATTATCAGTCAGAATTTCAATCGGGGCACCACGTTCAAAAAAGACGGCTCTCAACTGTTGTATAATGCTGGCTGCATCCTGTCGTGTCAACAGGCGCCATATTGTGAAACGCGTCGGGCCACAATCCGTCATGGTCAAAAAATGTTTGTCCCCATAATGTGTTATGTCCATCCCTACTCGCTGCCAGTTGCCCTCCACCTCGAGCTTCCCTTTTTGCCATTGGGATGGTGCCGGATCAATTCTCTGACACTCTTCACACGAACGTATGGCTGCTTTCACTGATGCTTTTGTAGTTGCAGGGCATACTCTTCGGACAAAATATGCAGTCCTCTGAATTCCAGGATGTCCAATCTGCTGGTGTATCATACGGATCTGGTCAGGTGTTAATTGATCCGTTACAGTCGCGCATGTTTGTTGTTGAAGATCGGATCCCTGCCTCATTGCATCGATTCACCTCTTTGGTACTCGAGTCAAGCTATCAGCCAAATTCTGCATCGACGAGACTAACGTAATGTCTACCTGCAAGCTGTATTCGTCAACTAGACGCTTAATTATTGCTAGTCTCCTTCGTACTAGCATTTCACTTGCAGCTCTAGTCTTAACTCGAGCCTTTTCAGTCAAGGTGTCGGTTAACCAATGGTAAACACACAATGAGTCAGTGTGGAGATGCACAACATTAGTCTGCCATTGCAATGCGAGATTAAGACCTTTTAACGTGGCATCAAGTTCTGCCAAATTTATATGTTGGACATCATTTTTCGGACGAAGCCAGCATGCATCTTCCACAACAACATCTAGTTGCTCCAACACGACACCTGTAGCCAACGAACTTGCGTCAACCCATGCATTTAGTTCGTTTCCAGACACTTGCCACTCACCCCGGGCAGGGTCATTCCTATGCACTCTGGACAACATTTCAGCCATCATTTGTTGGAGAGAATCATCATCCGCAACATCGTCCCATCCTTTTGTTACTGTAGTTACTCGTCTTTTCACCACTCCTATTGCTGATCGGAGCCATCCACAGACAGGTAGATGCCCTACCAATTTACCACAAATGGAAAACACAGTACGTCTTGTTAATACATTGGGTAACTTTGGAAGTGGGCTCCCTCGTTTCCATCTCAACGTATTGCCCTCCTCCCAGACCTCGAGGCCTAGCACGGGCACTCCATCCTTTAGGCGCTTAGGGTCTTTGCTTATTAACCCAAACGCTTTCAGTTTTATTCGAACTGCATCCGCAGACATTATGTCCTCATTAACATAGATGTCATCTATGTAGGCTGAAGCAGCTTTTGCTGTGGTCTCATCCTGCATCAAAACAGTTTTAATAATGGTTGTCATAATCAAGGGTGCTACGTTTAGGCCAAAACCCAAACGTGTCAAACAATATAGTTTTCCCTTGAGTAGTACTGTCTGAAACGGCCATAATGACTCATGGACACGTATCTGCAGGTAGGCCCTCTTTAGATCCAGAAGTGCTACATTGCTCCCTTTTTGACGCCACTCTCTCAGTTTAGCAGCGCACACATCTGCGTTTCCGGTAAACGCATCAACATGCCGATTCAACTCTCGGTAATCCATTACGGGACGAATTTTTTCTTTGGTAGGTTGTTCAACAGCCATGAGCGGAATTAATCCCTTGGGTGGTCCCAGACGTTCCTGTGGGTATGGTATTAACCAACCGTTGTCCACATCTGAAGTTCTTCTTCATATGCGGCCCTATTCTTGGTAGAGACTGCATACTCTGGAATCGTGTTGCACAGCCGATCTGGTTCCTGGCCCATGGCCCATTTCCACTTTGCAGTCCACACCCTTTCGTTGTCATCAAATGTAGCACAGAAGTCCTTTTCTTCAATCGACATGGCTGCACAGACGTCTTTCCCTTCTCCAAGCCTGATACATCTAGCTGATGTGATTGTAACGCCTCCTAGTGCTTGTATTGCATCAATTCCAAGCAACATGTCGTAGCCAAGGGGTTTCTCCTGCATCACCAGAACGTCAACTTTAGCTGTGTCACCCTTCTCAGTACAGATTGTGACTGTCCCTTCACCACAACATACCCGTGATAAGCCATTGATGGTCATAACGCCGACTGGGTTCCTCCGCCACACCGGACAGCAATGGGCACTAACTATAGACCGGGAACACCCCGTGTCTATAAGTGCTGAACACTGCACATCATCAAGTTTAACGCTAATGACAGGCAATCCAGTGTTTATTGGTTGGCAGGGGCAAGGGTAGCGATAGTACCTTGCCCCCAACTTCGTTTCCCGAACAGTTGCGAGATATGTGCCCAAACTTATTGCAGCGATAGCATTGCACTGGTCTATTTGATTGTGGATATGCACCTCTCCTATCACTCCGGCACTCTTTAGCAAAATGATTGGCCTCCCCACATTTATAGCACACTGGGGTGGCATGCTTATTACTATCTGGAAGAGAGTCCACATTGCCTCCATGTCGAAAACGAGCTGCTGCTACAATTGGTTCCTGTTCCTTACAGATGTTTCGAGCTCGGGCCAATAACTCATCAGTTGACAATTCATCGATTCTTGATGATGCCCGCAACAGTTTACTGACCTCCTTGGGTAGGCCTACCAAAAAAGCACAGCTTAATATTTTATCGTTGACCCCACCAAACGGTACAGATAATTTTCGCAGGTCGGCTAGGTACACGTCGACTGTTGACTTGGGTTGAAGTGTCCGGCTCGTGAACTGTTGCCACGCAACAAATGGATCTGTACCAAACGCTGTATACAGGCTCTGCTTGATTTCATCCCAGTCTGGTTCATCCCCGAGTTGTTGGTAGACTGCATAGGCCCTTCCGGTTAGCCTCAAAGGGATAACTGTGGCTGGTTCTTTAATTTTGCACAGTTTACAGATTTTTCTCTGCCTTTTCAATCCATTCGACGACAGCCGGTCCAGTGGTAGATCCGTCGAACGGGTATTAAGCGAATGTCGAATCTGACCATTGTTAGTCACCGCACATTAAGCGCCGAAATAGCTTAAAACCAACACAAAGTCAAGTATCTCGATTCCTTTGTGTTCTTAAACCAAAGAAAATGGTTGATTGTTGAATTGCGCTCCCGTTGTATCAAAGTACCTGCAGAATGTCTTCTTGGTTCCTCCTCTTCTCTTTTCTCTCTCCCAACAATCGAGCACAGCATATAATAACAAAACTCTAAAGCACGTCTGACAGCACTGACTTCTGCCAACAGTCTGCCCCTCCTCTTAACAACACAGGCTTTTTATATCGCAAAATCGTTCACCTCTATTTGCATATTTTTCTAACTCACGTGATCACTACTCTATAAATAAGAGTCTTGACCGTTTCTTTTCTTTCTTTTTATTTATTTTCGGTGACCGACCCGCGCGTGGTCTATCCAGGTAAGTCACGCATTTCTCCACACTATCAAAGCAAGATACCAGACAAAAAGGCCAAAAAAATCCTATCAATGGTGCATTGTGACTAGAACGGTCCCGTGAAACTGATGGCCAGAGAACATTATAGATATGTGCTAAATTTCATAGCTGGCAATTCAGGTTTAACAATGGTTTACTTTTTAAAGAACAAATCTGATACCCTGCTAGCAACTAAAAAAAATTTAGCCGACATGGCACCCTACGGTGAAATCAAGTGTATTCTCTCTGACAACGGTACGGAATTCACCAATAAAGACTTTGAACTTTTACTAATTAACCATCATATCAGGCATGAAACATCAGCTCCTAGATCGCCACACCAAAACGGGACTGCTGAACGTACGTGGCGGACACTTTTTGAAATGGCAAGATGCCTACTCATTAAATCAAAACTCCCTAAAACCTCTTGACGTACGCACTTATGGCGGCAGCCTATATACGCAACAGGCGCTTTAACAAAACACTATCTAAAACTCCATATGAATCTTTCTGTGGTAAAAAAAAACAAATTTAAGCAGAATGCATATATTTGGTTCAACTTGCTTCGCATATATAGATAAAAAAGAGTAAATGGCCGACAGAGGTATATTTCTTGGATACGATAAAAAACAGTCCAGCCAATTTATTATTTTTTCCAGAAAAAAATAAAATAAAAAGAATCCGATGTGTAAAATTCACAGACACGTTTAATTTTACAGACGAAACCCCGTCATATGAAGAAGATGAAATTATATTCCTTCAAATAATTAAAACAAACGAAGACAATAAAAATGACGGAGACAAGAGTGTCCATGATGATGATGATGATGATGATGATGATGATGATGATGAAGTCGAAAGATATCCCAAAAGAAATAGAAGGCGACCCGATTTTTTTGTGGTCAACAATATAAAAGATTATCAAATCGACTATTGCTATTCAATGGAAAATGCGCCAAAAAGCTTTAACGAAGCAATTAATTCAGAACATTGTGATGAATGGAAAGTTGCCATGAAAAAAGAAATAGATGCCTTAACCGAAAATGATACCTATACGGTAGTGCCTCTCCCAAAAGAGAAACATGTTATTTCTACAAGATGGATCTTCACAAAAAAGACTACAGCATCAGGCGTAGAACAGTACAAAGCAAGATTTGTTGATAAAGGGTACTCTCGGATTTACGGTAGAGAATATTAGTCTACGTTTTCATCGACCACAAACCTAACGACAATCAGAATTTTACTGCAAATCGCATCACAATATGACCGAAACATCCATCAAATGGACGTAAAAAATGCTTATTTGAATGCCCCCAATAGACTGTGAAATTTATATTACCCCTCCAGAGGGATTTATAATGAAAAATAAAAATAGCGTGTGGCGACTTAACAAGTCATTATATGGTCTAAAGCAAAGTGCTCAGTGTTGGAATACAGTATTTCATGATTATATTATTAAGCAACAATTTAGACAATGCGCTGTAGACCCCTTTTTATATACCGAACACAAAGACGATAAACTACTGATTTTGGTTTTGTGGGTCGATGATATTTTAATCGCATCAAAGTGTGACATAATGTTAACCGATGTTAAGAACAAATTAAGTAAAAGATCCAAAATGACCGATATTGGCAAAATATCCTGATTTCTGGTGATAGAATTTACTCAAAGCAAAGGACTTGTTACAATGACTCAATCGAGATACATCGACAAAATACTATTAAAATTCGGAATGGGAAAGTTCAAGAAACGCTCTACACCGGTCGAAAATGATATTAATAAAAATATACACACAGAATCTGAAATAATAAATGACACACAATATTGCGAAATTATAGGCAGTCTTATATATTTAATGACTTCAACCACGCCCAACATATGCTATACAGTAACAAAACTGTCACAAAAATTATCACGACCGACAATGAAGGATTTAAACAGAGCTAAACAAGTCCTGCGTTATTTAAAAGGAACTAAAGAACAGAAGTTAGTATTTAGAAAATCAAGAAATCCCCTAAAATTAGAAGGTTTTTCGGATTCAGATTGGGCAAACGACGAAGATCGCAAGAGTGTATCTGGATATTGTTTCACTCTCATAAAGTGGGCCTATTATTTCATGGAAATCTAAAAAGCAAGATATTGTATCTCTCTCTACGTGTGAAGCAGAATTTATCGCGATCACACACACGACCCAGGAAGCACTCTACCCGAAAAATATCCTAAAGACTATTTTAGAGCCAGAATTAACTAAAAGCCCCGTAGTAATTAATTGTGATAATCAAGCCAGTATAGTCTTAGCACAGAACACGATAATCAACCAAAGATCTAAGCATATAGATATAAAATGCCATTTCATAAAAAAACGAGGTGAAAAAGGAATCCATTATTTTGAATTACATATCAACAGAACAAAATATCGCTGATGTATTCACGAAACCCACAATAAGAATAAAGTTACAGAGTTTTTCTCAAAACTTGTTGGGGATTCGACTGAATAATTTTTTTTTCACGGGCCTGTATGCATATAGATTTCTAATATATCAAACAAAAAATAGTCCTGGACAAGACGTTAAACTGTATCCATTTTATTTGTATTAACACTTTAACTTACTAATGCGTAACTAATACTTTTGCTGAAAAAAAAACTCTTTACAATTTTCCTTTTCGACAAAATACCTTTTGCATGATTATTTTAAGGCGCGCAGAAATTACAATTGACTTTTTTTCTTTTATTTTTTTGGTGCACATTAGTTTTCTTTCTAATTTTTCAAAAATGTCCTATCCTTTTTGCATTGTTTTCATTAACAAAAAAAAATTTTAAAAACAAAACAAAAAAAACACTGTTTAAACGGGCACATATTGCATGTTTATTTTTATGTATATTCATTTATATGTATGCGTTTTTATTTTTTCCTTTTTTTTCCAAAACTGCATAATCAAATTTAAGAAATGGCTTCGTTTTAACATACCCACCCCTTTTTAAGGTTAAAATACCTTCCATTTCTTTTATTTCTCTTCCCTGTACACATATATATCTGTTTTGACATTTGAACACAATTTAAAATGCCGTTCTTTTACATGCTAAAATTCTAAGATCCAAATGATTTCTAATTTTTGTTATGTATTTAAATATTAAATAGATTACGTGTATGCTTTAATTTGGATGCCCTGTTTCTGTTTACAGTTTGATAGGATGTGGTCTTATTCAGGCCCAATATGCCTTCAACAACATCACTCGAAAATCGCGTACGACGGTCAAGTATTTTGCCAAAGTAGCAAGGTAGGTATATTTTGTAACATATTAATATTGAAAGCATCAAAATATTATTTTCTACATTTGGATGTTATAAAATTTCCCAGATGTGTGATAATATACAAGCTGATTAGTTACTTTCGTTGAGTTGATTAATGCAATATTATAAATAAGTTAAATTGAAATTTCATTAGATGTGTGTGTGTGTGTTTCAAATATAATTTTAAATCCAAAGTTTTATTAATCAGCATAAATGTCTACGAATGATCTAAGAATGTGATTTGGGAGATCATTGGCAAAAGTCAGGAAGATAATTGATGGAAGGGACGTCAGTGTTGATAGTATGAGCTTCTGATTTCTGCCCATCGACAACTACTTTTATAACCATCAGAGAGAAAGGGTTTAATAACCGTGAGGACATTTTCGGCTATTGCGCAGCTGACCCTCTTGTGAAGTAGACCTTTATGCCCTACCTTTTCAAAAGCCTTTGATCCGTCAAACGAAGAAACAAAGCCCTCATTGATATGTTCACTAATCCTATGTAATGTTATAGCTAAATGTAATATCAATAGAAAAACGGAAACCATATTACATATCACTGAGTGGATTATTTTTGCTGGGGTGGTTGACTACTCTATTTATCACAGATTCAATCAACTTAATCATGACACACGGGAGACTGAGAGGCAGAGGACCAATGTCAGGAATTTTTAAATACTGGACAGACTGATGGAGTTTTCCAGGATGTTGAAAGCATTTTTATTTAAGACAACGTTTAGCAGCTTAGTAAGTATGAGAACTAGATCCATACAGGCACAAAGTTACAATATCAGTAACTCGCTGGCGATGCTTTGTGCCGGTTGAAGTTTTCTGAGCATTATGATTGGAATGCCGCCAGGATCAGTTGTTTTACTAGAGTCAAGATAAGCTTAGCAACATCACGCATACATATTTGTATGTCGCATAACGCGTTATCAGTCACAAAAAGTAGGTGACCCTGGTTGTAAAAGGTAAAATTTGCTGCAAAGTTTTTAGCAAAGACTGCTGTTTTGTTAGATGCAAATAAAATTATCTCAGGTCCATGGAGGACAGTTGGGATAGAGGATATATACTTCTGTTTCAGGACCCTGTTTGCTATTCACCAAAACTGTCTTTTGATGCATTTCTTATTCTTGTGGAGAAGTCTGCACAAGCACTAATGAATTTTATTTTTTACATAGAATGTAGATTTTTTTTCAAGACTGGTGTAGTCTTCGATTTTATCCTTCCAAGATCCATACATTTCTACATTTTTATGAAAATGAAACGTTTTAAGGCTATTATTTATTTTTTTCCTGAGATTTATTTTAGAGTCAAAGTTGTTTTTTCATTTTCTTCTTTGTTTCAATTATTTATATTTCCTGGAATTTATTTTAGAGTCAAAATTGTTGTTCTTGCATTTTTTCTTATATTTGTTTCCTTTGTAAAAAATTGTTTATTTTTCGGGGAATTTATTTTCAAGTCAAAGTTATTGTTCTTTCATTCTCTTCTGATAAGTGTTTCCTTTGTTCAGATTGTTTTTGCTTTTCTCCAGGAATTTATTTTAGATATTTGTTCCGTTTGTTAAAATTGTTTATTTTTTCCTGGAATTTATTTTAGAGTCATAGTTGTTGTTCTCCCATTTTCTTCTGATATTTGTTCCGTTTGTTAAAATTGTTTATTTTTTCCTGGAATTTATTTTAGAGTCATAGTTGTTGTTCTCCCATTTTCTTCTGATATTTGTTCCGTTTGTTAAAATTGTTTATTTTTTCCTGGAATTTATTTTAGAGTCATAGTTGTTGTTCTCCCATTTTCTTCTGATATTTGTTCCGTTTGTTAAAATTGTTTATTTTTTCCTGGAATTTATTTTAGAGTCATAGTTGTTGTTCTCCCATTTTCTTCTGATATTTGTTCCGTTTGTTAAAATTGTTTATTTTTTCCTGGAATTTATTTTAGAGTAATAGTTGTTGTTCTCCCATTTTCTTCTGATATTTGTTCCGTTTGTTAAAATTGTTTATTTTTTCCTGGAATTTATTTTAGAGTCATAGTTGTTGTTCTCCCATTTTCTTCTGATATTTGTTCCGTTTGTTATAATTGTTTATTTTTTCCTGGAATTTATTTTAGAGTCATAGTTGTTGTTCTCCCATTTTCTTCTGATATTTGTTCCGTTTGTTATAATTGTTTATTTTTTCCTGGAATTTATTTTAGAGTCATAGTTGTTGTTCTCCCATTTTCTTCTGATATTTGTTCCGTTTGTTAAAATTGTTTATTTTTTCCTGGAATTTATTTTAGAGTCATAGTTGTTGTTCTCCCATTTTCTTCTGATATTTGTTCCGTTTGTTAAAATTGTTTATTTTTTCCTGGAATTTATTTTAGAGTCATAGTTGTTGTTCTCCCATTTTCTTCTGATATTTGTTCCGTTTGTTAAAATTGTTTATTTTTTCCTGGAATTTATTTTAGAGTCATAGTTGTTGTTCTCCCATTTTCTTCTGATATTTGTTCCGTTTGTTAAAATTGTTTATTTTTTCCTGGAATTTATTTTAGAGTCATAGTTGTTGTTCTCCCATTTTCTTCTGATATTTATTCCGTTTGTTAAAATTGTTTATTTTTTCCTGGAATTTATTTTAGAGTCATAGTTGTTGTTCTCCCATTTTCTTCTGATATTTGTTCCGTTTGTTAAAATTGTTTATTTTTTCCTGGAATTTATTTTAGAGTCATAGTTGTTGTTCTCCCATTTTCTTCTGATATTTGTTCCGTTTGTTAAAATTGTTTATTTTTTCCTGGAATTTATTTTAGAGTCATAGTTGTTGTTCTCCCATTTTCTTCTGATATTTGTTCCGTTTGTTAAAATTGTTTATTTTTTCCTGGAATTTATTTTAGAGTCATAGTTGTTGTTCTCCCATTTTCTTCTGATATTTGTTTTCTTTGGTGAAATTATTTATTTTTTCCTGGAATTTATTTTTGAGTCATAGTTATTGTTCTTCCATTTTCTTCTATTATTTGTTTCCTTTGTCCCAACTGTTTTTTCCATGAATTTAGTTTAGGATCAAAGTTGTTGTTCTTCCACTTTCTTCTTATAATTGCTCCCTTTGTTCCAATTGTTTATTTTTTCCTGAAATTAGTGTAAGAATTAAAGTTTTTTTTGTTTCAATTTTCTTCTGATATTTGTTCCCTTAGTTCCATTTTTTCATTAGAATTTAATTGTCGTTCTTCTATGTTGTTTCGATATTTCTTTCCTTTGTTCAATTTTTTCCCCCTAGAATTTATTTTAGAGTAAAAGTTCTTGCTCTTACATTTCCTTCTAATATCTGATCCCTTGGTTCAAATTGTTTTATTCCTGGAATTTATTTTAAAGTCACAGTTTCTATTATTCCATTCTCGTCTGGCGTGTCCCTCTTTTGTTTAAATTGCTTATTTTTCCTGAAATTTATTTTAGGGTGAGAGTTTCTATTCTTCTATTTTTTCTGATATTTGTTCCCTTTGTTTCAATTGTTTATTTTTTTCTTGTGATTTATTTTAGAGTCAAAGTTGTTGTGGTTCCATTTTCATCTGACATTGCCTCCCTTTGTTTAAATTGTTTATCATTTCCTGGAATTTCTTGTAGAGTGCAAAGTCGCCGTTCTTCCATATTCTTCTAATATTTGTTCCTTTTGGTATAATTTTTTATTTTTGCCTGGAATTTATTAAAGCGTCCAAGTTGCTACTCTTCGATATTCTTCTGATATTTGTTTGCTTATTTCCAATTGTTTAGTTTTGCCTGGAATGTATTTAAGAGTCAAAGTTGATATTCTTCGATTTTCTTCTGATATTTTCTGCCTTGTTTATTTTTTGGGGGAATTTTTTTAGAGTCAAATTTATTATTCTTCTATTTTCTTCTAATATTTGTTTCCCTTGGTGAATTTATTTTAGAGTCAACGTTTTTGTTCTTCCAATTTCTTCTGATATTTGTTCCCTTTGTTCTAATTGTTTATTATTTTCTGGAATAAAATCAAATAGAGTCAAAGTTGTAGTTCTTCTATTTTGTCTGATATTCGTTCTTTTTGGGCAAATTGTTTTTTTCCTTGAATTTATTTTAGAGTCAAATTTGTTGATCTTGCATTTTCTTCTGATATTGCTTCCTTTTGTTCCAATTGTTTTTTTCCCTGGAATTTTTCATAGAGTCTTCCATTTTCTTCTGATATTTGTTCCCTTTGTTTCACTTCTTTTTTTTTTTTTGCCTGGAATTTATTTTAGAGTCAAACTGGCTATTCTTCGATTTTCTTCTGATATTTGTTTCCTTTGTTCAAATTGTTTATTTCTCCTGGAATTTATTTTAGAGTCAGATTTGTAGTTCTTCTATATTTTTTTGATATTTCTTCTGTTTGTTCGAATTTTTTTCCTTGAATTTATTTTAGAGTCAAAGTTGTGCTTCCATTTACTTCTGAAATTTGTTCCGTTTTTTCCAATTGTTTATTTTCTGCTTGAATTTGCATTTTCTTCTGATATTTATTTCCTTTGTTTAAATAGTTAATTTTTCCTAGAATTTATTTTATAGTCAAAGTTGTAGTTCTTCTATTTTTCTCTGATATTTGTTCTTTTTGTTAGAATGGTTTTTTTCCTTGAATTTATTTTAGAGTCAAAGTTGTTGGTCTTCGATTTTCTTCTGTTATTTGTTCCCTTTTGTTCTAATTGTATTTTTCCTGGAATTTATTTGTTAGTCAAAGTTGTTTTTGTTCCATTTTCTTCTGATATTTGTTTCCTTTGTTCCGATTGTTTTTTTTTTTCCTGGTTTTAGAGTCAAAGTTGTAGTTCTTCCATTTTCTTCTAATATTTGTTCCTTTTGTCTCAATTGTTTTGTTTTTTTTGTGTGTGTTTTTTCCAGTAAAGCAACCGGCCCTGCTGGTATTCCAATTATAGTACTCAAAAGACTTCAACTAGGACTAGCGTCCATCCTTACAAAACTGTTTGAACGTTGTCTTAAGGAGAATTGCTTCCCATCACTCTGGAAAATCTCATCAGTATGCCCTGTATTTAAGAATTCAGGTAATCGCTCATCTCCCTCTCAGTACAGGCCAGTAAGTCTCCTGTACATCATGAGTAAGTTGCTGGAATCTGTGTTAAATAGGGAAGTAATCAACCGTCTCAGCAAAAATAACCTTCTTAGTGACACGCAATATGGTTTCTGTTCTGCTAGATCTACAGCAGATGTGCTTACAATTATATCTAATAGCATTAGCAAATCTCTCGACGGAGGCTACCTTTCTAGAGCAATTGCTCTTGACATATCAAAGGCTTTTGATAGAGTATGGCATAAAGGTCTACTTCACAAGATCTCCAGCTACGGTATTGCTGAAAATGTCTTCTCAATTATTAAATCATTTCTCTCTGATATGTTCATAAGAGTAGTGGTTGATGGGCAGAAATCAGAAGCTCTTAGTATTAATGCTGGAGTCCCTTAGGGGTCCATTCTGGGCCCAACTCTCTTCCTGATCTACATTAATGATCTTCCAAATCACATCCTTACATCATTCATAGATGCTGATGACACTACTATCTACGGTAGCACATCGAAGACAGAAAACAACCAAGTTCTCTCTGATTCTCTCTCCTCTGATCTTAAGCAAGTGGTACAATGGGGAAAGAGTTGACTGGTTACTTTTAATGCATCTAAAACCAAGCTTTTATCTTAACATCATCAACGCTCTGATCCCCAGCTGGCATCAATTAAAATTAATGGCTGAATGGCTCTCGTCTTGGGGAGGCCTCATGTTTTGACAAGCTTCTGGGCTTGACCTTTACTCATGATCTTAAATGGAACACATACATTAAATCTGTTGCCAAGACCGCTGAAAAATTGGTGGGATCCTTCTATCGATCCAGTAGATATCTCACTGCTGATGCAATTCTCTGTCTATATAAGATCCAGGTACGTCCAAGGATGGAGTACTGTTGCCACATTTGGGCAGGAGCTGCTAGAAAGGACTTATCCTGCCTTGATAGGGTTCAAAATAGACTCCGTAGCATCGTAGGGGGTGTCCTTTTCTCTTCCCTGCAACCTCTTTCTCACATAAGAGATGTTGCGAGTTTGTTTCTGCTTTATCGTTACTTTGATGGCAAGCGCTCGGCTGAGCTCCAATCTATGCCCCCCCTCGCCAAACTTTCACAAGAAACACCCGTCTAGCAGAAATCGCTATCAATAATTTCCCCCACTCTTTATCTGTGCCTAAACCTACACGTAGATTCCATGAGCAAAGCTTCTTTTATTCGAACTGCACGCCTATGGAATTTTCTTCCATTGTACTGTTTTCCAGCTGACTACAATATGGTTGTCTTCAAGTCTAACGTAAACAAGTTTTTGATGAACCGTTCCATATAAGTTAACAAATTTACCGAATCTCCATTTACTAACGGTTACTATATTGTCCAATTTCTACTTTAACCCTTATCATCGAGTGGCCTCTTGGCTTTTTAAGCGGTGATGCCTATGTAAAAAAAAATTATTTAAGACTCTAAGTTTTTTTTTTTTTTTCATTTTCTTCTAATATTTGTTTCCTTTGTTTAAATTGTTTTTTTTTTGTTTTTTTTGCCTTGAATATATTTTAGAGTCACAGTTGTTGTTCTTCCATTTTCTTCTGATATTTGTTTTCTTTGTTCAAATTTTTTTTTTCCTGAAATTTATTTTAGAGTCAAAGTTGTTCTTCCATTTTCTTCTGATATTTGTTTTCTTTGTTCAATTTTTTTTCCCTGAAATTTATTTTAGGGTCAAAGTTGTTCTTCCATTTTCTTCTAATATTTGTTTCCTTTGTTCCAATTGTTTATTTTTTCCTTAAATGTAATTCAGAGTCAAAGTTGGTTTTTTTTTCCATTTTCTTCTGATATTTCTTCCGTTTGTTCCAATTGTTTTTTCCCTGCAATTTAATTTATGTTAAAGTTGTTCTTCCATTTCCCTCTGATATTTTTTCCTTTGTTTCAATTGTTTATTTTTTTCCTGGAATTTATTTTAGAGTTAAAGTTGTTCTTCTTCTATTTTCTCTTGATATTTCTTCCCTTTCTTATTGCAGTTGTTGATCTTGTTGATGTTTAATGATTTCCAAACCGACACGTTTAAATTCCTTTATTTCTGCCTCGTAAAATTAGTTACCGGTTTTTCATTTGTTTTTTTTATGTCTGGTAACATCTTCTAGAAGATGATACATTTTTTAATTCTGGAAAAATTTTAATTTGTTTAAACTTATCTGTTCTTGATTAAAATCAAATACAAATCGACAAACGTGCTCGAACGATTTGGATTTTAAACCTTGTGTTGCAGAATGACTTCAAATTCTCCTTAAGAACGAAAACATTTTAATCCTTTCGCAGCTTAGGTACGCCTTGTGTATTAAAAATCTTACACGATTTTTACCTTCTTACTGTTATGCTTGTAATTAACAATTTTACCCAGCAAATTACATATATTTTCGAAAAATCCAACTCTGTTGTAATGGTTATGCTGCATCCAACATAAATCAATGTTCTTTTTGCCAGTGGGTGATGCAACGTCCGAGTAATGTTGTATTCGAACTTAAGGATGTCTGTTGCACAAAACACTGCAACAGCAAAACCTGTTGACGCCAGTATTGTGATCATAAAGATCCCAGAATAAATAAGACAATATTGTGGTATATGTTAAAGAGAGTGTAGATACAGGATTATATCAACAATTCACCGTAGGCTCTTCTATACGTAAAGTCTAGAAAAGTTCATATAGTCACGAAATAGACTAGATCATCATCACATTATAACAATTTATGGCAAGGAGAAACAATATATATATATTTTAAATGATTTAAACTAATACAAATGGACAAAGAATAATATACAAGTTTTATTTAAAGAATGTTTAATTAACAATAACAATTATTTTTTATGTAAAGAAAAATATTATCATGTACACAAAATTTAGATGAAGAAAACATAAATGTATTGTGAGATAAATAATAGGGCGTGAATATCGGAGAAAGATAGTAAATATGCACTTTTCGCTATATTTGGAAATTATGCTATCTTGCCATCGTGAGTGCCCATAAAACCATATTTAATAAATAAATAAATTAATAAACATTGTATATTTAACACACACATTTCTCAATTATATATATATATATATATATATATATATATATATATATATAATTATTATTATTATTATTATTATTATTATTATTATTATTATTATTATTATTATTTATGTAAATACAGTCATATCTTGATATGATGTGCAGACTGTTTCATATTTGATCTCATCAGGCAGGAAGAATTAAAATACAAAAATTTATTTTTTTAATCTGATGAGATCAAAAATGATTGAAATGGTTTGCATATCGTAGCAAGATATGACTGTATTTACATAAAGAATAATAAAAAATATAATTTGCTCTCTTTGATTGAGCACTATCAACGAACCTGGTTAAAATTCAATTATTCTTATTTTTTTTCTACCTGTAATATATATATATATATATATATATATATATATATATATATATATAATGGAGATGGTAATTAATAAAAACTGAAGAAAGTGCTCAATACTGTTGTAGAGCAAATATGCGTTTTATTGTTTATTACCGTATCTTTCTGTTAAGTTACATTATTGTTTCGGCTACACGGCCTTTTTTTTTTTTGGCCGTCTGAAGCGTCCTCAGATTTTTACAGAAATGTTCCCTATTTTGTGATGAAAGAGTGGAAGAGTGAATGAGGTCAGGGAGGTTTGCGAGGAGGGCGGAGGAGGAAGAGAGAAAGGGAACGGAGGGAAGGTGGGGGGGCGTTTGATATGTCGATAATGTTTTAGTTTTGGGGTTTAAGGAACTTGTCTGGGAAGTTCATTTCTGGTGTGGCTGAGGGCATAGGGATACATGAGGGGAAGGGGTATATGTGGGGGTGGGAGGAGGGGGGTTACTTTAAAATTCGAGTCTTAGTGTTAAGGTTTTTAGCGTCTCGTTGGTTAGGTGATTTCTTGGTAAGTATGTTTTGAGGCGCGGGGTATGATTCGGTTTATTTATTTTTAGTTTTTATTTTGTTGTTAATTGTTTGGAGAGGGTCAGCTAGCCGTCGCATCCACGGGTACACACGTGCGCACGTACACACATATATACTTAAAAGAAACGGTCACGGGTACACATACATGCCCGCCATGGCGTGCAAATGTATGTGCATATGTGTGCCTGCATGCATAGACACCTGCATTGTTCTCGCTTGCGACAAATTTTCTTTAAGGTGCTAAGATTAGGTGCGCGTGTGTAGGCATGGATGTGCACATACACAGATACATACATACATCGACGCCCCTGCCTCCTCCCCAAAATCTATAAACATGGCTAATTAGAACCACTATCCCGGGTACGTGGGTGCTTATTAATGCGTATGTTAAGTATATGTGGATGACACCCGCGCCCATATTTACGGTATGCCACGCTATATACGCGTATGTATATGCGTGCGCACATATCTGTGCTTGAGGGAGTGAGGGTGCGTGTACCCACAAATGAACTTAAATTTAAATCTATCCAGACGAATATGTCTATACCAATAACTGTCTGCAAAACTGGGTGTGTATGTGTGTGTATGCACGCGCGTGTACATCCATGTGGGCGTCCGTGTGTACACGGGGTACCAGTGTGTGTGTGCACGTGCCTGTGTATGCTTGTGTGGATGTGAGAGTATAGATGCCCGCTGCCTGCTGTCCACATGGTGTGCAGCTGTGTATATATGTCGATGTATGTGCTCACGAGTATTGGTATCTGCATGCGTGCACGCGCTTGAACGTATGCGTGGGGTGGTGGTATGCCTGAATCAATATGCGCATAGAAGCCCGTATAATCGCCTCCTTGGGGGCAGGGGCGTCGATGTATGTATGTATCTGTGTATGTGCGCATCCATGCCTACGCACGCGCACCCAATCTTAGCACCTTAAAGAAAATTTGACGCAAGCGATAACAACGCAGGTGTCTATGCATGCAGGCGCACATATGCACATACATTTGCACGCCAGGGCGGGCATGTATGTGTACCTGTGACCGTTTCTTTTAAGTATATATGTGTGTACGTGCGCATGTGTTTACCCGTGGCTGCGACCGCTAGCTGACCCTCTCCAAACAATTAACAACAAAATAAAAACTAAAACTAAATAAATCGAATCATAGCCCCCCCCGCCTCCTAACATAAGCGAACACTCAACAGCTCAAAACATACTTACCAAGAAATCACCTCACCAACGAGACCTATGCACATACATTTGCACGCCAGGGCGGGCATGTATGTGTACCTGTGACCGTTTCTTTTAAGTATATATGTGTGTACGTGCGCATGTGTTTACCCGTGGCTGCGACCGCTAGCTGACCCTCTCCAAACAATTAACAACAAAAAACTAAAACTAAATAAATCGAATCATAGCCCCCCCCCCCCGCCTCCTAACATAAGCGAACACTCAACAGCTCAAAACATACTTACCAAGAAATCACCTCACCAACGAGACCTTAAAAACCTTAACACTAAGACTCGAATTTTAAAGTAACCCCCCTCCTCCCACCCCCACATATTCCCCTTCCCCTCATGTATCCCTATGCCCTCAGCCACACCAGAAATGAACCTCCCAGACCCTCCCCCCACAAGTTCCTTAAACCCCAAAACTAACACATTATCGACATACCAAACGCCCCCCTCCTTCCCTCCTTGTTCCCTTCCTCTCTTCCTCCTCCGCCCTCCTCGCAAACCTCCCTGACCTCATTCACTCTTCCACTCTTTCATCCCAAAATAGCGAACATTTCTTTAAAAGTCTGAGGACGCTACAGACGGCCAAATATATATATATATATATATATATATATATATATATATATATATATTATCCCTTGTTGAATCAGAAAGTGTGAGTTTGCCAAGCCAATTAAATATGAAAATAAAAGTGCAAATATCAGGATTAACTCCCTTTTCTTAACCATACTGCGTGTGTAATAGCATTAGAGATATTCACTTTAAATTATAACAGACTACCCCATTTAATTTAAATAGACAGTAAAAGGGAAAGAGTGACGAACGTGAGAGACATGAACGACGTATATAATAAGAGCAAAAATAAACGACATACCTTGAAAGAGCGTGTAAAATAAGAACGTTAATGAAAAATGTGTCATTTCTTATGTAACTAGCAGGTATATCCGTCAGGGAGGAAATATAAAATTAAAATATTATTACAGATGAGAGAAAATGAGAGATATAAAAAATACGAGGTGTCTTCAATAAGTTTCCAGATTTTTTCGTATGGGCACTTTTACATTTTATTGATAGTACATTTTATTGATAGTACATTTTATTGATAGTACTTTTCATTGATACTACATTTTATTGATACTACATTTCATTGATAGTACATTTCATTGATAGCATATTTTATTGATAGTACATTTCATTGATAGTATATTTCATTGATAGTATATTTTATTGATAGTACTTTTTATTGTTAGTACATTTTATTGTTAGTACATTTTATTGTTAGTACATTTCATTGATTGTACATTTTATTGATAGTACATTTCATTGTTAGTACATTTTATTGTTAGTACATTTTGTTGATAGTACATTTTGTTGATAGTACATTTTATTGTTAGTACATTTTATTGTTAGTACATTTTATTGATAGTACACACATTAAATCCCCTTCGAAATAATCTCCCCCGGTTGCACTTGTATTATTCTAACACCTTCTGAAATGCTTTATGGAAGTTATCTTGTCTGAGCGTATCAATGACCGTCGTCATAGCCTCTTTCATTTCCTCAATTGTTTCATAACGACAGCCTCCAAGGTTTTCCTTGAACTTAGGGAATAACAAAAAGTCATAGGGAGCAAAGTCTGAATATAGGGAGGGTAGGGAACTGTGTTGACGCACATTTTGGTCTTTCTTTCTAATCTTCTCTGGGCACTGAGATTTTGTGCAAATTTTGCACAAAATCCTCCATGCTTGTTCCTCAAGAATAATTGTGTGTACCGTTCTCATATTGACATCAAATTTTGTCATTTTTGTCTCTATAGACACACGACGGTTCTTATCCATGAATTTTTTTATTTGGCCAATCAACTCTGATATTGTGACTTTATTACTCCTCCCACACCTCTCATCATCCGTCACAAACTTCTTGCGTTCCTTGAATCTCTTATGCCACTAACTGGGACTTGATAAGTGGTGACCCGTATGAAAAAAATGGAAAGAGTCTCGGAACAACAGACTTTGATTGACGTAGCTTTAGTATATCTAAGCTTTCTTGGTTATTAACAATTTAGAAGCCTTAAGCCCACCTCAAAATATCTATCTTGTAGCCATAAGTTGAAAATACATAACGTAGCCTAATTTATCATTATCAATATCGATTAAATTTAACTCATATAATCGTTATTCTTACGTTACTTAAGAACGCATTCCGATTCATATCTGCGTAATTCTAACGCTTCTACAGAATGTTGCCAACAGCGTATAATTCTTATCTCTTTTTACGCTTGTCTTTGTGATCCACAGAAAAACAACAACAAGAATAAGTATCGTATTTTTTCAAGTCAGTAAAAACATTTATGTCAGCTGTTGCTCAAGCCGAGAACGGTTGAGTTGAGAATTTGCATTCAACTCTTTTAGTTCGCATTTTCGTAATCGAAACCAGTTTATGTATCTTATTGGGATATCAACCGACATATTACCTTGACATAATTGGCCATTATATCACAGGTGTTCGGATTATAAGTTAACTTTATCTGTTTAATAGATTTTCTTACTGCAGTGCAACGTTTTTTTATTGCAGCACAGCCACGGAAATTGTTATCTTCCTGTTCCTGGGATTGGCACTTGTGGAACCTAAACATGAATGGCACACTGGCTTCGTCTTGTGGACTTTATTCCTGTGTTTGTTTTATCGGTTTTTGAGTAAGTATCCGGTGACTTTCTCTGCAGTTTGTTTGGTTTTCTTCTAGATTTACGTACCTGAAATATAACTAATAATTTGAAATATGAATACAAAGATTGTAAAAATACTAAATGTAAACGGCCCTGTCGGTGGGGCATTAGAATACGCTGTCTGTCCCCCTGCAGAGGGTAAAAGTCCCTCAATGGGGGGTCCTGGATATGACCTTAAACTATATCCAGTGGTGAGGCCCCAGCTTGTGGGCTTTGGGGAGTGTGGAGCCACCCTTTAATTACCATTGCTCCCAGGTCCACTCTGACCCGGAGTGGTAGTACCTGTTAGGGTCCCAACTATGGGTTAAATAGAAACCGACGTAAACACAACAAATACATTCTATTAAAAAAATTTTCTTCAAAATCTTTGGATTCGGCATTAAATAACCCGAAAAGGGTTGATATGCCGTAAAACAAAAGCAACCAACCAACCAACTAAATGTAAAATATTCAGGTTGAAAAGAATTCATTATATACAGTTGATTGAATACTACTATTGATACTGTTCCTCTAACCCACCTAGGTTATTAGGTGCACTGCATCATAGATGGACAGTAAACCAGCTGGCTCCACTTGATGGGATTGTAGTCGAGTGCCTGGATAATATCGAAACTTTTGCCTGCCTAATCAAGGATGTTGTCGGCCAACTTCTTCTATCTATCTCATCCATTTTTTTCTGGGTCAATTCTTTGTTTTCAAGTCCTTCTGAGCATATTACCTGTCCATACCATTTGAATTCTCTTTTTAACCGTGATCAGTAGATCTTCATAGAGACGCACTTGTTGAGTGGCCTTTGTACAGACTTCATTGTTGGTGATATGCATCTTGTATGAGATTCCAATGAGGCATCTTCTTTTTATTGCTTGGATTATCGTTTGTATGTACGCGTTTGGTATCCATGCGTCGCATGCTTCAAGAATGATTGAATACAAATATGTATTAATTCTTTGTTTAATGTTTGATTTAATGTCTAAACACAATTTCTTGGAAATTAGAAACTATTCATTTAATTTAGCACAAATTGATGGGGGCCAGGAATGACATATTTAGGAACTGATAACTTTGAACTTTGAATAGTTATCATAATTATCTCGGAATCATACAAAATCGAAATGAGTAAAGCCTGTATTGTTAGTAGTTTCTGAGTTTGAGCTTGACACACATACAGAAAAAAACGACTCTGCATTATACAATAGGCTATTTTTTTTCAGATGTTAAAAATCAAAACGAATAAAATATTGCTTACCTCATGATAGGGAAATCAAGCATCACTGATAATTGATGCATGCACAGAAAACAGGTCCAAGATATTTGCCAACTTAAATATCGTTCAATTTGTTGGTTTATGTTACCCGGCTATCATTAACAATAGGAAGCCTCTTGAAAGTAAAAGGATGTACTTTTTTTAAGTCAGTGCGATTTTTTTTTTTTTTTTTTTTTTGTAGAATAAGAGTAAGTTAATGAGTAGTATAATTTGCGATCTGGACTTGTTGAAGATTATTTGCTTTTTTGTAGTAGATCAACAGGTTAGCATGGTTAGCGGGTTTAGCGAGGATACCTAGGTAGAGGCCGGATCAGCCAGACAAGCTTAGGAAGCCATCTAGAATTAGAGTAATATGTTACAATTGCCATAAAATTGGAACACATTGCACAAGAAAACGAGCAGGGGAGCTTTTATGCCTTTTTTTATACTGTATCAACAGGAAGAAGGTGCTGTACCGACCCCTTCGAATGATAATGGTATTAATGAATATGATACTGGTATACTTTTTCCACACCGAATGCACTATCGCTTCATTCAATCCAAAACTTGCTTGTGAATATGGTAGGAGTGGCATCGTGAAAGCAGTTGATGGGAGGAGCCTTAAATGTAAGGGAAAAAGAACTTCTAGTTTCCGGTTTCTCTTATACTAGTTTTTTCAACTGCTATCACGGTGCCACTTCTATTACATCCACTCGCAAGTATGTGAAGTGGGTATAAAAGTATAGTGGCTCATAGCATTAATGCAATCGACATTATTGTATAAATGGTTGTAATCAATAGACTTGATGTGATTAGACTAAGTGTGATTATAAAAATTGGTAAGGTAGCTTGAATAGGCACATTGTTGCAGAATTTATTACAAAAATTTTTGATGGAGCTGACAGTTAAATGTAAATGAATAGCAGAGCCTCCGAGAGAATTCTTTGGGGTATGAAAATTAGTTTGAGACAGAGGTGGAAAGGTAGAAAACGGATGGAATTTTCTTAGCCTCGAAGGATAAAGAAAAATGCGTGATATTTTTTTATGGCAGTGCCGAGCTACAAATTAAAAAATCAGATCAGTATTAATCTTTCAGGAGTTGAGCCATTTTGTAGTGCGTCATGCTATGAACAACATTTTCGATGTTTGTAATAAAAAGATGAAAACGTAAAGGTGAACGGTATTTTGTGAAGTATAATGGGGGGGTTCACCTCAAATACACAAACGGAATGTTCAAGAAAGATTATCGCTACAGACCTCTGTCTCTACTCTCGTTGCCTTATCTCGTGCCTGAGCGGGAACAATCTCGCAGCACCGAGAAATGAACATCGTTTTATAGTTTCCATCTTCACGCACACACGAGATTATGCGAGAACAGACGAAATAAAAATGCTGGCTGCCATCTTTGTTCTTCCTTTTCTTCACCTAAACTCACTCGCTGAGCACCCACAGTAAGACTTGTCTTTCTTGCTTCTAACCACATGCCTCCCTGATCTCAAGATCACATTTCGTAGTCTCTCATCCACTGTGGCGGTCGCCTCTCTCAACTTGGCCTCTGAGGTGTCTCGTCCTCCTTCTGGGGCTGCACACTCCCCTCCACTGCTTCGCCCTCCACTGGTCTGACGTCGAGAATGTGCCTCGGGACTCCTTCCACCACAATGTTGTTACTAGTGTTCCTCCCAGTCACGCGACCTCTACTCCATTGTGTGGTGCAGCGCGCCCCCGGTGGCTTTACTCATACCTCGTCCCCGAGTTTAATCGTCTCTGTGGCCTCTACTTCTTGGCTTGCCGGCTCCACCCTGGTATGTCTCCAGGAATATGTAAAGGTTGACAGTTGCGGGACCGTCTCTGGTACTTGTCCCAGTTTAGGCGACATGTTATACCAGAAGATGTCTTGCTCAGGTGAGGTGCCTCCTCTTTCCGCAACTGCCTTTATGGTGCGGTGGTTTCTCTCCACGATCCTGTTGCCACTGGGTCTGTAGGCAGCTCTGAAAAATTGTTGGATCTTCCATTTCTTCAGTACTTCTGTCACTGCTACTGACTTGAATGCAGTCCCGTTGTTGGTTAACAACTCTTCCATGGGGCCTCGCTCCAAAAACACCTCATCAAGGATTGCCGCTATTTCATTGCCTGTTCCTCCACGTAGCTCCTTCCATAGGGCAAATCGTCTGGGCCCACAGTCAATCATGGTTAGGTAAAGTCCACCCTGTAATGGGTGACATCGCATGCCAGTCTCTCCTAGGTCCCACTCACCTCCAATTGGCCAGCTTCATGCGTGCTTGGAGCAGGATCAATCGACTGACATCTGTCACATGTCCCGACTACTTGCCTCACTTGCTCCTTGGTGACACTCGGGTCGACTTTCTTCAGTAAGTACCATGTCCTCTCTACCCCCATATGGTGCAAATTGTGCAGTTCTCGCACGCCAACATCATCTAGATCCGATGCAGCAACAACATCTTTCTTTGGCAACAGCCAACTCTGCTTCACTCTCGTGAGAGCATCTGCTCGGTTCTTTTCAGAAGCCACCATGTCTACGCGAAGCTTCAAACAAAACTCTTGCATCAGCTCAGCCAGCACCCCAAGCCTGCGCTTCACTAACATCTCCGCAGCCCCTTTTGTTTTTATCCTTCTTTCGCTTGAAATGAGAGACTTTAGCCAAGCAAACACCGTGGCAGAGTCAGTTTTTATGCAGATGTCACATAGTCCCCATTTCAGGGCCAGATTGACTCCTTTTATTTTCGCGTCTAATTCCGCCAAATTGATGTGGCTGACGTCATTCTTTTTCCTCAACCAGGCTGCATCTTCTGCAACTACTCCTCCAATTTCCAAAACGACCCCTGTTGCAATGCTGCTTGCATCGCACCACACGACTCCATCCAATGTTTGCAGTACGTTCCAGGTTCCCGAGACTGGGTCTTGCCGTTCTGCTTCTTTCAGGAGCTCTTCCATCATGGCGACCGTTCTTCCTCTCACCTTATCATTCCATCCTCGTCCTTCGGCGTGTCTCTTTATGTAGCTGCATGCTGGTCTAAGCCAGCTAGCAACGGGGTAATGTCCGATCAACTTTCCGCATATGGAAAAAAGTTGACGTCTGTTGAGCTTCTGCTTCAGTTGTGGGATCTCGTTTCCCCTGCGAAACTCTAGGCCACCTGACGCACCTCGTTTCAGTTTTAGGCCCAAAGCAGCCCCTCCGTCTAATTTTTCCGGCTCTTTGGCGACCAACCTGAACCTCTTCAAATGAGCCACCACCTCCTTGGCAGTTACCACAGTCTCATTCACCAGAATGTCGTCTATGTATGAGCTCACTACCACATCTCCCTTTCCCATTATCTCCAGAATCTTCCTGAGGATAGTTGACATAATTTTGGGTGCCGAATTTAACCCGAACCCTACTCGTGTAAGGCAGTAGGTTTTGCCTTTGTACTTGACTAACTGATATTTCCAGAGCTTCTTGGCAACATGGAGTTGCAAATAGGCAGATTTTAGATCTACCAACGTAGATGCGCCATTCATCTGCCTCCATTCCCTAATGGTCTCACTGCACACATCTACGGTGTCGCCTCCCATATGGCACTTAACATGGCCGTTCAGCTCTCGGAAATCCAGGACCGGTCTTACTTACTCTTTAGTTGTTTGCAGAACGGCCATCAACGGCAAAATGCCCGACTCCACGTCATCCGTCCAAGGCATCAGTATCCCCTCCTCAATCCATCGGTCGACTTCTTGCTCAAACACCTTTCTCGACCCTCCTCTAAGCGAATTTGTGTAGCACGCCATCCTGTTTGTCAGCGATGGCGCTTGATGTTTCCATGCCCACTCCACCGTCCACCGGTCTGCGTTGAATTCGGCTCGGAAGTCCTGATCTTTGACCTACAATTTTCTTTCCTCCCCGGTCTTGTTGATCACTCTGGGGACTTGCTCCATCACCGTGCGCTCAGCTAGTCCAAACCTCACGTTGTTACATGTGATGGCAACACCTACAAGTCGGCATATAACATCCATTCCAATGATGGCTTGGACGCCAGGCACCAGGCGATCAGTGACAATTGCATGGACCCTCATCCGACGTTCAGCAATATCAATAGTGATGGTCTTCCTCCCTGGACACTTCACTCGCGACCCATCGAATGCCACTACTTAACCCTTCCCTTTCCATCTTACGACCAGGGTAGTGTGCACCATGGTAGTGGTGCAGCCAGTGTCAATCAGGGCCATAACTTCCCGTCCTTCCACCGCAATCTTCTGTTTGGCATCTGCTGCGGGTGCGCCACTATTCTCGAATCGGGGCGGCTGCTGGTGCGTCGGCTTCCCTCGCCAGTTTCCTGAACTTGTGCATTTTACCGCTAAATGGCCTCTCTGATTGCATTTGTAACACACTGTCCATTGCAAGAACTTCCTGCAGTCTCTTCTCATGTGTGGTCTCCCGCATTCGAAGCATGCCATCCCCGGGTTCGGCAGATTCCTGCCCACATCCTGCTGTACCATTGCTGTCGTTCCTCCAGGCTCCGTGGGCTGGGTGCTCACCAAGATTTTTGCAGTTTTAAGCAGCTCACTCACATCCAGCGTCTCCACTCCCGGGACCTGCTGCAACCTTTTCGATATCTCTTCCGGGAACCCGGTAACGAAAGTCATCTTGACTACGTGACTCGTGGCATGTCCCCTGATGCCCGACAACTCAACCAATCTCCTTATCTCATTTGCGTAGACATCAACAGATTCACCAGTCCACCTCTTCTCTTTCAACTTATTAAAGGCCTCGAAAGGCCCCTCTGCAAAAGCTTTGATCAGTCGACCCTTGATGGCATCCGCGTCACCGTTCCTGCTTGCTAAGCTCCAAATAAAGGGCCAGTGCGCCCCCTTCTAGAAACAGTGGTATTACTGCGGCCACATCATCCAGCCTCTGAATCCTTGCTACAAGGTCCACTTTTTTAAGCCACGCCACCACATCACCGTCGCCATTAAAAGGCTTAATCATGTTGCTTAAGTCTGCGTTGGCCATCGCTGAAATAGCTTGAAGTATAATGGGGGGGGGTCACCTCAAATACACAAACGGAATATTACAGATAGATTATCGCTACAGTCATCTGTCTCTACTCTCGTTGCCTTCTCTCGTGCCTGAGCGGGAACAATCTCGCAGCACCGAGAAATGAACATCGTTTTATAGTTTCCATCTTCACGCTCACACGAGATTACGCGAGAACGGACGAAATAAAAGTGCTGGCCGCCATGTTTGTTCTTCCTTTTCTTTGCCTGAACTCACTCGCTGAGCACCCACAGGAAGACTTGTCTTTCTTGCTTCTAACCACACCTTGGACAATATTAATCTGTTGTGACTGTTTCGGGGATCTCTACTTTTCAATGATTGACTTTGGACAGGAGACTATCAATATGAAGGAAATTACATGTAGAAACGACAGCTCCGGCTACAAACGACAATTATGCTTAAACGAGGACCGATAGTAGAAGTGATGAATTACAATGAGTTAGGATATTGTGTTAAGAGCCACCCAGATGATGCTCGGAAAATGGAGAATTAGACGGTACTACAAAGTGGTCCGTGTTCCGTTGAAAAATAGAAAGGAGTGTTATCATTGGAAAATGGAAACGATAACAAAGAGAAAGGAGGGAAGAGAATATATTTTGGTGCAACATGACACCCAAGGTTGGACAATGAAAAGAGACAGTTTCGAAAAGATCAATTTTTAATTTTTAATTTGAGTAAATAGTATAAAAATATCGTCTGATTAATAATCATATTGTATTCCAAGTTAAATGGATTTCATATATAATAACCGACTTCTTGATATTATAGGAATGATTGTTATTGACATCTAGATATTAATGAGGTTTCATATATAAATGTGATATGGTGTGTGTGAGTATGTGTACGAGTATAAAATAAAGAATGCACTATATTTCTGATACTATATTATATATTTTTTATTTTCCTCACACAACATGTGAAAGCATTTGCGATATCCTGCCCTCATCAGCCGCCAACTAGAATGATAACACAGTTTCGGTAGCTCAAGGTGGTACTGGCACTCCTGGCAAGTTATTTAAAGAGAAACAGATCAACAAGGATAAATTATAATGTCGACTCATGTCAGTCGTTTCTCTCTCGACGAAATCCAGCTTGATGCATATTGAGTTGTGTTTTTAAGACGATCAGAGGCAAATTTCAGATTGTGGCACGTGATTTCTGCTTTTGACTGAATGTCTTAGAAATCCACGACAACCAATCTCAATGGGAATCATAACCCTTTTTCCAGTCGGCACGCAGTATCTCATATCGGTTTTTCTTCCGTTCATGAGCCTCTTTCTTGTTTTCCATCCCAGGGGACGATCAATTCTATGAGGAAGAGACTCTTCTTTGAATCGGACCATGCTATAATTTTTAGCTGCTTTTCTGTTTGGGTTATGTGGATTGGAAATTGTAGAGATGTCTTGAGATCCACAGAAATTTTCCAATCATTGGCTCAACTCAGCAGCTACACATTACACAGTGCATTCACCTTCTTTGCAAAACTGAATTATGGGTTCCTTCACTGTAGAAGATTGCTGGTTTGCTGTCTCACATCGTGTTTTCAACAATCTCTTTATTATTTCCAAAGCCTTGTTATGTCGCCATGAAGTGATTGTGGGCATGTAGATATTAGATAGATATTACATTGCGCAAGGCATCCCGATCATGTTAAGTCTAAATCAATATATCCCCATTATTTTAAGTTGTTCGCATTTGTTAGGAAATCATATGTAGAGCGAAGAATAAATGGCATTGCCAGTGATTCCATTGCAATTAAGGATTTCCATGATAATTTAATTGTTCGATGTCATTCCAATTTGTCCATGCACATTGTTTGACCTTAGTGACAGCAATGGATGTTCTTCGCTCTTCTTCAAACTTCCTGACCTCTTCGATCGCTATGTCTCGTTTTTCTTTTTGACCATCTTTTGAGAATACCTTGCTGCTGGTGTTGGCCAGTCCAGCTTTATTGGTTTGAGTGACATTCCGCCTATTATGTGGTCTTAATGACCAACCATTTTTTCCCTTATTTTATTTCTGGATATGTACTTTTTAATGATATCGTCGGCTGAGTCCCTCGTTATCATGTGGAATCTCACTTTTCCAATTTTAAACTCTTCCACCAATAAAGATATTGGGAGTCCAAAATTAGTATATAAACCTACCTTTGAAAAATATGATTTCTTTTTTTTACAAGGTGGTCACCACTTATCAAGGCCCAGAATCCACTCAGGGATAAGGGTTATTGTAAGTACAGTACGTTGTGTGGATATTAAAAGTGTCTACTTAAGGGGGCGGTTCATCAGGAATTTGTTTGCATTGGACTTGAAGACATCCAAGTTGTAGTCAGGAAGGAAGCAGGCAGACGGAACAGAGTTACACAGGCATGCAGTTCTAAGGAAGAAGCTTTGTTCATGGAATTTGCGTTTTGATTTAGGCATAGATAAAGAGTGGGGAAAGTTTTTGACAGTGGATTCAGCTAGACGGGTGTTTTTTGTAAAAGATTGGCGAGGGGGAACCAGAGATTGGAGTTAAGACGAGCACCTGCCATGGAAATAACGATAAAACAAAGATAGGTTTGCAATGTCTCTTCTGTGGGAGAGAGGTTGCAGGGTAGAGAAAAGGGCATCCCCCACTAAGCCACGAAGTCTATTTTGTACTCTGTCAAGGCAAAATAGGCTGTTTTTAGCAGCTCCTGCCCAGATATGGCAGCAGTATTCCATCCTTGAATGTACTTGGCTTTTATATAGATAGAGAATTGCATCAGTAGTGAGATATTTTCTGGAGCGGTAGAAGGATCCAACCATCTTTCCAGCGACCTTGGCAACAGACTTGATGTACGTGTTCCATTTCAGATCAGGAGTGAAGGTCAAGCCCAGAAGCTTGTCAAAACATGGGGCTTCTCCTAGACGAGAGCCATCCATTTCAATTGATGCCAGATGGGGATCAGAGCGTTGATGATGTAAAGATAGGAGTTTGGTTTTAGATGCATTAAAGGTAACCAGCCACGTCTTCCCCCACTGAACAACTCGTTCGAGATCAGAGGAGAGAGAATCAGAGAGAGCTTTGTCATTTACAGCCTTTAATATGTTGCTGTAGATAGTCGTGTCATCAGCATAGATGCCAATGAATGATTTAAGTATGTGTTTTGGGAGATCATTGATGTAGATCAGGAAGAGAGTTGGGCCCAGGATTGTACCCTTGAGGGACTCCAGCATTAATACTGCAGGCCTCTGATTTTTGTCCATCAACTACTACTCTTATGAGCCTATCAGAGAGAAATGATTTAATGATAGAGAGAATATTTCCAGTTATACTGTAGCTGGAGATCTTGTGAAGTAGGCCCTTATGCCATACCTTGTCCTTGAAGGCCTTTGATATGTTAAGAGCAATTGCCCTGGAAAGGAAGCCTTTGTCAAGAGATGCACTAATCCTATGAGATATAACCGTTAGCACATCTGTGGTAGATCTTGCAGAACGGAAACCATATTGCATGTCACTAAGAAGGTTATTTCTGCTGAGGTGGTTGACTACTTCTCTATTTAAAATGGATTCCAGCAACTTACTCATGACACACAGGTGGCTAATTGGTCTGTACTGAGAGGGAGATGACTTATCACCTGAGTTCTTAAATACAGGGCATACTAATGAGGTTTTCCAGGGTGTTGGAAAGCACTTCTCCTTAAGGCAACGCTTAAACAGTTTTGTAAGTATGGGAGCAAGTTCTGGTTGAAGCTTTTTTAACACTATAATTGGGATGCCATCAGAGCCAATAGCTTTACTGGAATCAAGGTTCTTGATTAGGTGGCGATCTTACGCACAGATATTTATATGTTACCTAGCTTATTGTGTGTTATAGGAGAAAATATGGGGAGTTGATAGCCTTTGTCGCATAGGGTAGAATTAGCTGCAAAGTTCTTAGCAAATAGTTTGGCCTTGTCTGATGCTGATGAGATGACCCCTGGTCCGTTGATAATGGTTGGGATAGAACGCACACTTCTATTCAGGATCCTATTTGCCAAAACTGGTGGAAACCAAGCCGCTGATCAGCTACTTTGGATTTAACAGACTGGGCATATAGTTCGCTTACATTTTTTATTACTCTTTTACAGTGGTTGCTGGCGTTCCTGAAAGCAGCTTTAGTCTCAGTGCATTGTCAGGATTATGCCTATGTATCAATGTTGTCTATAACTTACAATGTGCTCAGTGTAATAAGTCTTATACAGGTAGCACCACCAAACATTTATATCTACGCATTAAAGAACATTTGAACACACATAACTTTTTTTTTACAAAGTAGGCACCATTTATCAAGGTCCGGATGGCACTCGAGGATAAGCGTTAATGAGTGTACAGTAATCAATGGGACAATATCATAGTGATCGTAGGATAATATTGTAGTAATTGTTGAACTGGAACCTCCTTCACTCGTACCAATGCACTAAGTAACTGTCTGTCTTGTAACGTCACCTGTTTAGTGTCTGAACAGCCAAAGCGCTCCCAACCCCTCCAAGCGACCTGCTTTATATCACATTCATCCACATGAATTTCACGAGATTACACAAAACCGTTTCTGTTAAATATCACAGACGCCATCTTGCTTTTTCTTTTTCTTATCCAACGTGCATGACAAGCAGACGTGGGCGTTAAACAGGTAGGTCATGTGTAATGTCCGTTTCTATTTTCCCGACATCCCCCGCTGATCTCATGATCACAGAAATGACAGGGAGGTGGCGCTCTCTTTCGTTGGGTGCTTCTTTGGAGGGGGACTGTGCAGGCCTCTTGTTCACTTGCACTTTCATCAGCAGTCTGAGGGTTGAAGAACCCTGCCTACTTATATCGGATTCGCTACTTGATGAGGATGAGGATGGTGCAAACCAGAGCGATGGCCCACTAGCCTCAGATCCAGAGTTGCTCCCGTCAGCCAGTGGTGCTTGCAACTGTGTTGCCGGCCTCAGGTCCCTAACATGACGGGGCACACCGTCAACCATGACTGACTGCTGACTCACCACATCGGTCACTCGACCCCGTGTATATCTGTCAGTACACCGGCTTCCCAGTGGCTTCACCCAGACAGGATACCCTGGTGCGTATGGCCCCTGTCCTTCCTCATTGGCAACTTCTCTGTTGGGGTAGATTCCCTTTTCTCAGACTCGGTATTGGTATATTGCATTTGCCAGATGGCACATAAGCACACTGCAGTCGTAGCCACACCCCACTTCTTCAGTGCAGAAGAACATGGATGACAGCTGGCGAATAATGAAGGAGAAGTCCTGGCACCCGTGTGGTCTCCAGACCATGAAGCACATAGGTCCACAATCAGGTGAGAAAGTGATATCCATGCCCAATCTCTGCCACGTGTCGCTCACTCCCAATTGCCCTTTTTTCCACTGTACAGAGCCTGGTCGATTGATTGACATGCCTTGCAACTTTCCACTGCTCTCTTGACATCTGCTCTTCTTATTTCTGGGTCAACCATCTTGGCAAAATATAGTGTCCGCTTAATCCCTGGGTGTCCGCATTGTTGATAAATCTCACTGATACGATCCGTATCCATATCAAACGTGACAGCTGCACACGGTTGTTGCAGTGTCTCAGAATCTCCCTGGGTATCAGCCAGCAGCCACTATTGTGGTGCTTGTGTCAGCACATCTGCTCTGTTGCTTGCAGACCTGATCAATGTTACGTCTGCAGTCAGGTGGTACTCTTTGATTGTATCGATCAGGGTGGTGAGCTGTATTCGTATCATCTCACTCGTTGCCCGTGTGGTTAGCTGTGCTCTTCCAGTCAATGCATCGCTTATCCACCGATGAGTGCACGCAGAGTCCATTATAATATGTAGTACCTTGGCTTGCCACAAGCGCCAGGGTAACTCCTTTCAATGTGGCATCAAGTTCGGCCAGGTTTGTGTCTAGAATCATTTTCTGGACAAAGCCAACAGACGTATTCGATAACACCATCATCAACCACAAGGGCAACCACAAGGGCTAGTGAACTAGCGTCCACTCAGACCATGAACTCGTTTCCGTTAACACACCAGTTTCCTCATACAGGGTCGTCACGAGTCACCCTGGCCACAGTTTCTGTTAGCATGCCCAGGAGCGTGGCATCATGCACTTTATCATCCCATCCCAATGATACAGATGTGGCATGACGTTTTATGGCTGCCACTGCCACCCTGAGCCAACCACACACAGAGAAGTGGCCCACCAGCTTTCCGCAAACAGAAAAAACACTCCGATGAGTGATGTTGAATGGGACTTTCGGAACATCACCACCTCTCCTCCAGTAGAGCCCCTCTTTGCTAGCACTCACATGCAGGCCAAGTACTTTTACGCTCTGGTTCCTTGCATGTTAGTCCAAAGTTCTGAAAGTGCTCTTCGACTGACTGGGCAGACATGAGACTCTCATTTACAAAGATATCGTCGATGTAAGATGATGTTGCCTGGCGCACAGCCTCATCCTGTTGCCGGATTGCGTGCATAATTGCTGTCATAATGCCTGGTGCCATGTTGAGACCGAACCCTAGCCTGGTTAGACACTAGCGAGTCCCTTTAATTTCCACAGTCTGAAATGACCACAGCTCTTTTTCAATGCGTATCTGCAGGTAGGCCCTGCGCAGGTCCAGAATTGCCACGTCCGACCCTTGCTGCAGCCACTCTCTTAATTTGAGCACACAAACATCCCCCCCTGCTGAGTATGGGTCGACATGTTCATTAAGTTAACTTTAGTCCATGATGGGTCAGACCTTCTGTTTGCTATCTTGTAAGACAGCCATCAGGGGAATCAATCCTCGGGGGGGAGGGGGAGCCGAGCTCATCCTCGGGGTATGGAAGATCCAAGTCTGCAGTTCTTCATACTGCTCCCTGAGCCTCAGTTGAGGGAGTCTGATAGTCGGTTCCGTAAGGATATTGGTGGTTGATCACTAGCCCACTTCCAAGATGCCATCCGCGCGTTGGGTTCCCTGTCATACTCCGCATGAAAGTCAGGCTCGTCCAGGGTAATTGCGGCGCAAACACGTTTCTCATGTTGGGACAACTCTATCTTGCCAGTGCAGTCCATAGTGATTCCACCCAACTGTGTAATCAAATCCATCTCTAGAAGTAGGTCGTATCCAAGCAGCTCTCCATCCACCACCAGGGCTTGCATGACTACTGCAGGCCTGTCGCCGATGCTTGTGCTGATGTCACTCACCCCACAAGAAGCCAGCAATCCACCACCCACAGTTAGCACCGGAATTCTCTCCTTGTACCAAATGTTGCAACATGCTTTGTGCACCAGGGTCTGAGTGCACCCAGTGTCTACAAGGGAGAAGCATTCACGCCCATTAACGCGCACAGTTACTGGGGGCAGCGCCTTGTTCAGTAACGATCTGGAAGAAGACTGTCGCTGTAGCTTCCTCCCCTTGCCCGTTTCCCAGACAGGCACGGGCCAGGTGTCTACGGTTTTTACACCTATAGCACTGAAGCCAGCTAAGCCTTCGAGTCAGTGAGTACAATGAGAAACAAACATGGGCTAAATGATTGGGCCCACTACACTTGTAGCAGCTTGTAACTGTGCCCAGGTCCTGAGATCCACCCTGTAATGGCTGCATGGCTGCCGCGTGGTCTACAGTCTCTGGACTTCTTTTTAGTATCGCCCGCGCCCGTGCTAATACTTCAGAGATGTCCTCTCGTCAACTTGGGATGAGGCTTGGAGCAGATATTCCACACTAGTGGGCAATCCTGAAATAAATGCGCACACCAGGCCTTCCTCTGACATTTCTTCGAACAGAACTGCAAGCTTCTTCTTTAGTTCTGCTAGATATCAACCATCTCCCCAGAATGTAACTTGCGTGCCATAAACTCCTTCCATGCAGCAACGGGATCTAATTCAAATGTGAAATCTGCCTTCTTTTCATTCGTTAGCTGCTAGTATACAGTGTATGCGCCCCCATCGGGGCGCATTGGGACCATGCATTCCAGACGCTTCACACCACTGAGCTGACATATCAATTCTGCCTTTTCCACTCATTCCTGTACTGACTGCTCAGCGCTGCTGCCATCAAACAGTGTAATCAGCTTAGGATCGAGGAAGGGTCGATGTTAGTCATTGCCAGGGTGGGCTTTAATTGGTCTTTATCGGAGGCGATAGTGAATGACGGTTATATCAACGCTGGTCATTTTAGTCCTGTCCAGTACTTCGAAGTAAGTGGTGTGGCTCACTATGGTGATATGCAAAATTTGCTTCAGCTTGTGTTGCTGGAAGCGTTCCAGGTGTTTTGCATCGCGTCTGTACAATGTACATGTTACACAAGCATAAAGAAATGTGGAGAATACTACTGCCTTGAAGACCATGATTTTAGTGGCTAATTTCAGTGCATGGTTGTAAAAATATGCAGCTGTTGAGGCGACTAAAAGCGGAGTGGGCTAGCATGATCCTGTTTTCCACATATTTTGTACATGTGGGAGTAGATGTTATGATGCTTCCTAGGTAAGGAAACTGGTCAACTCCTTTTAGTGATTGACCATTTACAATAGTGTTGGTAGCAAGAGTCCAGGTGATTGTTGGACTAGTGTTTTGGTCTTTTCTGTATTGATCTGCATCCCAAAGCATTCGTAGGCTGCATTATATGCATCTGCTAGTGACTGAAGGTCATGTGCAGTCTGACCTGGGGTGGTGTTGTCATCAGCATACTGCAGCTCTCGCACTAAACATGTGGAGGTCTTAGTTCTAGCACGGAGTTGTGCTAGGTTGAAAATTCCCTCGTCCTGACGGCAATAAAGATTGATTGATGCCGTGTATGGTGGTATCTCATTTAGCATTGTCGCCGTGTAAAGTGAAAAAAATGTTGTTTCATTCACTTATTGATGGCCCAGAGAGGGACTTCTGATGACGTCCTCTCCACCACCATTCCCTCATGTAGGGTGATAAAATCAGGTGGGCAACCAAATCTAGTGAAGACTGCCTGTATGGCAAGTCAGGGTACTTTTTCAAAGGTCTATGTTAAGTCCCAGAAAATAAACATGATGGGCTGCTGGTGCTCAAGGTTCTTTTCTTGTAATTGACGTGTGCAGAAGATCATGTCAGTGGTACCGCACAAAGGTCGAAATCCACACTAGGATTCTGGCAGAACATCTTCTGCGAGGACGAGGAGGCGGTCAAGGAGAATGCAGGTGAATATCTTTCTTACGGTGGTCAGGAGTGATATACCTCGGTAGTTGTTACTGTTCCCTCAATATCCTCTTGAATATTGTTTTGATTGTTGCATCACGGAAATCACTAGGGTGGGTCTTCGTCTCCCATATTTTCAGTATGAGGTGTATGAGACCATTCCTCAGCTCTGGGCCACCATGTGTAAGTAGCTCCAGTGGGATGTTGTCAGGTCCAGGGGCTTTGCCAGGTCTCGTGCATTTCAGGGCTTTGTTAAAATCCTGGATGGAGGGTGGCAACGCCATCCAGTGTCAGACAGGGTAATGTGGGGCCACTCACAGGATGTTGTTTGGGGTAACAGCCTGGTCGTTGAGAAGTTTTTCAAAGTGGGAACTCCATCTTAGTAGAATTGCCTTGGTGTCAGTGATGATTGTGGTACCATCCAGATTTTTTAAACCACCCTCAGATGACAGAATGGGGCCGAAAATTACTTTTGTTGTTGCATAGAAGTTTTGCAGGTCTAGCTGGTCAGCGTACCTTTGTATTTTCTCAACTTTCTTTGGCCACAGGTTCTGTAAGATGGCATTCACAAGCTTAAAATCTTTTGCCAATGGATCATGAAGCTTGTTGCAATCGCAGCGTTGGTGTTGCGTATCTTTCTAGGTGGTCGAGCGGTAGTCATCATCAGTTTGGAGAACAGTAGCCTGTGATCTGTCCAGCAGTCATCTGCTCCAGACATGGTTCGTGTGATGCAGACATCTTTTCTGTCTCTGGCCTTGGTTAGCATGTTGTCCAGAATATGCCAGTGTTTAGACCATGTTTTCTTTGGTCACAACAAGTTGGTATTCACACAAAAAACCTAGTAGGAGTAATCCATTGGCATTACAGTTCCCGATCCCATGGTGGCCAATGATCCCCTCCCATAGGCGGTAGTTTTTGCCCACATGAGCGTTAAAGATGCCCAGCACAACGAGCTTGTCACTAGTAGGCACTCTCTGGATTGTGTAGTTGAACCCAGTGTAAAATGCAACTTTGTCTTCGTCTTTTGAAAATATCTAACAGGTAAACTCTTAAACTACTGGTTACATAACACTGAAATTCTACGGAAATTCAAGGGTGGTGTATAGTGAGTAAATTATTTGTTTACATGCATGGATAACGCATACAGGCATCAGCAAATTGGCATGAAAATTGTTCATTCAAACTCGTCGACATATTTGTATTTGTGCATATGCGCAAATCCAATCCATCCATGCATTCATGTTATTTGTATTTATCAGGAAAAACTGCAGAGTCATTCAGACATCATTTCTCTTTAAATTATGGTGTAGGTGGGGACAAGATCATCGCACTAATTGACAAGAGTTTTGATAAGGCATAATATTCTCCTTTTTATTCGAATAGAGAGAGGGGTAGGTGGGGATAACTTCCGGTACTGACGTCATCCCTCTTAAAATTATGGTGTTAAATAGTGGACAACTTGAGCTCTTTATCGCATGGATTGGCAAGAGTTTAAGGAGACAATCCTCTCAGATATTATATGAGACAATCATCCCAGTATCTCCTCCTGTTTATTTGAGTATGGGGGAAGATAGGAAAGGGGGAGTAACTTCCGGTGATGATGTCATTCCTCTTATGGTGGTAAGTGGAGGATGACTTCAGATTTTCATCATATGAATTGGCAAATTCTCCCAGACTTTATCTCCTGTTTATTCGAGTAGGTGTGATAGGCAGGGGGTTACTTCCATGATGACATCATTCCTCTTCAAATTATGGTGTAAAGTGGAACAATGAGAATATCATCACATGGATTGGTGAGTGTTTAAATGTAACAATCCTCCCAGACACTATTTCCCCCTATTTATTCTAGTGGATGGGGTGGTATGCAGGGGGTTGATAACTTCTGGAGATGACGTCATTCTTCTTCAAATTATAGTGTTAATTGGGGGGAAACTTGAGATTATCATCACATAGATGGGCAATATCCTCTCAGATATTATCTCCTTTTATTTTAATAATTAAGTAATAATTAATTCATTTTTTACAAATAAATTAAATACTAAAATAAGTATTTATTAAATTTTTATTTACAGTTTAATAATTAAATAATTATTAATTAAATTCTCATCTAAAAATCTAATAAATAAATAATTAATAATTAAATTCTTTTTTACAAATCTTATTTTTATTTTCAAATCTAGCAATCAAATAATTATTAATTAAAATTATTGTTACACAAAGGGCTCGGTCTAAACCGGGTTGACATGCTAGTATATATATATATATATATATATATATATATATATATATATATATATATATATATGTGTGTGTGTGTGTGTGTGTGTGTGTGTGTGTGTGTGTGTGTGTGTGTGTGTGTGTGTATTTATCTGGATAAAAATGTGGCGCACGTCTGCAGATGGAATGTGGGGAACATGACAGCTAAATCAGAATTGTTTCAATATTTCTCACGAATGTAAATAAAATTTGTTATTGTTTGAGAAGGAATGTAGCAATTAAAGGTAATGTTGATGTTTTTAAAAGTTGACAGAAATGTGACACAAAAAGATTGGCAGATTGAGATTTGATTGTCAACCAAGCGGACACAACGAGATACTCCTCTTTATTCCTCTCCCACTCTTCTCTCTCTTCACCATAACAGAGAAACAACGAGGAATAAAAACGGACTGTTGCTTATACCAAATGTGGTGTTGTGTTTTTGAATTCTAGAAAAAAGGTTCATAATATAACATTATTTTTGCATATCCAATAATTAAATTATTATTAATCTAAATTTTTATTCACAAATCTAATAATAAAATTATTATCATCAAAATTCTTTTTTGAGAAATCTTACAATTAAATTATTATAAATAAAATCTTCATTTACAAACTTAATTATTTAATAATTAATAATTAAATTTGTTCTTACGAATCTAATAATAAAATAATTGTTAATTAAATTCCTAGTTACAAATACAATAATTTTTATAATTAAATATAAATATTTTTATTTATAAATCTAATAATTTAATATTTATTTAATAAATTCTCATTTAGAAATCTAATAATTAAATAACTTTTAATAAAATTCTTTTTTACAAATCTAATAAGTTAATAACTTTTAATTAAATTCTCATTCACAAATTAAATAATTATTAATTTAATTCATATTAAGAATATAGTAATTAAATAATTTTTAATAAAATTTCTTTTTACAAACTTGATAATTTTATAATTATTAGTTAAATTCGTTTTCCCATATCTAATTATTAAATAATTTCTAATGAAATTTCTATTTACAAATCCAATAATGTTATAATTATTAATTAAATTCTTGTTTACAAATCTTTAATAATTAAGTATTAATTTTTTTTACAAATCTTATAATGAAATGATTTAAATTAAATTCCTGCTTGCAAATCTCATTATTAATTAATAATTAATTCTTATGAACAAATTTGATCATTTAAAAATTGTAAATTAAATTTTTCTTAGTTATAAATCTAATAATTAAGTAATTATTGATTAAATTCTTGATTTAAATTAAATTCTTTTCCATAAAATTGAATAATTATTAATTAATATTTTATGTATAATATAATAATTAAATAATTATTAAATAATATTTTATATACAATATAATAATTAAATAATTAAAGAACAAAATATTATATTAATTATATTATATTAATAAGCGAAACTGGCATAGGGCCAACCACTTCCCTAGACGAGTTCATAATTAAAGGTTACTCTAACTTAACATCTAAATCTGACCCCCAAAATCGCCATGGGCATGGAATATGTGCCTACATTAAAGATGGCTTCCCCTGTGTCAGGGATATTTCCATAGAAGACCCCAATTTACCTTATATGTGCTTCCGGGTTGCATTTGCTTACACCACTGCATTTATATTTGCCCTCTATCGCCCCCACAACAGCGGAGTTACTGTCTTTAAGAGTATATCTGAGAAAATAGACCACATCCTGTCTGCACATCCCTCGGCTTACATTCACATTTGCAGTAACTTCAATGTCGATAACGTGGAATGGCTGACCCACTCAAATAAGACAGATGATGAGGGGAGGTTCTGTCATGATTTTTCCATTGCCTATGACCTCACTCAGATTGTTCGCGAGCCCACCCATGTGCCTGATACTACCGGTCAGTATGCAAGCCTTCTGGCCTTTTTCTCTCAACTTCCTCTGAGCTATGTTCATGTTTCGTTCTATCTCCTCTAGGATCCTCCGACCACTCCGCTGCATCAGTTAAGATAAAAATGAAATGTAAGAAGTCCTCATGTTACATGTCCCCTTTTCATGTAAGAATAAAAATAGATTTAGTTAAAATGAAAATGAAATAGAATAAACAAAATTCGAACCTCGTAATTTAGGTTTAGAAATAGATTACGAGAGAGAATTAGAAAATGGAATGTAAAAACAAACCATTGTTTAGCTTAGAGATAAAATAGTTTTAAGAAAAGGAATGTGCATTTGTCAATTCTGTTATGAAATTGAAGTGAAGAATGCAACTACAAGATAATTTAATAAACATGTTTTTAACATATTGGAAATATAGGTGACTGGATATAGGTTAAAATTCCTTTTGTAAACAAAGGAAAAAGTTTTGGACACGCATTTCCAGAACACGTGAAAGAAGACACATGTTTTAACATGTGTATGACGTCAATGAAAATGGGAAGTTCTCAATATAGTTAGAAACTTGAAAGTTAAGCAGGGAGAGTCTGAGGACAAGAGACAACAGTCTGGAGTCCAGAGATGGACAGTCGAACGTCTGGAAGCGAGACGGTCACCTTTGAAACATAGAATGTAAAACTTTGAATTCTTGACTAAGAAAACCACCAACCGGTCGAAGAAGAAATAAACCCATCATGTGTTTTTATAAACGTCATCTTTGTGTTGTAATTCTACCAAAAAGTAAAGTGAAATTGTCATTATATGTCTTATATATCCTGTGTTTTAAAATGTCTTCACATACACAATGTCTCTACATCTCATATCTACAATGTGATCACTAAGACTGTCTCAACACTGTCTCCTCACTCAAAAAGCTTCTACACTTCTAAGTATGAACATTTTATATAGATGAATCTCTTCATAACACGAACACAGAACGCAACATCTCTCTTAATAAGACTCTCTAAGACTCACTTTTAATAAGACTTCCTAACAAAGAACAATAACAAATATAACAACGAACAATAATAATAAGACTTAATAATAATAATAACTATATAACACTCAGACGTACCTCTCCACCGTACTGTATACCGATACTCTATGGCTGACTGGGATAGCTTCCGTACATTCATATCTGACCTACCTCTGCATGCCATGTTTGAAAAGGATGTGTACTCTACGGTATCAAACCTCACCGAATGGTTAATTGGAGGCATAGACCGATTCATACCATTCAAAAAATTTCAACAAAAACCTAACAGCCAGCCATAGTTCTCCTCAGAATGTGCTGCTGCCATCGCGCACAGAAATCACTTTTTCCTACCAACGTAATAGATGCACTGAGACTAAAGCTCTTTCAGGAACGCCAGCAACCACTGTAAAAGAGTAATAAAAAATGCTAGAGAGCTAGATGCTCAGTCCGTTAAATCCAAGGTAGCTGATCAGCGGCTTGGTTCCCGTCAGTTTTGGCAAATAACAAATAGGATCTGAATAGAAGTGTGTGTTCTATCCCAACCATTATCAATGGACCAGAGGTCATCTCGTCAGCATCAGACCAGGCCAAACTATTTGCCAAGATCTTTGCAGTTAATTCTACCCTATGCGACGAAGGCTATCAACTCCCCATATTTCCTCCTATAACACACAACAAGCTAGGTGACATACAAATAAAATATCTGTGCGTGAGGTCGCCAAGCTAATCAAGAACCTTAATTCCAGTAAAGCAACTGGCCCTGACGGCATCCCAATTATAGTGTTAAAAAAGCTTCAACCAGAACTTGCCCCCATACTTACAAAACTGTTTAAGCGTTGCCTTAAGGAGGAGTGCTTTCCAACACCCTGGGAAACCTCATCAGTATGCCCTGTATTTAAGAACTCAGGTGATAAGTCATCTCCCTCTCAGTACAGACCAATAAGTCTCCTGTGTGTCATGAGTAAGTTGCTGGAATCCATTTTAAATAGAGAAGTAATCAACCACCTTAGCAGAAATAACCTTCTTAGTGACACGCAATATGGTTTCCGTTCTGCTAGATCTACAGCAGACGTGCTAACGGTTATATCTCATAGGATTAGTGAATCTCTTGACAAAGGCTTCCTTTCCAGGCCAATTGCTCTTGACCTATCAAAGGCCTTCAATAAGGTATGGCATAAATGCCTACTTCACAAGATCTCCAGCTACGGTATAACTGCAAATGTTTTCTCAATCATAAAATCATTTCTCTCTGATAGGATCATAAGAGTAATGGTTGATATCAGATGCCCGCAGTATTAATGCTGGGGTCCCTCAGGGGTCCATCCTGGGCCCAACTCTCTTCCTGATCTACATCAATGATCTCCCAAAACACATACTTAGATCATTCGTTGACATCTATGCTGATGACACGACCATCTACGGCAACACATCAAAGGTCGTAAACGACAAAGTTCTCTTTGATTCCCTCTCCTCTGATCTCGAGCGAGTGGTAGAGTGGGGGAAGAGGTGGCTGGTTACCTTTAATGCATCTAAGACCAAGCTTCTATCTTTACATCATCAGCGCTCTTATCCCTATCTGGCATCACTTGAAATGGACGGCTCTCGTCTAGGGGAGGCCCCATGTTTTGACAAGCTTCTGGGTTTGCCCTTTACTCCTGATCTGAAATGGAACACGTACATCAAGTCTGTTACCAAGGTCGCTGGAAAGATGGTGGGATCTTTCTACCGTTCCAGAAGATATCTCACTACTGATGCAATTCTCTATCTATATAAAAGCCAAGTAAGGATGTAATACTGCTGCCATATCTGGGCAGGAGCTGCTAAAAACAGCCTATGTTTCCTTGACAGAGTACAAAATAGACTTCGTGGTTTAGTGGGGGATGCCCTTTTCTCTTCCCCGCAACCTCTCTCCCACAGAAGAGACGTTGCGAGCCTATCTTTGTTTTGTCATTATTTCCATGGCAGGTGCTCGTTTGAGCTCCAATCTCTCGTTCCCCCTAGCCAATCTTTCACAATAAACACCCGTCTAGCTGAATCCACTGTCAATAATTTTCCTTACTCTTTATCTGTGCCTAAATCAAAACGTAGATTCCATGAACAATGCTTCTTTCTTAGAACTGCACACCTGTGGAACTCTCTACCGCTTGCCTGCTCCCTCCTGACTTCAACATGGATGTCTTCAAGTCCAACATAAACAAATTCCTGATGAACCGCTCCCTTAAGTAATGACACTTTATAAAATCTCCAATACTAATGAATACTGCAACACTATCCCATTGGTTACTGTACACAAAATAATCCTTATCCCCGAGTAGCTTCTGGGCCTTGATAAGTGGTGACCTCCATGTAAAAAAAAAAAAATTAATAATTATAGATGAGAAAAATACTTCTATAGTTTCAGGATGAGAGCAATAATTTCTGGAATCATTGGCAATTTTCCCAAGTAACGCCAGTGTGCGGGTCCTGTTTGTTTTCAATAAAATATGAACAGTATGAAATAAAATGAGCTTTTAAATATGAAAATAAATACGGATATTTATTTTTATGATAAACATGAAATACTATGCAAAGAAATTTGGTTCGTTAAATCTTACGCACCTGTTATTGCACTTTATCTTTTTTGTAATTAACGTTGACTATTTTATATGTCAGCCATTTTTAATCCTATCTATCATGTATGGAATGATGTAGTAACAATTAGCTATACTTTTAACTGCGTCTCAACAAAACTATAACTTTCATTATAAATTGGAATTAAAATGTTTTTATATTTTACTAGCAAGGCCACCCGGTGTTACTCGGGACCGTATACGAGGGACGTGCAATAAGTAATGCCCTTGACTCACTTCCAGTTGTCTGATTTAGCTAAAATTTTGCATGTGCAATGATTTATATTTCTACGGGTTATGTGGCAAATTACAGCTCTGAACTAATTGTGGTTTCTGTTTTACAGGTGTTTGAATTGAGTCAGGTGTGAAATGGAGCCTGTTGAATGTCGAGCAATGATCCGGTTTTTATATTTCAAAGGACGCACACCACAAGAGACTTTTGATGAAATGAAAGAAACTTATGGTGATAATGCTCCATCATATGACCTTGTCAAAATCCTGGCATCATGAATTCAAACATGGTCGAAAGTCTGTGGAAACAGCTCCCAGACCTGGTCGTCCCCCCCTTCTGCCATTGAGGCTGCCATTTTGGAAGATCGGCGCATTACTGTTCGCTAAATAGCCCAAGATGTCAAGATTAGTACAGGGTCTGTGGAAACTATAATTCATGACCATTTGCATATGCATAAGTTGTCTGCCAGATGGATTCCCAGGTTGCTCACACCATTTGCGCGAGTGCTCGAGGATGAATTTGGAGATGTGCCAAGAAGATGAGTCAAAGTTTTTCAAAAGATTGATTGCACAGGACGAAACTTGGGTCCATCACTATTATCCAGAGACCAAAGCCCAGTCAATGCAGTTGAAGCACTTGGACTCACCACCTCCAAAGAAGACAAGTGTGCAGCGCTCCGCTGGCAAGGTCATGCCCACAGTGCCCCCTCGACGTAAATACCCCCGACAAACCCGACAGGCAGCTAAATCCCACCCCTTCACAGTAGAGATCCCTAGATGTAAGAGAGCCTTCTACTCCAGTAATTTCTTCCCCAGGACAGCTAGACTTAGAAATTCCCTGCCGGGTCCCTGCTTCCCCAACTGTACTGACATGCAGAAGTTCAAGTGCAACGTGAACCAACATCTTGCTGCCGAACTCCCTACACAGTACCCCTGATGCCTATGTCCCTGATAATAGCCCCCTACAACAAAGTGGCAATATGCCTTGTTTGGGGTGAAAATGTAATTAAAAAAAATGTCTAATTAGTTTAGGAGTAATTCCAATACATAAAAATATATAAACATATAAACATAATTAAAATTCATAATGATCGGTTAATTAGTTTAGGAGTGATTCCAATGCATAAAAATATATAAACATATACACATAATTAAAATTCATAATGATCGGTTAATTAGTTTAGGAGTGATTCCTATACATACAAATATATAATCATATAAACATATTTAAAATTCATAATGATCTGTCAATTAGTTTAGGGGTGAATCCAAGACATAGAAATGTATAAACATATGCACATAATTAGTATTCTTAATGATCGGTTAATTAGTTTAGGAGTAGATCCAATACCAATGCAATTACTTGATCTATTTGCGTGATTTTTGGAATGTAACAAATAAGCTGATATATCATATATATTTTAAATATGACATTTTCGTTACGTAAATCAAAAACATTCTTCTGTATTTTTTTAATAAAAGCGTTCTTGTGTATTTATCACATAACATTTAAAATCAAGAATATCGGAATGTTAAAAATAAAAAAGAAAAGAAATTATGGAGATCAAACGCGCCACACTTGTGTTAGTAATCGATCACGATAACCATTGCACCAGTGCGACAAAGCCGTTAAAGGCATTGTGAAATATCTAAATAAATAGATTCCTCTTTTACTCAATGTACGCATGCGCACAACGACGCTATGGCGCTATTCTCGTCAAGGTGTCATTTTTTTTCAAGTTTTAGCCCCTTTTTTGAATTCCTTAGCAATTGTTTTAGCCGATTATATACCTCTAATAAAATTCTGCACCAAAAATGCAATCTTTTCAGCTATTGCACGTCGTCCAACGCTCATCCGTCTAGGAGGAGATACAATTTTAAAAACGGAGACACACATACACACACACACATAGTGAGTTTTATATATTAGATTACTGTTCCTTGGAAATAATTTCCTTTTTATATATTTTATATTTTATTACTGTTCCTTTATGTTTCCTTTGAAATAATAAATATTTTAACATCTTGTTTCCATCATAAGTATGCTGCGGCCTAATACAGTCGAATATCACAGGTCGAGTACAACTAAAGCAAATACACGCAAGCAAAGAGTTTACTAATCATAGTTTTTCGATAGATTTTTCTTGTCACTTTTATTTTCATGTTTGAATTTCTCCTGTTTTTAATTGAAAGCATTTTAACCGATTAACATTTAAATGTTTATCAGCAACATAAACATGTTTATCTTTATTAGAAATGTTTGCTATTGTTTTATTTTTGTACTTGTTTATATCTTAAAGTAAACATGTTTATTTTTATTAGAAATGTTTGCTGTTGTTTTATTTTTGCAGTTGTTTATATCTTAACATTCCTCATCAATTATTTGGACATTTATCGCGTCAGGAAAGTCGGTTACGACGAACAGTTTATTATGGTAAGTTCGAAACAATCATTTACAACTTTTACCTTCTAGTCGCAAAGAAGGAATCATTTAAATAAACAACGCGTCTAATGTGTGTTGTAAATTGTGATCAGTCCACATTGCGTTCTCTATTTGTGTGGCAATCCACGAACTGAAAGATCAAAGAACTAATCCTAAGTTTTTCGATATATGATATACAGGTGCATCAATTTTTGTTCCAGATATTTTAAATTAGAAAAACTTGTTAAGAAATAATTGATTTTAAGTTCGTCCGTAGTAAAAAAAAAGATAATACAAAACTCTCGGCCCGCGGACGTTATAGTGTCCGCGGGCCGAGAGTTTTGTGTTATCGTTTTTTTACTGCGGAATAACTTAAAATCAATTATTTCTTACCAACTTTTTCTAATTTAAAATATTTGGGACAAAAATTGATGCATCGCTACATTTCTATATTTTGTAATATCTACAGCAGTTATTTGGGTTTTTTCATTGTTTATTTTTGTTACATTTTTTATTTGTTGGCAGAGAGAGAGAGAGAGAGAGAGAGAGCGATTGAGAGAGAAAGAGAGATAGAGACCGATTGACCGACCGATGCTGATGTTTTCGTTAATTAAAATATTATTGCTACTGCTTTATTTTCATTTGTGTGTGTGGGGATGTGGGTGTGGTGTGTGTGTGTTCTTACGCTCATCTATGTGTGCGTGTGTGTATGTCTGTGCGTGTGTAATTCCGGAATATACATTAATTCCGGAATACAGATTTATATTTGCACATACACACACATGCATATATATATATATATATATATGTGTGTGTGTGTGTGTGTGTGTGTGTGTGTGTGTGTGTGTGTGTGTGTGTGTGTGTGTAACTCACTCCTCCGTTGCAGCAACTAAATAATGTCACCCTCACGCTCAGATACATTCACTCAGTATTGGTTGATGTGACGTCGCTGACTTTTTCACGTCTGTACGAAACGTCTTTGATTGATACTGGGCCATAAATTAAAAAATGAGAAGCATATTGTGAAGAAAAAAAATCAAATAAGAAATAAAACAAGAAATTCAGAGTAGACAACAAATATTCTTAATGAAAATAAATAAATTTTCCCCACTCCTTATCTGTGCCAAAATCAAAACGTAGATTCCATGAACAAAGCTTTTTTCTTAGAAGTGCATGCCTGTGGAACTCTGTTCCGGTTACCTGTTTCCCACCTGACTACAATCTGAATGTCTTCAAATCCAATGTAAATAAATTCCTGATGAAGCGCCCCCTTAAGTAAGGCACTTTATCAAATCTCCAATACTAACGTACTGTACACGCAATAACTCTTATCCCCGAGTGGCTTCCGGGCCTTGATAAGTGGTGACTACCTTGTAAAAAAAATATAAGAATTGTGAGGGACTTGCGTTTACAAAAACTCAAATATGTATTTCTAATGAGCAATCATCGTGCCGCATTTGTATTTCTGAGAAGAAATCAATTTGATCCAAAGGCATTGATTTGTATATATGTATGTATGATAAGCTGATAAGTTCGTTTGAATGCGGTTGCTAATATAATGATCATTCAGTTCATGGTACTTAATGGGTCTGACAAGTTCAGATAAGACAGAATCACATTTTACTATTAGCTCTACTTCTCTGAGAAATTTTCCATTTCTAGTGTCACCGAAGGCCAAATTTCCCTCTGCCAAAATCTGAATTAAATTAAACAAGCGACATAAAACTGCCCTTCGCTTAATGTCTGCTTAATTAGTTTACTTGATGTTTCGACTGTTTATCATGCAACATCATCATACACTCCTTATTTTGTGTTGATTGTTTAGGTGGCTTCAGAGTTTTCGACAGACAGCTCCACTTCTTACCAAATCCTAGGAACGAAGGCTCTCCACGACTTTTGCTTTCACTACTGAACAAAAGACAAAACAGAAACCTCGGTCAGCAGACTTCGAATAGACAAGCGGTCGGCAGTTATTTTTCCGTGTCAAATAATAGTTTTTTTCTGAAATTTTTCACGGTGGATTTTTCTGGTTTAATGGAAAATCATAATCCGTCATCTGAACTGAACCTTTCGAAACCAAATCAATTCCTGTGTTTGACTTAATACTCTACAATCAGTAAGATCATACGAGATACGACAAAGCAGAAAATACCTTAGGTCTGTATGCAATATGTATATTGATTTGGTTGGCCGTTGCTCATCTGGTACTGTATTTCTATGCTCGGAATTAAAAATGGATGCAATCTGGTAGAAGAGATATCAATGTTTTAGATTAATCACAAATCAGATATCCTGTATGTTTTTACAACAGCATTTGCTACTCTCTTCAAATTTCTTTTCTGGGCCTTGCTGAATTTGTGAGCATGTTTCATTTTAAATTCAAGTCAGCATTCAATAATTATCAAAATACAGTTTATCAATCAAAATAACCTAACAGCAGAAATAGAAACGTGCATGCAGTCCTTAATTAACTCTGTTGAACATATGTTTCTGATATCACAAATAACGAAGTGTTTGACAAAAGTGTATAATCACTAGTGTTATAGACCGAGTGTATAATTACGGTATATATATGTAATTTCAATCTCTAGGTGATAAAGAATAGTGTGTGTCAAAAAGATTGTATACCGCAACAGGATGCAAAGTTGCAAATAAGGTTTCAAGCAGCAACGTAGGTGTGCATATGTATAGATGACCAAAGATGTTCATTGAAGATTCAAATAAACAGTTCAATAAAAAAATTTCCTTATGGCAAAAATGGCGTTTACTCTTATTTGTTTATTAAAAAGTATTTTTCATTTCTTTAAAATAGATTTAAGAAAAGAAAAAAAAACGCTTACAATCGTAAGAAGCAAACTTTATTATGTTTTTTAAGGTCTTAGTCTGATATCAGTTGACTCTACTAAACTAAAAATGTAACTTTCAATACTATAAAATGGAAAGGGAACAAAACAAAGAAACAAAAACACTGGCAGTGTCAAACCGTCCTCTTGTCGATACAACGCACGAAATCCTTTTTCTTTCCTCAACTTTTAATATAACTTGCGATATACTTAAATTATCAATGTCAAACAGGACTTTTTTCTAATATGTGACACTCCGTTTTTCTCAATGCTAATACGTTAGTTAGTGGTGTAGTCTTCGTCTTTTTTTCTTTGTGAGATTCATACATTTTCGTCTTTTTTTCTTTGTGAGATTCATACATTTTCGTCTTTTTTTCTTTGTGAGATTCATACATTTTCGTCTTTTTTTCTTTGTGAGATTCATACATTTTCGTCTTTTTTTCTTTGTGAGATTCATACATTTTCGTCTTTTTTTCTTTGTGAGATTCATATATTTTCACTTTTGTGAAGAAAAAATGTTTTAGGGCTAAACAATTTAATTACTAATTGTATCACTTCAACAATTGTAAGATTCCTGTTTTGATGGTAATGTGTAAATATTGTTTGGTATGTTCAACACTTCCCAACATTTTAATAGTAAATGAACCTTATTATAATCATTTAAATTCGCATAGTCATAAAGTTATTCGCACAGTTATAAAGATATTCGTATCGCCTGAAATATGTTACAAACATAATTTCGTTTTCAGAGTCATAATTAAAATATTATTTTGTATAAATGCAGTTTACATCTGACCCCTATTCGATAAATTGCATTTTTCTGTTCTTGTTTTGTATGAACAAAACATTTCTTCAAATGTGTTCATTTAGTTTAATTATTAAGAAATAATAATAAATAGAGAACGAGAGTTTTGCATTTAAGTCTAATATGTCTATTAAGTGTAATATATCTAATATGTCTAATATATCTAATATGTCTAATATATCTAATATATCTAATATGTCTAATATATCTAATATATCTAATATGTCTAATATATCTAATATATCTAATATGTCTAATATATCTAATATATCAAATATATCTAATATATCTAATATGTCTAATATATCAAATATGTCTAATATGTCTAATATGTCATATATGTCTAATATATCTAATATATCTAATATATCTAATATGTCTAATATATCTAATATATCTAATATATCTAATATGTCTAATATGTCTAATATATCTAATATATCTAATATGTCTAATATGTCTAATATATCTAATATGTCTAATATATCTAATATATCTAATATATCTAATATGTCTTATATGTCTAATATATCTAATATATCTAATATGTCTAATATGTCTAATATATCTAATATGTCTAATATATCTAATATATCTAATATGTCTAATATATCTAATATATCTAATATATCTAATATATCTAATATGTCTAATATATCTAATATGTCTAATATATCTAATATATCTAATATGTCTAATATGTCTAATATATCTAATATATCTAATATGTCTTATATGTCTAATATATCTAATATATCTAATATATCTAATATATCTAATATATCTAATATGTCTAATATATCTAATATATCTAATATGTCTAATATGTCTAATATATCTAATATATCTAATATGTCTAATATGTCTAATATATCTAATAGATCTAATATGTCTAATATGTCTAATATGTCTAATATATCTAATATGTCTAATATGTCTAATATGTCTAATATATCTAATATATCTAATATATCTAATATATCTAATATGTCTAATATATCTAATATATCTAATATGTCTTATATGTCTAATATATCTAATATGTCTAATATATCTAATATGTCTAATATATCTAATATATCTAATATGTCTAATATATCTAATATATCTAATATATCTAATATGTCTAATATGTCTAATATATCTAATATATCTAATAAATCTAATATGTCTAATATGTCTAATATATCTAATATATCTAATATTTCTAATATATCTAATATGTCTAATATGTCTAATATATCTAATATATCTAATATGTCTAATATGTCTAATATATCTAATATGTCTAATATATCTAATATATCTAATATATCTTATATGTCTAATATATCTAATATATCTAATATATCTAATATATCTAATATGTCTAATATATCTAATATATCTAATATGTCTAATATGTCTAATATATCTAATATATCTAATATGTCTAATATATCTAATATATCTAATATATCTAATATGTCTAATATATCTAATATATCAAATATGTCTAATATGTCTAATATATCTAATATGTCTAATATGTCTAATATATCTAATATATCTAATATGTCTAATATATCTAATATGTCTAATATATCTAATATGTCTAATATGTCTAATATATCTAATATATCTAATATATCTAATATGTCTAATATGTCTAATGTATCTAATATGTCTAATATATCTAATATATCTAATATGTTTAATATATCTAATATATCTAATATATCTAATATGTCTAATATGTCTAATATATCTAATATGTCTAATATGTCTAATATATCTAATATGTCTAATATATCTAATATATCTAATATATATAATATGTCTAATATATCTAATATATCTAATATATCTAATATGTCTAATATATCTAATATATCTAATATATCAAATATATCTAATATATCTAATATGTCTAATATATCAAATATGTCTAATATGTCTAATATGTCATATATGTCTAATATATCTAATATATCTAATATATCTAATATATCTAATATATCTAATATGTCTAATATGTCTAATATATCTAATATATCTAATATGTCTAATATGTCTAATATATCTAATATGTCTAATATATCTAATATATCTAATATGTCTAATATGTCTAATATGTCTAATATATCTAATATGTCTAATATATCTAATATATATAATATGTCTAATATGTCTAATATATCTAATATGTCTAATATATCTAATATATCTAATATGTCTTATATGTCTAATATATCTAATATATCTAATATATCTAATATGTCTAATATATCTAATATGTCTAATATATCTAATATATCTAATATTTCTAATATATCTAATATATCTAATATATCTAATATGTCTAATATATCTAATATGTCTAATATATCTAATATATCTAATATGTCTAATATGTCTAATATGTCTAATATATCTAATATATCTAATATATCTAATATGTCTTATATGTCTAATATATCTAATATATCTAATATATCTAATATATCTAATATATCTAATATGTCTAATATGTCTAATATATCTAATATATCTAATATGTCTAATATGTCTAATATATCTAATAGATCTAATATGTCTAATATGTCTAATATGTCTTATATATCTAATATGTCTAATATGTCTAATATATCTAATATATCTAATATGTCTTATATGTCTAATATATCTTATATATCTAATATATCTAATATATCTAATATGTCTAATATATCTAATATATCTAATATGTCTTATATGTCTAATATATCTAATATATCTAATATATCTAATATGTCTAATATGTCTAATATATCTAATATGTCTAATATATCTAATATATCTAATATGTCTAATATATCTAATATGTCTAATATGTCTAATATATCTAATATATCTAATATATCTAATATATCTAATATGTCTAATATATCTAATATGTCTAATATATCTAATATGTCTAATATGTCTAATATGTCTAATATATCTTATATATCTAATATATCTAATATGTCTAATATGTCTAATATATCTAATATGTCTAATATGTCTAATATATCTAATATGTCTAATATATCTAATATATCTAATATGTCTAATATATCTAATATGTCTAATATATCTAATATATCTAATATGTCTAATATATCTAATATGTCTGATATATGTAATATATCTAATATATCTAATATGTCTAATATATGTCTATTAAGTCTAATATGGCCTGTTACAACAATAGTTTTTTTTCTTGGCGTTTCTCTTATTCTCTTATGAAGGAAGCTTTTTCTTTATTTCATCTTTGTTCTTTTTTAATTCTTCTATTTATTTTACTCTGAATTTTTCTTCAAGTCGAAGTTGTTGTTCGTATTGATGTTAATGTTGTCCGATGTTCCACTTTTAAATTTCTCTATTTTACCCTTTAAATAGACTACTGATTTTTTCGTGTTTTCTTTTTTACACGGTCGTAACTTTTTTTATTGTCATTATTGCATATTTTTCATATAACTTTATTGCGAAATTCAAAAAATAAGCGGCTCAAACTCATTTTTTTCTATTTCTAGTTAAACAAAAAAAATGATGAAAATGAAAAAATAAGTATTTGATTAGAAGAATTCTTGCTTACAGATTCATTCTCTTAGTTCTTATTGAATGTTCAGTAAAGTTTCAAGTACAGTTTTGCAAACTGTTCTTTGATGTCTGAGAAAAGCGATTTTTTCTATTTTTCATCATTTTTTGAAGGACTTATATAAGGTATTTTCATGGTACCAGTATAAAAAGAATCTTGCTCGTTGTCAAATAGTTCCGGTGTGTAATTACTAGTATGAGTTTATCTTTTTCCATTTTTGTCCGAAAAGTAGATTTTTTGTCGGTGCTTTCTGAATTCAAGTTCTTTGTTGCATGAATTTATGAATTCAAGTTACTCGTCGACAAATTGTTAGGGCCCGAGAAGGTCACTAAGATAAATTCGAACTCGGATATAGTTTAGAGAAAGGCAGTTGTATTTACAGTAAAGCAGAATACATAGAAAACGAGAGTTTTCTATTTAAGTCTACTATGGCGTGTTACAACAATTGACACACACCACCAGATTGGCAACTCTCGGTATATTTATACCGCTTATATATATATATATATATATATATATATATATATATATATATATATATATATATTTGGTGTGTCTTGGAATGTTTGTACATAGGTTTTATATGGAAATGTTACCAGCATTGAAAATCGATATGGAAATTGAGACAAGGTACGAAACCACTTGATGTAAAGAGCTAAAAAAATAAACAAACGCTTATTATTTCAAAGATAGGTAGTGCCTTTTGAAGACTAAGGTCGATAGGCGTCTTCTAGCTTTGGAAGGAAAATAGTGAAAAGAAAGAGAGTTCCACAACCTTGCAGCCTTTGAAAAGAAACTTCTGGAATAGACTGTTGTATTATAATGCGTTATAGTACAACGAACTGATGGTGACTAATGAATCAAACGAGCTGGAACAAAGGAAACAGTGAATAGATCTAAAAGTTCTGAGGAACACATGCCAAAAAAGTATTTGTAGAAAAGACTGAGATTAGCGACATCACGTCTGAGAGAGATGTTGCAGTGACGAAGAAAGGGTGGGGGGTCAATCAAATTACAGGTACGTTTCTGCAATTTATCAGGAACCTTCAAATGGGATACACAGATTCACGAGCCCAAATAAAGGCAACAATACTCCATACATGGTTTGATAATAGATTTGTAGAGAGAGATAAAGAATAGTTTTGGGTAAGGAAAATTGTTTATAGCGATAGATAGAAGCGATTTTTCGAGAATCATGAAGAGCAATGGATTTAATATACGAACACCAATGAAGATTTTGCACGAAAGACAAAGAAGTTTTAGAGTCGATTTCTCATCGAAAGCAGAGTCATCCATAAGAATCTCAAGAAGAAAAGGGATAAGTCTGCGATTGAAAGACAATAGCTGAGTCTTGACAGGATTAAACGAACCATTTCTTACACCAATCGATAATAGAACCTAAATCAATTTTAGACTAACAGCATATTTCAGAAATATACCAGAACAGAGTGTGGTGTTATCCGCATAAATATCAATTTTCTGAATAATATTCTGTGGAAAGTCATTTATATAGAAGAGAAATAGTGTTGAACATAGAATACAGCCCTGAGGAATAGCATTGATAGGAATTAAAATGAAGATACTCCATCAAGCGTTACTCGCATTCTTGATCAGAAAGAAAAAAAACCCTAACGATTTTAAGAAATTTAGCACCAATACATAGAAGTTTATGTAGAATACCAAAATGTCATAGTCTGTCGACCGCCTTTTAAATGACAAGCACAATGACAATATACTCGACTGAATTATCTATAAATCGATAAATCCGTTCAGTTACAACAGTTAATAGACCATCTGTTGAACAAACACCACTAAAGCCATACTGTACATCATTAAAGAAGCTCAGACTTTCCACAAAGTGAACAAGCCCGCTGTGGATCAACCACTCAAAAACTTTGCTAATAACAGAGATACGACCTTAGGACGATATTTAGTTAGATCGGATCGCTCACCAGCAGTTTTTAAAGTTAGCACTAACAGAGGATAACTTCCAACAAGAAACGAAATAGGACTGAACAAAACAGAGAAAGGATAGAAGAAAGTTCAGGCGTACAAAGTTTGAGAACAACAGGAATAAAATCATGACGGGAAGCTTTAGATTTGCCGAGACTAGCAAGAATTCTAGCAAGCATCTTTGGGGTGATAATTATAGAATCAAGAGTTTGGTCGGTTTTCAAACGAAAATCTGGAAGAACAACACAAGAATCACCGATAGAAGAATTGTCAGCGAATAGAATGACATGGGGAACATTAAAAAGAGGAATAGCAGACTTGCCCATATTAATTACACTATTAGAGATTCTCCAAAAATCACGAGGCCCGACCTTTTGAGATAAGATCGAATCACAACTTTTTGAGAATAGCTACACTTAGCTTAAGATATTGCCACTCCATGGTCCAGAATCCATTCACTAAATGGCAATACAGTAGCCCCAGCACTTTGTACTTGCTGATAGGACGTTCGAGTTCCTGACTATCGGGCGGATAACGTTTACCTTCAGCAACTTTTTTAGTGACATAACCGTAACATAGAAATAAAAATAGAACATAAGGACATGTCAAGCAACTGTTCAGGAAAAACACTGCCAGTCCAGTGTACAGCTATTTTCTTCTCCCTTAATCGGAGACATCGCTCATTGTAGATGAGGACTAAGGGGTAAATTAGAAGAAGCGAGAGTTACGGGACTGCCGAGAACGTATCCACAATCCGTTTTCTACTTCATGAATAAAATGATTATAATATGTAAAGGAGATAATATAGGATACTTTTAATGCTGAATATCGTCCCTTTGCTGAAACAAAAATAAGCATAACAAAATTTTAAGAAATCTCTCATATTAATTAATATAAATTGTACCAATTATTAAATGTCTGTTTGAACATAGAAATATACCTAATAAAATATTTATTCAGTGTAATAATTAGGTTAAGACCGAACATGTTTTAGGTTATATGAAATAAGCTGAAATAAGAAAAAACGTAAACAAATTCTCTGAATTAATAATTAGTTTCGTATAAAAACCTAAATACACATATTTTAGATTTAACATTTGTTGAAATAATCTTATATATATATATATATATATATATATATATATATATATATATATATATATATATATATATATATATATAATGGGGAAGTTGGTGCAAAAATAATGCCGTTTTTGACGTTCAACTTCAAAAGATCATAACTCCTTTCATAATAAACGTTCTAATCGAAATAAGTACCATTAGAATTGGCACATTTTTACCAACGAGAAATAAGTGTTTTTAATCCATTAGCATAGAAATCCGGAGTTCTGGAAACGACGAAGTCATTGAAGGCCGATTCGGCATTATCTCGGCTTTTAAAGCATTTTTCGCGCAGGAACTTATCGAGATGCGTGAAAAAGTGATAATCGTTGGCGAGAGGTCCGGTGAATATGGCGGATGAGGCAGTCTCGTTGCCCATTTCGTTCAACTTCTGCAGGGTTAGTTGAACATGCGGACGAGCGTTGTCATAGAGAAGAATTGGTCCCTTCATATAGACCAATCTCGGGCACATGTAAATATAAACATATATAAGCATATATAAACACACACACACACTCACACACACACACACACACACACACACATATATATATATATATACATATATATATATATATATATATATATATATATATATATATATATATATATATATATATATAAACAGAAAAATGGAGCTTCTGGTGCATTTCCTCAATTTGTCGGCAGTACTTCTCCGCTATAATCATTTCGCCCGGATACAAGAAGACCGAAGTGTTGTGGGTCGACTTCAGCATCCAATCACTGTGTCAAACGTCACCAGTTGTCGTAAGGGATCGACTTCTCATAACACGTCACAATACGCTCGAGAAATGAGTCGTTTTTGTTGCACAGAAGGAGCGTAGAAGACACCACAAAATGGCGATTTTTCTTATTGTTTACTTCATTCGGCACCCATTTATCCAACTTTTTAACTTCGCTATTTTGCTTTAAATGGCGAACGACTGTTGAGTGGTCGACCTCGAGTTCAACAGCAAGGATCGGCTTCAACTAAGGCTTTCAAATGTTCGTTATTGTGGTTAGAAGCTAAGAAAAAAAAGTCTTACAGTGGGTTCTCAGCGAGTGAGTTCAGGCCGAGAAAAAGAAGAACAAAGATGGCGATCAGCATTTTATTACATGCGTTCTTGCATAATCTCGTGTGCGCGTGGAGCTGGAAACTCCAAAATGAGCTTCATATCTCGGTGCTGGCTGATTTCAGATCGGGCAGGAGAGTAGGCGCAAAGGGACTTTCTGAAATTATAATCCATTTTTGTGTGTTTGAGGTGAACTCCCCCCATTACGATTCAAGCTATTTTGGCGATGGCCAACGCAGGCTTAAGCAACATGATTAAGCCTTTTAATGGCGACGGTGATGTGGTGGTGTGGCTTAAAAAAGTGGACCTTGTGGCAGGGATTCAAAAGTTGGACGATGTGGCCGCAGTAATACCACTGTTTCTAGAAAGGGACGCGCTGGCCCTCTATTTGGAGCTCAGCGAGCAAGAACAGGGTGACGCGGACGCCATCAAGGGTCGACTGATCGAAGCTTTTGCAGAGGGGCCTTTCAAGGCTTTAATAAGTTGAAGGAGAAGAGGTGGACTGGTGAATCTGTTGATGTCTACGCGAATGAGATAAGGAGATTGGTTGAGTTGTCGGGCATCAGGGGACACGCCACGAGTCACGTAGTCAAAATGACATTCATTACTGGGTTCCCGGAAGAGATATCGAAACGTTTGCAGCAGGGGCCGGGAGTGGAAACGTTGGATGTGAGTGAGCTGCTCAAAACTGCAAAGATCTTGGTGCGCATCCAGCCCACGAAGTCTGGAGGGACAACAGTAACGGTACAGCAGGATGTGGGAAGGTGTCTGCCGAAACCGAGGGTGGCATGCTTCGAATGTGGGGGACCACACTTGAGAAGAGACTGCAGGAAGTTCTTGCAACGAACAGTGTGTTATAAATGCAATTGGAGAGGCCATTTAGCGGTGAAATGCACGATTTTAGGAAACTGGCCAGGGGAAGCCGACGCGCCAGTGGCTGCCCTGATTTGGGAATAGTGGCGCACTCGCATCAGATGCCCAATCAGAAGATCGTGGTGGAAGGACGGGGAGTTATGGCCCTGATCGACACTAGCTGTACCACTACCATAGTCGGAAGATGGAAAGGGAAGGGTGAAGTTGTGGCATTCGATGGGTCGCGAGTGAAGTGTCGAGGGAGGAAAACCGTCACTATTGATATTGCTGAAGACCGGATGAGGGTCCATGCAATTGTCACCGATCATCTGGTGCCTGGCGTCCAAGCCATCATTGGAATGGATGTTATATGCCGACTTTGAGGCGTTACCATCACATGCAACAACGTGAGGTTCGGACTAGCTGAGTGTGTAGTGAGACCATTAGAGAATGGAGGCAGATGAATGGCGCGTCTACGTTGGTAGATCTAAAATCTGCCTATTTGTAACTCCACATCGCCAAGAAGCTCTGGAAATACCAGTTAGTCAGGTACAAAGGCAAAACCTACTGCCTTATGCGAGTGGGGTTCGGGTAGAATTCGGCACCCAAGATCATGTCAACTATCCTCAGGAAGATTCTGGAAACAATGGGAAAAGGAGATGGGGCAGTGAGTTCATACATAGACGACATTATTGTGAATGAGACTCTGGTAACTGCCAAGGAAGTGGTAGCTCATTTGAAAAGGTTTGGGTTGGTCGCCAAAGCGCCTGAAAAATTAGATGGAGGGGCTGCTTTGGGGCTAAGACTGAAACGAGGTGCGTCAGGCAGCCTAGAGTTTCGCAGGGGGGGGCGATATCCCGCAACTGAAGCAAGAGCTCAACAGACGGGAACTTTTTTTCCATATGCGGGAAGTTGATCGGACATTACCCCGTTGCTAGCTGACTTGGACCAGCATGCAGCTACATAAAGAGGCATGCCGAAGAAAGAGGATAGAATGATAAAGTGGAAGGAAGAACGGTCGCCATCCTGAAAGAAGCAGAATGGCAAGACCCAGTCCGGGGAACCTAGAACATACCACGAACATTGGATGGAGTCGTGTGGTGTGATGCAAGCAGCATTGCAACAGGGTCGTTTTGGAAGTTGGAGGAGTGGTTGCAGAAGATGCGGCCTGGTTAAGGAAGAAGAATAATGTCAGCCACATCAATGTAGTGGAATTAGACGTGATAAGTAAAGGGGTCAATCTGGCCTTGAAATGGGGACTGTGTGATATCTGCATCAAAACAGACTCTGCCACGGTGTTTGCTTGGCTAAAGTCCCTCATTTCAAGCGAAAAAAGGATAAGAACGAAAGGGGCAGTTGAGATGTTAGTGAAGCGCAGGCTTGGGATGCTAGTTGAGCTGATGCAGGAGTTTTGTTTGAAGCTTTGTGTAGACATAGTGGCTTCTGAGAAGAACCGAGCAGATGCTCTCACGAGAGTGAAGAAGAGCTGGCTCTTGCCAAAGAAAGATGTTGTTGCTGCATCGGATCTAGATGATGTTGGCGTGCGAGAGCTGCACAATTTGCACCATAAAGGTAGAGAGGACGTGGTACTTGGTGAAAAAATTCGACCCGAGTGTCACCAAGGAGCAAATGAGGCAAGTGGTCAGGACATGCGACAGATGTCAGTCGATTGATCCTGCTCCAAGCACGCATGATTCTGTTCAATTGGGGGTGAGTGGTACCTGGGAGAGACTGGCATGCGATGTCACCCATTACAGGGGTGGACTTTACCTGACCATGATTGACTGCGGGCCCGGGCGATTTGCCCTATGGAAGAAGCTACGTGGAGGAACAGGCAATGAAATAGCGGCAATCCTCGATAAGGTGTTTTTGGAGCGAGGTCCTGTGGAAGAGTTGTTAAGCGACAACGGGACCGCATTCAAGTCAGTAGCAGTGACCGAAGTAATGAAGAAATGGAATATCCAACAATTTTTTAGAGCTGCCTACAGACCCAGTGGCAACGGGATCGTGGAGAGAAACCACCGTACCATAAAGGCAGTTGCGGAAAGAGGAGGCACCTCACATTAGCAAGCCATCTACTGGTATAATATGTCGCCTAGATTGGGACAAGTGCCGGAGACGGTTCTGCAACTGTCAACGTTCGCATATTCCTGGAGACATCCCAGGGTGGAGCCGGCAAGCAGAGAGGCAGAGGTCACAGGGACGATTAAACTCGGGGACGAGGTATGGGTGAAGCTACCGGGGGCGCGCTGCACCACACAATGGAATAGAGATCACGTGACTGGGAGGAACACTAAAAACAACATTGTGGTGGATGGAGTACCGAGGCATATTCTCGACGCCAGACCAGTGGAAGGCGAAGCAATGGAGGGGAATGTGCAGCCCCAGGAGGAGGACGAGACACCTCAGAGGCCAAGTAGAGAGAGGCGACCGCCACAGTGGATGAGAGACTACAAAATATGATCTTGAGATCAGGGAGGCATGTGGTTAGAAGCTAAGAAAAAACAAGTCTTACAGTGGGTGCTCAGCGAGTGAGTTAAGGCTGAGAAAAGGAAGAACAAAGATGGCGGCCAGCATTTTATTACGTGCGTTCTCGCATAATCTCATGTGCGCATGAAGCTGGAAACTACAAAACGAGCTTCATTTCTCGGTGCTGGGTGATTCCAGATCGGGCAGGAGAGTAGGTGCAACGGGAGTGGAGATACTTTCTGAAATTATAATCCTTTTTTGTGTGTTTGCGGTGACCGCCCCCATTACGATTCAATTATCAACTGCAGTTGTCCGACCTCGACCGTCTTCATCTTCGAGGCTCTCGCCACCATTCCGAAATTTCTTAAACCACAGTGTGGCACACGTTCGTTATTGGTTCCTGTCTCGTCAGCTTTTCAACCTAGTTTGAACTAGAACAAGAAAATCGTGTGGATTTGAATTTTGTCCATGCTGTCGAAAAGAATGCAAAAAATGAATGAAGAGATTGAGAACAGTAATGAATAACATGATTCGATGGAGCAAAAAACGCGCTTCAAAATGTTATATAACATGGCATATAACATGGCTATATATATATATATATATATATATATATATATATATCAATGAATTAATTCAGAAATCATATACAAAAGTAATATATGTGAGAAAAGGATATTGTTTTTACATCAACCTAATGTTTCTTTTGAAAAGTATTTTTGGCCACCCTTGTTTGTTCGTCCGTTTGTTTGTTCGTCCGTTCGGCTTTCCGCACTTTTCTCAATAACTACGCCTTGGAATTTTTTTGAAATTTTGCACAAACATTAAACATGATATGAGCAAAAAGTGCCAGAACGGATTTTCTGGGGAAAATGGCTAAAATTGACACTTTTGTGTTTATCAAAAAAATTGATGCTTTGGATTTTTATAAAACTTTCTGAAAAGTTGTAACTGATTTCTAAATAATTTTTTTAGTCTATACTTCTCAATAACTCTTGGGTTTGTCCGAGGGGCTCTTTTAGGGCTAATACAAACATTCCGTTTTTGGGACTATTTTACCATATTTGTCCAAAATTTTTTTGTGTATGTCTATTTAGCAGCTTTGCATGAAGCTATATATGTGTGTGGAGGGGGGGGGGTAAATGATGGACTTGGTCATTTCTTTTTTTTTCTTTTTGCATGGTGCAGAACTGAAATTTACATATATTAAGGCCTAAAACTGCACCGTTTGTTCATTTTCACCAGGATTTGACGTCTCCTGGGGGGGCAATGCTTAACTCAGTCATTTTTATGCCTCGTTCACTGTGCACTCATAGGGTATCATGTATGCTTCATTGTTTCTAATTATAGTTTACTTTTGTGTATATGAATCCTATTTGTTCAGAAGCTCAATGTATGCCAAATATAACAACAGATCATATATAAAAGTTATATAAAAGTTATATAAAAGTTGTATAAAAGTTATATAAAAGTTATATAAAAGTTGTATAAAAGTTGAATAAAAGTTATATAAAAGTTGTATAAAAGTTATATAAACGTTGTATAAAAGTTGTATAAAAGTTGTATAAAGTTATATAAAAGTTATATAAAGGTTGTATAAAAGTTATATAAAAGTTATATAAAAGTTATATAAAAGTTATATAAAAGTTATATAAAAGTTGTATAAAAATTATATAAAAGTTATATAAAAGTTGTATAAAAGTTATATAAAGGTTATATAAAAGTTGCATAAAAGTTGTATAAAAGTTATATAAAAGTTGTATAAAAGTTATATAAAAGTTATATAAAAGTTGTATAAAAGTTATATAAGAGTTATATAAAAGTTGTATAAAAGTGATATTAAAGTTACATAAAAGTTGTATGAAAGTTATATAAAAGTTATATAAAAGTTGTATAAAAGTTATATAAAAGTTATATAAAAGTTATATAAAAGTTATATAAAAGTTATATAAATATGTTAATCTTATATATATTAGATCACAGTTTTAATTTTATTTTTAAGTTCTATTTTCGAATCTATTTTTACTTCTATTTTTCTAAATTCCTCCTCCCGTTGGCCATAATTTTCTGATTATAGATGTTTATCTTTGCAAATGATTATTTGAAATAATTATTTAGTTTATTCCGTGGCCATGGAAGAATCGGGATCTGAAAATCTCACATATTTTTATAAACATGCTATGGAGGAAATCTTAGAAGCAAGCTTTTACGAACTTCCGTCACATCAAAAAAATTTTAATTTTTATACTTAATTTTCTTTTAATATAATTTTCTATTTATTCCATCTGAAGAGAAAACTGCATGAATTAAGGACAAATCCGTATTCCGTTTTTGGACAATAAGTTTTGTAAATTTTTCTTTGTCATCATTTTGTCATCATAATATGGAATAGTTTATTGATACTCTATCCAGAATATTGAACTTTTTTCGAAACACCAAACAGTGATGTTCTTTAATGCCTGGTCCAGATTTTTTTAGAGTAGATGTCATGCACTCCGGATATGTGTTTTGGTGTTCATCTTGATATCCATTGCTGTTATTGCATATTTCCTTTGCTATGTGCTATAGTCAATAAACGTCGTCCACTAAAAGTAAGGTTAGAAAGCATCGCAAAGTCGTAATACGCGGAAGGATTGAAAAGTAGAGTATAGCTGACCACATATGGGGAAAGAGAAGCCATCTACCATTATGGGACGAAGTAAAAATTATAGACATTGAAGAATAGTGGAGAATAAGACGACTCAAAGAAGCAGCTCATATGTTGGGTGACGATTAATTACTAAGTAGACCTAGTATACAATTGAACATAATATGGAAACCGTTAATTAATAGATAATATGCATAGTAATAAAAAAGTAATAACAATACACACACACACACACACACACATAGAGAAAGAGAGAGACAGACAGACAGAGAGATAGAGAGAATAAATGATGAAAAGTTATATTCCAAAATTCATGATGTTAACCATCTTATAATTTATTCCTTTAATTAAGTTCACTTAGACAATTTTTGACAGTATCTGTTTCGTAGCGCAAAATCAATCACTTAATTATTATATCAATCAGCGAATCTATTATTTTTTTCGGATTTTTACCATGTCAAATCGCATTTCAATTCTTTTTGACGGATTGATTATTGCTATTTCTTCTGATGAGTTAAGGGCATAATAAATTCACTAATTGATATAATAATTAAGTGTTTGATTTTGCGCTACGCAACAGGTACTGTCAAGAATTGTATGTTAACTGAATTAAAGGAATAAATTATAAGATGGTCAACATCATGAATTTTGGAATATAATTTTTTGTCATTTATTCTCTATATTGCTCTGTAATTACATTGAGCTTCTTAAATAAGGATTGATATATAATAAGAAAATATATTTCTACAGAAATATATATACATATA